>NW_016804499.1:1679792-1735665 GCF_001698545.2 Rhinopithecus bieti
GATATTGATTCTTCCTATCCATGAGCATGGTATGTTCTTCCATTTGTTTGTGTCCTCTTTTATTTCACTGAGCAGTGGTTTGTAGTTCTCCTTGAAGAGGTCCTTCACATTCCTTGTAAGTCGGATTCCTAGGTATTTTATTCTCTTTGAAGCAATTGTGAATGGGAGTTCATTCATGATTTGGCTCTCTGTTTGTCTGTTATTTGTGTATAAGAATGCTTGTGATTTTTGCACATTGATTTTGTATCCTGAGACTTTGCTGAAGTTGCTTATCAGCTTAAGGAGATTTTGGTCTGAGACGATGGGGTTTTCTAAATATACAATCATGTCACCCGCAAACAGGACAATTTGACTTCTTCTTTTCCTAATTGAATACGCTTTATTTATTTCTCTTGTCAGGTTATAACTTCTACAAAAATATATTGAGGACTTGTGGATAACAGGAAGAATGACAAAACAGATGAGAAAAAGAAACATCTTAAAAGCGAATGCCAGATACAACCGCAAACAGTGTCCATAGGGTCCCCAGCCCTCCAGCATCTCAACTTGCATGGCAGCGACAGTCCAGCTATCATCCGATATATCCTGAACTGGTTGTTTCCAGCTGCCCCTTTCACCTACTGACTGTCCCAATTAGAAATACGAATTGTGTGATTTACCCACCCACCACTCTTTCAGAATGCTTTTATTATTTTAAAAAAATCTCTTGAGACAGGGTCTCATTTACTCTGTCCCCCAGGCTGGAGTGCACTGGCACAATCATAGCTCACTGCAGCCTCAAACTCCTGGGCTCAAGCAATCCTCTCGCCTCAGCCTCCCAAAATGCTCGGATTACAGGCATATGACACTGCGACCTGCCTCTGAGTGCTTTTATAATGGTGCCTCTACCAGTGTCCAGGGCCTCTCCCTCTCCAAAAATCAGCAAGGGGGAGAAAACATACCTTATCTAAGCCAGCTTTGCATGATGATGTGCAGAATGCAATTGTGTCATTCCATGTTATCAGACCAGTAGGTTCAAGTTTCTTATTTTAAGAACTGGATCTTAAATGCACTTCTTTCTTTCCTTCATACAGCTCTATGTCTGATCATATTTAAATCAGAATTACAATTCACCACTCATAGAGCAGACGTCCAAGCCTTTTATCCAAAGTTCCAAGCTAGGAGCCCAGAGAGCCCATCCCACAAGGTCTGCTCCCCAACAATGGGCAAGAAAGAAAGGAGGCGCCCGGGATGTTCCCTCCAGAGTCCAGGACATCGAGATGCCAGCTGGCCGGGGCATTAAACCACTCCATGAACCCCATCACCACCCTGGTCAAGGGGGCAGGGACCCTTGAGCCAGGTGCATGGGAGCCAAAAGTGTGTGTAAGGCAGTAAATATCACCTGACTCTGGCCCAGATCCAACAGGGCTTAGCTTGGCCATAGGCAGGAACTGAACAGAACATAAGGAAAGGGCTCTTCACCTCCATGGGACTGCGGCTGCTCCCCGATGTACTGCAGGATGCAACCAAAGGCCGTTTGAAATCTTTTCCCCCAAATAAGTAATTAGAAAGAATAACCCAAACTTCCACCTAGAAAAACAGAAGAGCTGTTGGCAGTTTAAACATCACAGTCCCAGGTGTCCTCAGGTTCTAGCCATCACATTTCCCACAATGTTGGGGCCCTGTCTCAGAGTCTCTGCACACTCATCTCCTCTCAGAGCTCATCCTGTTGGGATGGCTACTATGGCTCACCATTCCAGGAAGGAGACAGGCCTGTCGAGGCACCAAGGCTGGCTGTGCAGTCATCCTGAAAACAGCAAGAAGCACCTGGAACACAATTGCTTTGACTTCATCCAGAGCCTCTGGAATCAGGAAAAGTAGACTTGGTTCTCTGGACTCATGGCTGATTTATCACAAGGCTGCAGGCGTGTGGCTCAGCATCTCCATCTGCTATCTCCTTCTCTAGATCCTTAAAATTAAAGGGAGGCCTAAAAGGCACCTGACACTGAGTTGTGTTGTTTTTGTGTGGGTGACCCCATGAAAGAATAATCCATTAACAGAGGCATCTCCTAATGCCCCTTCATGGAGTAATCCACCCATTCACCCTCAGCAAAAGTGTGGCACTGCCTTCAAAATATAATTTCAGAAGTTGAAGACTTGTCCCAATGGTTTCTGCCAAGAAGCATCTAGAGGAAGTTTAAATCTTGAGCACATGGCTGCCTTTGCCCTTGTAAATTTCTGTAACTTACAAGGGATCCCCTGACTCCAAACAAAACTTCCTTCTCCTGCTGGTGGTCTGCTATTTGCACCATAAAACCAAAGTCTGCAGAAGATACCAGGCCAGGGAGAATTGTGGATGAGTGGACAGGGCACAGGGACACTGAGACTGAAACTGGGTGATAACGAAAATGAACTGAGGACAAGTCTGGGAAGAAACGGGCAAATGTTACACTGGTGGCTTGATGGGTATCTTCAAAGTGGTCTTTGCTGATCTTGCATTGTTTCCACAGTGTATTCAGAAAGCAGGCTGGGGGCTCACTGCACTTCAGTCAGAGGACTTGAATTAAAGCCTTAGCTTCACATTTGTGGTTTTCTGGATAAATCACTGAACTTCTTGGCATCTTGATTTCCTTATCTGCAAAGGGAGGTGATGATACATATGGTCGTTTTTGACCCATCGACCTCCTTAACCTGATAAGAGAATCTCAAATTCATTTTGAGAATAAACTCCCTCAGCTCTGGCCCCAATAACCCTCCCTTGTTGATCCTCCTGGCAGGCCTCTGTCAGTAAAGAGACCCCACCCTACACGGGGGACAGGTGCTGACTCATGCTGGGCCTCTTGGAATTTTGTTCCCAGGTCACTTGACTCATGAACATAGGGTCCCAAGGATGGACAACATAAGCCGTTTTATCTCAGCCTGGTTCTTTAGCTGTTCCTTCAACTATGTGAGTCCCTCTATATCCTCCCTCCCCCAATAAATTCCTTTTTTGCTAAAGTTAGCAAAAATCAGTTGCTGTTACTTGCCACCAAAGAACTTTAATTATACTGCATTTGACAGTTGCCCTGGCTACCTCACAGAGAGTTCTGAGAATCAAAAAGACCTGGGATGGGATGTGAAAGCATTTGACTAACCATACAGTTCCATACAGATTTTGTCATGTTTGCTATGCAGAGGCAAACGCTCACTGTCTGCACAAATCCTGGATGCTGGGAAATTTCCATCACGTTGCTGTAATGGAATTTGGGATAAGTTGTGCCAAGGAATCTCCCGGCCAGAATGAGAACAGTGAGCGTGATGTGCTGCCCTCACCCAATTGCCGCGATTTTTCCACTGGGCATCTGAGCACCCAGCCGAGCAGCACAGGGCTGCAGCCTGCCTGAGCTGGATTTATGGTCCATGGATTAGTGGGGTAAATCCTCCCTGCTCTTGGAAATCAACTGAATAAACAAGAGGAAAACATCACCTAGAGTGCGCTCTATAGGCTGAAGGACTGAGAAGGAGCAGAATGATGCTGGTCCCGTAATTACCTTCCTCGAGATGCTCTTTTAAATGCTCAGCAGTTTTGATGCTGATAATTGAACCGGTTTTTTTTTGTTGTTGTTGTTTTTGTTTTGTTTTGTTTTTTGGTTTTTTTTGGTAGGGAGTGGTTTCCTTTGTGGCTATTTATAGCCATGATCTATGTGCCCATAATGCTAGGTGTTGTTTGTTTGTTTGTTTTTAAAAAGGTGGGGGGGCTCTACAGTTAGAGCTCAGGGTGGGCTCAGTGTCTGCTTAACCGCTGAAAGGCATCCAACTGTAACTTCAAAAGGAACTTGTTTGTCCCGGTGACTTCTCCGGTGCAGCATCAAGAATTTTAAATCTTGACTTCAATGCTGCCCTGAGGTGACACATAAAGGAGCCGTCCTTGCCCCTTGGTAATAAGCAGTCCCCGACAGGAGAGGTGAGCAGGACGGCGCCGCTGTCCTCGGTTGGGGGTCCAGTATGTGCCAAGCACTGCAGGAGGCAAAATTCTCCCCCACAGCCCGCGCTGGCCGGGAGCAGACGGGGGAGACGGAGAGAGGAGCCCTGCGCCGAAGCAGCGTCCATCACAGGTGGAAAGTGAGGAGCACCAAAAGAGAAGAAGGCAGAGTTTCCTGGACATTCCACAGGGCGCCGGACCCTGGAGAGGACCGCGGGGAGCTGACTCTAAGCAGGGCGCTCAGGCCCGGGAGGAGTCAACGGTATTGAGGCGGCAGGAGGGAGAGGAGTTTCCGCTGGAGGATAGGCCCGCCCAGGGTGCGGCAGGCAACCACCAGGAGGAGAGGGTTCCACGGGGAGCCACTGCTAAGACGCCATCAGGGCCCAGCTTTGAGCCAGGCATTCATTCGCAGCACTCCCACAAGCCGGAGGGGCGCGCCCACCGCGCCTGCTCAGAGCCCCACACGTCCCTGCAGCCGCACAGGCTGCAAAACAAGGCGCGGAGGAGATGAGTCTGGCCCTTGGCCCTGGGCAGTGGAGGAAGCAGCACAGCAAATGCAGCCTGTGGGGGGGCGCTCCCCGGCCCCTGGGCCCTCTATGCATTAGGGGTGTGAGGGGTGCTTCCCGGCCTGTCTTTTCCACGAGCTACCCCAGGACCCTCCGCAGCCGCACCCCAGAAGATTCCTGACCGTGTCCGCGGGAACTTCCCTTCTCCCAGGCAGCCTTTCAGCTGCACCCACCACCTCCCTCTCCTCTCAGACGCCCTCATGTGGGCGCCATGACACTGAAGACTGGCAGGGTCCCCCCCTGGCCCTTGCTTATGGTGCACTGGGAGAATGTGAGTCTCCTCCTTCTATTACTGTCCTCCGATGCTCAAAGCCAGCCGCTTTAGGGTGCCAGATGAGTAGGAACCTGACAGAATGGGGAAAACTCAGTCTCATAGTGTCTGTAATAGAAGAGCTTTCTTGCTCTTGGCCCCAAATACACCCTCCTTAAAGGCCAGTCCAGACCAGAGGGCAGAGGGGAAGCTGTGCCCTTCCATACCCTCTTTCAACCTCCCTCCCAGCCATGCCATCAAAACAAAAACAAATCCATCACCCCTTCAGCTAAATACAAGAGCACCTTGGATATTCTCAAAGTAATAAGTGCTCAGAGAGGCCACCGCATCTTTAATCTGCAAGTAGCTGAGTGTGGGATTTCAGCTCAAGCAACCAAGCACCTATACATACATGTAAAGAAATAAGACATACACATGGATAACTAAATTGAATGAGCCAGCCTGTGAAAGTACCAAAAGAATAATGCCCTTTGATGATAAATCAACCATCTTCGTGGAATGCCTGTGAGGGAACATGGGAGCTAAGCAAGGGCTTAAGGCCAGAGTGCCAGAATGCTCCATTTACACTTGCACCTCCCCTACCAGAACACACCTCACACATGATTGTACCTATTTACTTCTTTGACGATAAGGTCCCATGTAGTTTTTGCTCAATATCGTAGCCAGAGGCATTTCAGACATCCTGGTCAATAGTAGGTATATAGTCAATATTGGATGGATGGATGGATAGATGGATGGGTGAATGGGTGGGTGAGTGTATGGGTAGATAGGTGAGTGGATGGGAATGTAGGTAGATAGATGGGTGCATGGATGGATAGGTGGATGGTTAGATTGGTGGAAGGAGTGGGTGGATGGGTAGGTGGGTAGGTGGATGGATGGATGGGTGAATGGTGGGTTGATAGGTGGGTTGGGTAGATAGTATGGTTGGGTGGATGAATAGGAGTATAGATGGGTGGGTGAATAGATGGGTGGGTGGGTGGGTAGATGGATGAAAAGATGGGTGGATAGATGGGTGGGTGGATAGACAGATGGGTGGATGGATGGGTAGGTGAGTGAGTGGCTGAATAGGTGGGTGGATGGGTGGCTGAATAGGTGAGTGGATGGATGGATGGATGGATGGATGGATAGATAGATAGGTGGTTAGGTGACTGGATGGATGGATATGTGGGTGGATGAGGTAGATGGACAGGTGGGTAGATAGGTGGGTGGGTATGTGGATGGATGGGTGGATAGGTGTGTGGATGGATAAGTGGATGATGCCTGTCTACATTTTCGGTTGGATGGAAGGATGGACATGAGAACTGCATGAGCAAATTTTGTTCATTGTAGGCATCAAGATAGATCCTTGCTCACTTTCCTTGATATTTTTCCAAAACTGCTTATCTATTAAACATTCCTTGGGGAGCACAGATGTAACAAAGTAGAGAAAATAGTAATCGCTAAAGTTCCTTTTCACTGAGAGCACCATGTAATGAGAAATGCAAATAAGGTAGAAGTGACAGAATAAAAAGCAGGAGCTGGAGGGTCTACATGCCCAGTGATTACTCGGTCAAGAATGATGGTAAACAAAGTTATGGACAGATTCATTCTAGAATTGCTTGGGGACAGTGTGGCATAGGGGAAAGCCCCGGATTAGCATCTAAGTGTCTGGGTTGAGTCTGCCACTTACTTGCTCTAATACAAAAGGCAACTTAATCTCTTTGGTGCTTTAGTTGCTTCGCCTGTAAAAGGGCGACAGTGATAATATTATTTAGTTAGTCTTCCTGGTGGATAAGACAGCATGATGGTGGAAGCGCTCTGTCAACTGGCAAGCACCTTACAAAGGCTGATATTCATTATCAAACCTTCAGCCAACCTGTGGACACACAAATGTCACAAACAGCATCCTCCTTACCCATTTCCAGATGAAGAGCTGAGACACAGGGCATCAGCTAAGTTACCTCGGGTTGATGCCAGGGAAAGCTGTGAAGGGCTGGCCGTCTCCTGGCCCCTGACCATCACACTGTGCCCCAATGCTGGCTGGAGCATCAGTGGAAGGAGGCAGCCAGCTAGGATCTTCAAAACAAAAAAAAGGATTTTCCAGCTTTAGCAGACATAGGTAGCCTCATGGCTGTGCTTTATAAAGTAGAAATTTCACATACAAATACTGCTGCCTTTTGCTATGTCCTTGGCACCTGCCTGTCTGGGTAGGAGATGTGAGGCTGTGTGCCACCTACTCCAGTGTTAATATCTTCAGCCTTCGAACTGTGCTCATTGGATCTCAGGATTCTCAAAAATAGTTGGATTTTGACCTTGACAATTACCTAGTTCAACTGTGTCACTATAAAAACAAGAAAACAGTGCAAAAGAAGTGGCGTGATTTATTGAATATTCACAATCTGTTGGCCCTGGGAATTTCATAGTAGGCATTGCATTTCACACTAAAGAAATAAAAATGAGGCATGAAATTCCAATTTATGGATTCTTTTGCGTACACAGATGAGAGGGACATGCAGGACTGCTGTTTATCAAGCACTGCTGCCCGTGGTAGCACAATAGTGTCTCCTGACTGACGAGGACTTTGGGGGAAGTTACACAAGAGTCAGGGCCATGTTCTGCCTTTGATCTTCAGGCACAATTCTCTTGATTTTGCCACAAGGCCAGATGGCAGGATATGGCTGCAGAAAGATTAAAATGCATTTCTTACTCATGGACAAAGAAATCATGAGCATCTCAAAACCCTCTCCTTAGGCCCTTGTCTCCGCCCCTACCATAAGTGACTGCAAAGACCATTTCTGTGCGTCTAACACACACTTCCCTGCAGTGCCAGCAAAGCCCTCGGCCATCTGTCTCAGGCACAGCTTCTGACCTTGAGCTAAAGCCCAATGTAGATTGAAACACAATATTTGTAGATTCACTGCCCCCATGAGGCTTTTAAAAATAAAGCTCAGGGAGTAGCACAAAGACTGCTGAGAGAGCAAAGGGAGGGTTTTGGGCTGTGCGTGGCCTCTGTGTTAGGTGGAGCCCATGACCAGCCAGGTGGAGCTGGGTGTCACCAGCCACATATTAAACCAGTGCTCACTTGGATCGTTTCAGTAGATAGTGAGGAAATGGAACAGCAAAAGTTTCCATGTGCAAAAATGGAGGGCTCAAAATGTGACACCTGGAGGACTGATCCTCTCCAATCTGTCTTTTGCTTTGTGTTAAGAGCAATATTGTCATCAATATCCTTGTAATTAACATTTTCAACATCAATATCAGCACCGGATTTACCTCTGCCCTACAAGAGAATAGAGTATGTTTCCTTAGACCCACAAAAATAATAAGTTGAAAAAATCTGTGAACTTAAAAAGAAATTACATTGAATTAAAACCAAAGCATAATTAATTACTCCTAGAGTGTGTCACGCATTGTGCTAGATATTGGGTATATACGGGAATGCGAAAGCTGTACAGTCTTGAGCAAGTTCCTTGCCAACTCAGTAACTAAGGTATCTAGTGTGCAAGGTGTACTCAATGGACGCAAATACTTACCTTGTATAGTTTTAAAGGACAAAATATGGTGAATATGAGGAATTTGGGTTCTCAACGATTAGAAGCTGCAGTCCCGCCCTTGAGAACATTACAAGTGGAGCCCCTATTCTCTGTGTCTTTGTGCGGCCTCCTTCCTGCGTACACTTTGAAGACAAGGGTTTTCACACACGGCATCTGGGGGCAACAGGCTGTCTAGAGCCCCTGAAGAACAGTCGACATCTGCACATAGCCCTCATGGAGGAGCTGGCCAGCTCTGGTCTGTGCCTGGCGCCTGCCGTTTGACGCTGTGAAGAAGGAAAAATCCTCCGGATATACCCAGCTAGCTGAGCACTGGTACACAGGAAGCAGGTGGAGCTTGCTAAAGCTGTGCAATGAGTGGCATGGCAGACCCCCGGTGGTCTACAGACCTGCCATCCTCATCTGGATTAGTGGGCCTGTCCATATGATGTAGCTGAACCTTGTTTCAATGTCCCCAGCACTGTAGATTCCAGTTAATTAGTCCGATGTAATTATACATGTTAGAACACCACACAGGCAAGAGTTTCATATCCTTTTTCTTCATTGTCTGGACCAGAAAATATTACATTTTATATATATACACACACACACACATATATATGTATATATGTGTATATATACACACACATATATGTGTGTGTGTGTCTACATATATATAAAGGATGGAAGGTTATTGCTAAACTGTCTTAACAGGGCTCTTGCTAAAACTGGATTTTACAAGGAAGTGCACATATGGGTCTAGGAGAAGGTTCAGGGGCCTGACTTCAGTTTGGTCGAACAAAAAATCTTTGTCAAAATCTTGGTCACTTATTTATAAACAACTCAATTTAACATCAACCCGGGCCTGACACCTCCAAGGCACTGTGTACTCCAAAGCATGAACAGTCACAATTGCTATGCCTGAGGCAAATTGCATAGAGCACAAAATAGTTACAGTACAGATAAGTGTCCTAAGAGAAATACAAAAACAAAACTAGGAAAGACTTTATGCAGGAAGGGGCATTTCAGGAGCATTCTAGAGAGGAAAAATGAGCCTGGCCATAGAGACAGGAAGCTCTTCACGCCCAGAAAGAAGAAGGGGCAGCACCTGCCAGGAGTGGGTGCAGCTCACCCCTGCCTCGTTCTCTGGGAACTGGCTGCCTGCTCATCGCAGGAAACTTCAGTCCCCATATTAGTGCTGAGTGCGGCTTCCTTGGATGGTCTCAGGATGGACACTTGCTCCCCATCTCTGGAGCATAGGCTGCGGTGGGTCTACATATAGCTCTGCTATAACCAGGAATCTGCGGAGTGGTGAAGATGCACCCTTCACCATCTGGAAAGGGCAGCACAGGAGAGTGGGTGCTGAGAGTGGAGATGGCAGCCAACATACAGAAGGAGGAGAGATGCAGAGCAAACCATGACGACTGAGGTGCTGCAGGTTCCGCCAGGGATATTCCAGGTCCCCCAGGGCTGGCCAGGAGCACTTAGGGTAACCAGAGCTGCTGGCCAAAGAACCTTGTCCACCATCAAGGAAGTTCGAAAAACAACACCTGTCATCTGGGGAACCCGGTCATTTATCTTGTTCTCCCTGACCAGAGGGATAAGAGATACACTCTTTAAGAGAGGTTCCAATCTTGACAACAAAAGGAATATAATTTCTTCATTTGATAAAAAGAATGTCCTTTTCTCCACTAGTGCCCACCTCAGTGGACTTACACACTTCAGCTAGTGCTATCCTGATCTCTTCTAGTATAAACAGTCCCTTTGCGGTTACCCAGTGTCTTTCAGGCCAATTTCCTCTCCTTTCCCCTGCTCTCCTTCCCTCTACCCTCTGGGAGAGAGGTTCGGGGAGACAGGTGTTTTGGGGGAGACTGGCAGGGGTCCTCTTACCCACGCAGCAGTGTCTGAATCCTGCTGACTCTGCAAAGAATGCCTGGTCCAACCACTTCCTGGATTCAGGACCCCTAAGAACTTATCCATCCAGCCTGCTGACAAGTCTTGCCAGCACCCACACCTGGGGTCCAAACCCAAGTCATTCACCTCCAGCTATAAATAAATAAAAAGGTTGCTGCAGATTCCAGACCTTTGTCAATCTCCCTGCCCCTCTGCATCTCTCATCTCTACTCCCCACAGGCCAAGCCAGGTCTGTAAGAAGTTCACTGTATTAAAGAAAAAATTATTCAATGATAACTTGTTAAGGCACAGTAAGGCGGACTTTATTCGGGACCATCACAACAGGTATAGGGACCACAGCTGTGGGATTTTGCAGTGGGGGAGAGAGATTGGGGTCAACTCTGAATGCAACCTGAGCAAGTAGGAAAGTATAGCAAAGGAGCAGGGGTGTCAGTGAGTGGAAAATGACTAAGAGTAAACATCCAGGATAAGGTGGATTCTGGCTACATTGACCTAACAGGGTCCTCGCTGAAGACAGGCCAGGGTGATCATACATCACCTGGAGGATGGTGGAGGATAGGAAACTGGATCAAATATCAAGAATTATTAGACATCAAGGACAGAAGGTTCTTAAACTGTCTTAACAGGGTTCTTGCTAAAATGGGATTTTACAATGAAGTGCATGTATGGGCCAAGGAGAAGGTTCAGGAGCCTGAGTGAAGGTAGTTCAAACAAAAAGTCTTTGTCAACTGCCTCGGCTCACCCAACTCTGCACTCCTGCTCTTGGGCCATGTCAGATCTTGGACCCTCCCTGGAGTCTGCAGTCTCCTTCGAGGTGTGCTGGGTAAGCGTGCCACATGCCACGGTGATATAAAGTCTCTCCTTACCTCACTAAGTTTGTAAGGCAAACCCAATGCACCTTGAAGTGCTGCCTCGGGAGCAAGAGGAGCAGGAAAAAAAACCCTGTCAGCCGGCTGGCCTGAGTTTCTTTCATCTCCCTTCTTCTTTTCAGAATCCACTGGGGTGAGAGGGGACAGGCTTTCTTCTTCCTCTTTCTTGCATCATTACCCTCCAGCCCCCAGAAGGCCCTAATTTAGGTTAAATGTATTCCTAATATTTTTATAGTGCTGTAAATGAAATTGTTTTCTCAGTTTCTATTCCTGATAGTTTATTGTTAGTGTATAAAATGCTACGAATTTTGTGTGTTGATTTTATCCTGCAACTTGACTGAATTCATTTATTGGTTCTAACAGTTTTCCGGTGAAGTCTTTAGGATTTTCTATAGATAAGATTTAACTTCTTCCTTTCCAATTTGGGTCATTTTTGTTTCTTTCTCTTGCCTAATTGCTTTGGCGAGGACCTCCAGTTTGTAGAATAGAAGTGGTGAGAGTAGGTGTGTGTGCTTGTCTTGTTCCTGATCTCAGAGGAAAATCTTTCAGCTTTTCACCATTGACTATGAAGGTAGCTGTAGGGTTGTTACATACCGTCTTTATCATGTTAACGTACATTCTTTATATATCTAATTTGCTGAGAGCTCTTATCATAAAAGGATATTGAATTTTGACAAATGCTTCTCTGCGTCCATTGAGATGATCATATGATTTGTATTCTTAACTGTTTTAACTGGCATATCACAGTTATTGATTTGCATATGTCAAATCATCTTGGCATCCCAGACATAGATCCCACTTAATAATGATGAATGACCCTTCTAATGTGCTGCTGAATTCAGTTTGCTCGTATTTTGTTGAGAATTTCTGCATCTATGTTCATCAGGGATACTGGCCTGTAATGTTTGTTCCTTGCAGTGGGCTTGTCTGGCTTTGGTAGCAGTCTAATGCTGGCCTTGTACATGATTTTGGAAGTGTTCCCTTCTCTTCCGTTTTTTGAAAGAATTTGAGGATTAGCATTAATTGCCCTTAAGGTCTTGGTAGAATTCACTAGTCCAGCCATCAGGCTCTGGGCTTTTCTTTCTTGGGAGATTTTTTTTATTCCCAATTCAATCTTCTTACTAATTATAGGTCTGTTTAAATTTTCTGTTTCTTCTTGATCCAGTCCTAGGAGGTTGTATATTTCTAGGAATATATTCATTTATTCTATATTATCCAGTTTGTTGTGTATAATTGTTTACAGTAGTCTCATATGATCCTTTGTATTTCTGTGGTGTTAGTTGTAATGTCTCTCATTTCTGGTTTTATTTATTTGAATCTACTTTTTTTTTCTTAGTCTAGTTAAAGGTTTGTCAATTTTATGTTTTGGTTGGGTGCTGCGGCTCATGCTTGTAATCTCAGCACTGTGGGTGGCTGAGGCAGACAGATCCCTTGAGCTCAGGAGTTTAAGATCAGCCTGGGAGACAAAACTCCATCTCTACAAAAAAAAAAAAAATTAATTGGACATGGTGGTATGTGCCTGCAGTTCCAGCTAAGTGGGAGGCTGAAGTGGGAGGACTGCTTAAGCCTGGGAGGTTGAGGCTGCAGTGAGCCAAGATTGCACTACTGCACTCCAGCCTGGGCAACAAAGCAAGACCCTGTCTCAAAAAGACAACTTTTAGTTACATTAATCTTTTTATTCTTTTTCTAGCTTGTGTTTCTTTTATTTCTGCTCTGATCTCCATTTCCTTCTTCCTGCTAACTCTGGACTTAGTTTGTTCTTTTTCTAGTTCCTCGAGGTATAAAGTTAGGTTGTTTATTTGAGATCTTTCCTTTTTCTTAACATAGGTATTTATCACTATCAACTTTCCTCTTAGCACTGCTTTTTCTTCATCATATAAGTTTTGGTATGTTGTGTTTCCATTTTCATTTGTCTCAAGTGTTTTTTATTTCTTCTTTGGCTCATTGTTGTTCATGAGCATGTTGTTTAATTTTTGTATATTTGTGAATTTTCCAGTTTTATTCATTGATATGGTATGGCTGTGTCCCCATGCAAATCTCAACTTGAATTGTATCTCCCAGAATTCCCACATGTTGTGGGAGGGAGCCAGAGGAAGGTAATTGAATCATGGGGGCAGGTCTTTCCCATGCTATTCTCATGAGTGAATAAGTCTCAGAAGATCTGATGTGATTTATCAGGGGTTTTCACTTTTGCTTCTTCCTCATTTTCTCTTGCTACCACCATGTAAGAAGTGCCTTTTTCCTCCTGCCATGATTCTGAGGCCTCCCCAGCCATGTGGAATGAAAACAGACTACTATATTCATGTTATTGATTTCTAGTTTTATACTATGTGGTTGGAAAAGATACTTGATATGACTTTAATCCTCTTAAACTTATTAAGACTTTTTTTGTGGCCTAACATATGATCTATCCTGGATAATGTTCTGTGTACACTAGGAAAGAATTTGTTCTGATGCTGTTGGATGGAATGTTCTATACAGGTCTGTTAGGCCCATTTGGCTGATAGTGTGATTCAGGTCTACCGTTTCCTTAAACAGTAGAAAAGAAAATGTTCTGTCTGAATGATCTATTCATTGTGGAAAGTGGGATTTTGAAGTCTCCTACTATTATTGTATTACTGTCTACTTCTCCCTTCAGTTCTGTCAATATTTGTGTTTTATTTAGGTGCTCTAAAGTCGGGTGCGTATATATTTTGCAACAGTTGTATTCTCTTGATGAGTTTATCCCTTTATCATTACATAGTGACTTTCATTGCCTCTTGTGACAGACTTTAACTGAAAGTCTAGTTTATCTAATATAAATATAGCCACTCCTGCTCTCTTTTTGTCACCAATTGCATGAGATACCTTTTTCCATGTCTTCAATTCAGCCTATGTGTGTCCTTAAAACTAAAGTGAGTCTCTTGTAAGCAGCATATTTTTGGATCCTTTTTAAAACTCTGAGCAGCCACTTTGTCTTTTGATTGGAGACTTTAGTCTCTTTACATTTCAAGTAATTAGTGATTGTAAGTACTCATTATTGCCATTTTGTTAATTTTTTCACTGTTTTGTAATTCCTTGGTTTCTTTCTTACTTTTTTTGTCATTTTAAAATTTTTTGACACAGAATAATTGTACATATTGATGGGATACAATGTGATGCTGATTTGTTGATGTTTTTGTAGAGGTATGCTTTGATTCCTTTATCTCTTGTGTCTCTACTAGGGTTTTTGTTTGTTCTTTTTTTTGTTTGTAGTTATTGTGATGATTACATAAAATATCTTAGAATTTTCATAGGCTTTTTAAGCTGATAACAGCTTAACTACAATCACATAGAAAGTCTTATATTTTTACTTACACACACACACAAACAATTTATGCTATTGATTTCACACTTTATACCTTTGGAATTGAGTATCCATTAATAATTATAGCTATAGTTATTTTGATATTTTGTCTTTTAACTTTTACGAGAGTTATAAGTGATTTATGCACCACATTACAGTATTGGAGAATTCTAAATTTGACTACATATTAGTTTTAACCAGTAAGTTTTATGCTTTCATATGTTTTCATGTTGTTAGCATACACTTTCATTTCAATTTGAAGAACTCTCTTTAGCATTTCCTGTAAGGAAGGTCTAGTGGTAATGAACTTCTTCATCTTTTATTTGTCTGGGAAAGTCTTTGTCTCCCCTTTATTTCAGAAGGACAATTTTGCTGGTTGTAGTATTCTTTATTGGCAGGATTTTTTTTTCTTTCAGTGCCTTGAATATGTCATTCTACTCTGTCCTGCACTGCAAGATGTCGGCTGAGAAATTCACTTTAAACTTATGGAAGTTCCCTTGTATGTGATGAGTCCATTTTCTTTTGCTGTTTTCCAAATTATTTCTTTGTGACTTTCGAGAATTTGTTTAGTGTCTTAGTGAAGTTCTCTTTATGTTTAATATATTTTGGGTTTTCGGAACTTCGTGGATCTGGATGTTCATTTCCTTGTCTAGTTTTGGGAAGTTTTCTCTCATCATTTCTTTAAATACACTTTCTTCCCCATTCTCTTTCTCTGCTCCTTCTGGGACTCTCATAATGTATATATTGGTTCACCTCATGGTGTCCCACAAGTCCCCTAGGCTTTCTGCACCCTTTTTCCTTTTTCTCCTTTTTGTTCCTCTGACTGAATAGACTAGTGACCTAGCCTTTCAAACTTGTTGACCTGTCTTCAAGCTTGTTGATTCTTTCTTCTTCTTGATTCAGACTGCTGTTACAGATCTCTATCAAATTCATCAGTTTAGTCATTGTGCTCTTCAGCTGCAGACTTTCTGTTTTGTTCTCTTTGTCATTTGTATATCTTTGTTGAACTTCTCATTTTGTTCATGTACTGCTGTTCTGATTTTGTTTAGTTGTCTGTCTTATTCTCTTGTAACGTACTGAGCTTCTTTAAGATGATAATTTTAACTTGTCAGGCAGTTCATAGATCTCAATATATTTAGGGTCAGTTTCTGGTGCTTTATTTTGTCCTTTTGGTGATGTCATGTTTCTGGGATTATTTATGATTCATGTGGCCATGCATTGGTGTCTATGCACTTGAAGAAGTACACACCTCTTTTGGTCTTTACAAATGGGCCTCAACAGTTAGTGAAAGCTCTGCATCAGTTAGCCTGTCCAGAGAGTCTAAGCAGGCTGGCTGGTAGGATATGCGGGGGGGTGGCCTGGTGCCAAGGTCAAGGGGTGGGCAGCCCTTGTGCCTGTGTCCACATGGGCTGGCCTAGAGCCTAGGGAGATGGGAGCTGGCATGATGCTGGGGTGGGCCCAAAGCCTAGGTTTACAGGGGCCAACCTGAAGCCTGAGTCTATGGGGGTCAACCTGGAGCCTGGGACACAGGAGCCTGGGACACAGATGGCATTGGGCCGGGCCTGAAATCTGACTCTACAGAGGCTTGCCTGAAGGTTGAGTCCATGGGAGATACCCTGGTGCCGAGACAGGCATAGAAGCTGGGTTCATGGGTGACAGCCTGGAGCATGGGGCTGTGAGAACTAGCCTGGCACCAGGGTTCACTGGGATGAGCCTGGTGCTGGGGTCCACAACAAAGTCAGGTGTTCACCTCACTCTCCCTCTCCCATGTAGAGGGTCTCTCTCTGTGTGCTGCATAAGTTTAGGGGAAAGGTGACACAAATAATGTGAAATTGTCCCTCCTACCCTCTTCAACATGTGTTTTATTTGCTTCACACTAGTGCAGTAATCTCACAACTAGATTCCTTAACGCTTGCGAAGGTAAATTTATGTGCTGATTGTGGGTCAAACTTACTTTTCTACAAGGAGACAAGCACTGGAGACTCCTATTCTACCATCTTGCTGACATCACTTTCCAAATTCTGAAGCTTCATTTCTTGGTAATGTTTTTGTAACGATCTGTCATTATGTGCTTGAGTGACTCACAGAGCACCTGTAAGGTGCCATGCATGCCCTGGGAAGACCATGATGCATAACAGGATAATGTTCTGGCTTTAAGAAACTCACAGTTTCCTGAGAGGGAAGTTGGTAGGGTTTCTGGAAAGCAGGCTTTAAGGTTGGGGTAGAAGGGATACAGCCAAGGGCACCGTGGCATGCATGTGTGTTTGTGTGCATACATGCGTGCATGTGAGTTTGTGTGTGCATACGTGTATGTGTGTGTGCATGTGAGCTTATGTGTGCATTCATGTGAGTGTGTGCATGCATGTGTGTGTATGTGTGTGTGCGCATGCACATATGTGTGTATGTCTTCGTTTCGGAAGATGGGCCAAGGAGGAAGATAGATAAGGAAAAAAGTTAAGAACTGGACAACTAGAGCTACTGAGGTTGGTTATACCCATGCTGAGTTTTTTCCTGGGACTAGAAAAATAGAAGTTGTTCCCAGATTTGTTTCTTTATTCAATCCTTCATTCATTAAATCAGCCAAATTTCTGAGCCATGTGTGCTCACTAACATGTTAGAGCCATGGATATCCTTGAAGACAGGATCAGAGAAAGAGTTTGGATCTGTAGTGTTCATGTGGACATCTTATCTCTGGATAAGGATTACCTGAACAAGTACCTTCTATTGACACCCCAATACTGGCCTCATCCCCAGATTATAAATTCCCTTTAGTTTCTTTTTAGCCCAGAGTTCAAGGCCATGTGGCCACAACAAAACATTTTTAAATTCTGCTATTTAAAGTTTTATCTTGGAAGTATTGGTAGTAAACTCCTAAGCTGTTCCCACTTCCTGCAGTGCTGGGCCCCAGGCTGATGAAGCCTCTGCATTGACAAAATCACCAGTTGTGGTTTAAAACCACATTTGTACAAACCATCATTTTCCCATCTCCAATTTCTAGGTTCTGTTCTCATACACATGCTAGGCTTATAAAGTTGTGTAAAGCTCAGGAAGTAAATTCCTCTGTAAGAAAATGATTTATTATATTACAGTCACAGGCCTAAACATTGTCAGAATAAATCCAGTTCATTTTTTTGCTTGTTTTTTTCATCATTTATCTCTTCCATATTCCCTCTCCCTGCTTTATCCAATCCACCCCAACACACACGTGCATGCACATGTGGACACACACACGCTGTGCATGCATGCATGAGGCCAGCAGCCCACTTTGCTTTGTTTTCATGCTGCAGGCAGGTGGTAAGATGCCCCTCTGGGCCTGCATTCCCATCTCTGTGGTCCTACTCCCTGGCCGGCCAGGCACAGGGCTATGACTCAACTGGAAAGCCTTGCTTGACAAGTCAGCATGGAGTGCGACTCCATGGCAAGAGTCTCTGAATGGACAGGATCCATGCATTGGCAGCTTCACCAATGACATCAGCCATGTGACATCAGCAAACCCTTTCTGAAAGTCTTTGATTGTCCCATTGGTGTTGTGCATAATCAAGAAAGGCAGCTAATAAGCAGCACGTAATGGGTGTTGCTTTCACGTGGCAGAAGCAGGGCTGGGTATCCCCTAGGCAACTGCCAATACCCACAGCCCTTTACACGGTCAAGTGGGACCTGGTTGTGCATGCTAGGAGGGATTTCTGTGCCTTTAAAATGAGTAAGCAATGGGTCAATATGAAGAACAGTTACCTGTTTTTAGATTTCCTCCTTCCATGCAATTCTGCCTACCTGTCTTTTAAAAGATGAAGGGAAGGTAAATGATTATTCTCAAGGTGACTTTCCTCCTGTCCTTTATCTTTGTTGTAGCCTTAACAAAGCATTTGCATGGCTTTCAGAGATGCACCTAAATTTGTTTGTCCTCACCAGGTCGTCCAAAGACTGGTCCTTAGTTTCTCTGGCAAGACGCTGAAGAAGGCTTTGTCCTCCGGGTTGAAATGGCCTGTGTTTTGGACCCAAACCAGAAGCTTGGAATGACTGGGTTTTCAGTTCTATCTGTTTGTTAAATGTCTTTGAGGCTGCTGGGATTCTCTCCACAGTGCCGGCCTGGAAGGAGGTACTGGCACACCACTCACCCAAAATGCCTGTCAGCCCAGATGACTTCTTGTCTCTGGCTTCAGATGGCAAAGTCAAGGAAGTGAAATGTATCAAATCCTGGGCTACGTGCTCATTCCCAATTTTTTGATGCTCGACAAATGTTATGAATAGTTAATCATTTGCTCCTAGCAAGTAAAGCCCTCCTCAGGAATGAATTGGCCATGCAGAATAGGCACTGACTCTTTCAGACCCCGAGTGAATGAGGTTCCTTGGCAGGCAGGCCTCGTGCCATGCAGTCAGGCTCACTGCAACATATCAAGGGCGTGTCGAAAGTCAAACTGGGGAGTATCTGAGGTGCACACGGAGTTGAAATCCCACAGAGCTGATTCAAGGGGCTCTCAGTATTCACCTGGGAGACTGACCTTAACAAATTTTACTTAAACTAATTGAAAAGAAGGAAAATGTGTCCATTTGAAAATGATAAAATCTCATGGTTGGACAAGACTAAAGTCACGTGTTTCAAGTTTCTTTCTGATGTGTACACACAGGGTGGTTATGCAGCATCCCGTTCACGGGGCGCTCACTGCTTCCCCCTTGCAGAGCTGCGACTGTTCATGCACACAGCAGCCCAGTGCCCCTTTCTCGCATCTGTCGCCCTTCAACTCTCTTAACCGAGACATCCATGCCCTCCCCTGCCTCCCCTGTGTCTCAGGCATGGTCCCGGGTGCCCACAAGGTCCCGCTGCTCTTCTGTCAGAGCATCCCCATCTGTTCCTGCTCCCTTGAAATAGAGGTGCCCCTCACAGAGCCCAGCCAGGCTCCGCGGGTGGTCCCACAGAGCCAGAGCAAGACCATCGCTTGCTCCCTCTAAACACTGCACTTTTATGAACGTGGCCACAGCTCATATTCTTGGCAGCCACAATACACCAGTGCTGAATATTAACTTTATTTTCAACCAACCTTTAACCCATTTTACTCCTGCTCCCACTAAATCTCAGGGCCACACCTCAGACATCTGCGATTCGTTTTCTGAACCCAAGAGCTGGGCCTTTTGTTTGCCAGGTATTTTAATTTAAAAGCAGACAGCTGAGCCACAAATCAAACTGAGGCACACTCACCCACATCCTTGTAAAGTTGCCCCAGAACCAACAACAACAAAAAAATCCAACAGGAGAACAAGAACTGTCAGGTTGAAATGCAGCCCAGACCACATTTCATTTAGACAAGCACTGCCCTATTAATTTTAGCCAATTATTAATTCCAGCCCTTTGGTAACTGGGCAGCCTGGAAGAACAAAGGCATCTGTGGAAGCAACTGCTTGGGTGACAATGAGAACAGGACCATTCTTTATTCCGGCTCTGCGGAGCATAATGGAGGGGCAGGAGAAGTGTAGGGGCCACAGCACACACGGGGCGGGGGGGGGGGCTCACAGACAGAGGCCAAGTACATTTGGGATCTCCTCACACCATCCAATGCATCTGTAAGCCCCGTGCCAGTGAGGGCACCCCCCACCCCTACCATGGATTCCACCAGCCAAGAGCGTCCGCACCGGCACTGGCTTCTCTCGCGGCAAGAAGTACTGAGCTTCCTTCTTTTCCCTCTTGATTTTGAGAGTCTCTACACCACCATGGTAGGAAGTGAGAAGGAAATGGGGAAGGCACGGGAGGAAAACAGGCGCAAACAGGAGGCCTGCACTTCTTTTAAAATATAGAAAGGACTGTGACCGTTCAGACCTTTTGTAGGAAGGCACACTTAGGAAAGAGACCATGCCCACGGACCTCCTGGCTTGGGAGAGGGAATCAACTCTCCCGTTCCAACGTGCACTGGTGGACGTGGGCTGCCCCAGGACATCCACGGCACTGGCCAGGAATAAGACACCCTGAGCACAGTAAGAAAAATGGGAAGCCTGGGACCATGAGCCATCCACAGCTTTCACTAAGGCGAACCAAGCTGCAGCCTTCCCCAAGCACTGGCGACACTGGCTCCCGTTCCCCACTGGGTGAATCTGAGTTTGTGTCTGCTCACTGGGGCTTATGAATTGTTCACCAAAGACTGTTCTTCCCAATCATCCTCACTTCTCTTCCTCTGTTCAAACATCATTTTAAATTGCCAGCCCACAGGTCCTCCTTTGACCTCCCTTCTTTTGCATGGCTTTTGGTTACAAGAAAAACTGAGCATGGTTAGAAGTGTGGTTTGAGCTTTTTTTCCCAAACATTTCCACGACTTTGCTGTTGCTGGACTCCGATGTGGGGGCTCTGCTGGCCCCTCTGCACCCCTCCACTTACACAGAGCTGGCAGATGGAAACAGTATCAGGACATCTCCATTACACAACAGGCTTTCACAGGGCGATGGTTCACGTTTTACTGCAGTTTCCTTTGGAAATGCTCAAAGCAACTACATCTGTTTCCTTTCATTGGGACTTTTATGTTCTTCCAGCCAAAAAAGGAGAGGATAAAGTTCATTAAGTCAGGATAGTAATAATGACGATGTCCACATACATTTTGTTGTGTTTGGTGCTTTTAAATATTGAAGTATTCACCACCCTCTTTCACTCCCTCTTTCTTAGTTAGGGAGTGAAGATGACGAGAAAACTGCTAAGCCTCAGGGTGACACCTCAGAGGTCCTGCCAGCTATAAAGAACTCGCCACGGCTTTCCAAGAGGATGGTGACATTCCCAGCCTACCACTGGGAGCTGCCAAAAACTCAGCTCAAAAACCCCGGCGACTAGGGTGGTCGTTGTGTGTGTGGCTAGCCAAGTCACACAGAGGAGACTTAGATGGCCCCACATTTTATTTTTTGAGGAAGGTAAAAATCTGCCATGGATGAGCAGGACAGGAGATGGGAGTAGAAGGAGGTAGGGTCCAGGTCATGAAGATTCACCTAAGAAGTTCAGACTTCATCCCAAATACACAGAATCTTTTGGAAATTTTCATCAGAGGTGACTTATATGTGCATTTTGAAAAGATCACCCCAGCTTTAGTCTGGATAATGGATTGAAAAAATAGTAATTTTCAGACAGACAGACCTGGGAGCAGGTGCGGCAACTGGACAAGAGCTGGCGGTGGCCTGGATGTGGGATCTCAGGGGAAGGGACATGGGGAACAGACAGGATGCACTTGGGAGAATTCGCAGGACTTTGTGACTCGTGGCATGGTGTCAAAATGCGGGGTAAGACAGCTGGGGAAGTCAAGGGAGACTCTCCGAGTTCTGGATAGGGCCACTGGGTAGAGAATGGTCCCGTTCACTTGAGACAGGAAACAGAAAGGAGCATAGGTGTGAAAAGCTGGAGCCCTGGTGTGGACCTGCCGAGTCTGAGGCATCCACGCACATCCAGGGAGAGCTGTAGGTGTGAGGCGCTCAGGGAGACAACTGGCAGGACACTTAGACCTGAGTTGTCAGAGGACACAGCGGGCCTCCAAACCCTGGGAAGAGATCCTGCCGATCACGGGGGAGGGAGGCTGAGAAGGGAAGAGGAGCCAGGACCAAAGAAGCTCAGGCAGAGCTGAAGAAGGCTGGCAAAGGTGGTGCAGGGGCACCTCCCGTGGGAGGAGAAACCAGAAGAGGATCTGCAGCGGCATCGAGGCTGAGAAAATGTTTCCAGAACAAGGAGGTCAGCAGCGTCACGTGCCGCTAGGAGTCACTGGTCCCAGAGCCACAAGGAGGTCCTCAGTGGCCTTGCTGAGAGCTTTGTTGGGGGTGACAGAATCTGTGAATAAGGGAGAGGAGAGGAGGAGGGGACAAACCAGCACACGGAGGCCATCAGCCTCAGTTTACCCTTCAGCACCGCCAGGGTCCATCCTGCAGGAAGGCTCGCAGGAGCTCTTGCTTTTTAAAAGTGCTTATTGGGGCTTTGGCCATATATTTCTCCCAAGCCGTGAGCCTGATGGTACTCCATATTTGAAGAAACTGAGTGACAACAGGCTGACTGGCTCCATGACTTCCCAGGATCTCAGGATGTTTGAGGGATGCACAGCCTACGAACTGAGCAGACATAAAATGAGACTGGGCTGACCGTGCCCTTCTCACCCACCTTCCCCAAAGATGAATGAGCACTTCAGGAAGGCCCGTGTGCCGCTTCTGAGGAAGAATGAATAACCTTCTGTTCAGATGGGCCGAGTGCCCCGCAGGGCAGCCCCTCCACGGTGGCGAGGACTCCCCCACGCATTACCCTGGAACCAATTCCATTTTGAAGAAAAAGAGACCAGCCTGAGGTGAAATTAAACAGTTGACTGAAAGGATCCCCGAAATGGACAATATAAAAGGAAACACAACCACCCCAGACAGGCGGGAGCAGCTGCAGGAACTTAGGGGGCCACAGTTGTCTTAAAACGTCACCATGAGAAGATCTATAATGGCCAATGTCTCATCTCATGCTTGTGTCAGTAAGCAAATTACATAACTTGTGCCTCAGTTTCCCCATTTGTAAAATGTGGATAAAACAGAATACCTACCCCATTGGGTTGTCATGCAGATTCAATGGGTTAATATCTACAGGAAGTGTTTAGAGTCGTGCCTGGCACTTAGTAAATGCTAAATAAATATTATTCTCCTTTGAACTGTGCAGACAACTCAGGACCCTCCAACACTTCTGATGGAAAAGCTGAGGTAACAGGCACGCCCTGGACACTTGGGAAGAGACTGCTGGAAACTCTTCCATTGTAGAAAGGCAACTTTCTAAACCAAACTGGGGAAGCTTGTTCTAAACAAAATACAGGAAACCTAAATTCCAGGCTCCCAGCCAAGCCCACGGTACTCAGCCTCCCCAGGGAGGAGCCCCAGCCACCCACTTTACCCCTGGAGTTCAGGTGGGCTCTGCCTCACTCTTTCCAGAGGACAAACTGAAGCTCTCCCCTCGCTTCCCTCAGACCCACCTCACAACAGCACTAGCTTTAAGAGGCCTGTAAACTATTTCAGGGTATTACAAAATCACAAACTCCCATTTGAAAGGCATGCTTCAGGCTGGGCATGTGGCTCATGCCTATAATCCCAGCACTTTGGGAGGCTAAGGTGTGAGAATCACTTGAGCCTAAGAGTTCAAAACCAGCCTGGGCAAGATAGAGAGAACTTGTCCCTACAAAAAAATAAAAAATTAGCTGGGTGTGGTGGCATATGCCTGTGGTCCCAGCTACTCAGGAGGCTGGAGCAATAGGATTGCTTGAGCCCAAGAGTTCGAGGCTGCAGTGAGCTATGGTAGTGCCATTGCACTCTAGCCTGGGTGACAGAGCAAGACCCTGTCTCCAAAAATAAATAATAATAAATAAGTAAATAAAAATAAAGGGCATGTTTTGGACCTGAGAGCCAGTGGCTCACACCTGTAACTCGGGATGCCACTGCGCAACTCGGGATGCCACTGCATCCCAGCCCAGTTGACAGAGTGAGACCGCAACTCAAAAGTAAAATAAAAGGCATGTTTCAGGAGAAAAGGAAGCCGCCTGCAGATTGGTTTCCAGGGGCAATTCCCCTTCCAGTCCTCGCTCATTCAATCTTTGACTGCAGTTTGCTTCCTGAATTCCCTGGGAGGACAGGGCATGGATTGGGTTTCATGACTTTCCCTCCCAGGGTCAGCCGGAACAATATTGTGATTGATCTTGTGAACCCTGGGGCGAAGATAAAGGCGTGCCGTGTGTCCGCACTCTCTGCTCACGTGGTTTAGAAGCCCGTCCTGCGTCTCCAGTGCATGTGGCCCAAAATGTCAGGCTTAGGCACAGCGGCAAGAGAGCCACACATGAATCCATTTGATATGATTGCACATATCTGGGGTTAGAGCAGACGCAGGCAAAGAAGAGTTTCATCGGATCAAATCAGCAGCCAGGATTTGAAGCAGGAATAAAGAAAGTGTTGATAGAAGGATGGAGGACTTCCCCGTAATATGAAAGTCGAGCTGGGAGATAAGGATAAGCACATTTTCTGATCGCCTCCTATCTGCTCGTGCGATCGCAAAACTGTTTTACATGAATTTACTTCCTGCCAATTAAAAGGACAAGAGTTCATAAGAAAGAATTTCTTCAAAGTCTTGATGAGCCTTTGACTATTTTCAGTAACTTACATGTAGAAAATAAACCTATCTAGGTCTGCGTGGGGGAGGAGAAGGAGGAAGCTATGACCGATCTGGGCTGAGCGGGCTCAGAAACCACCCCTCAAAGCAACCCTGTTGCTGGGAGATGGAGCCTGCCAATGTCTCGCTCACCCCCCTGCGCCAAGGCCCCTGGGCTGCGAGGCAGGGTGTGAAGGTGAGAGGCAGACTGGCTGTGGGAGGAGGGCCAAGTCCCCCCGGCACACAGGATGGCCCCAGTCAACTCGGCAATTCACACCACACTCTTCGGCTCTGTGAGGTCAACCCTAGCGAAACAGCACTTGGCTAGAACCATGGGGTCAGAACAAAAGGCCTGTGTTTGCCTTCCCTGGTTTTGTTTACTCAGAAAGCCTGGGTGGAACCTGTGGATTTCTGTCTCCATGCTCCCGCCCAAGGCTCCTGCGCATTTAATGCCCTGTGGGTTCACAGACAGCTGGTACCTTCTTTGTAAAGATGATGAGCAGAAGATGAGATCCAGGCTAATATTTTTTTCCCTGTGTTTAGGAAGCTGTGTGTAAAAAGTCGCAGAAATAACGCTCGCTTAGGACAAAAGCAAGTTTGAATGTAATTAACTAGGTCCACATAATGACGGTGTCAACCATCTGGACAATTCTAGACAAAAAAAGGAAATGCTCCCACATTGGAGCTCTTTTTACACAAAATATACAACGCAAAGACGGTGCTGGTTCCGTGTGGGTGAAGGGGGTTCATGTCTCCCCCATAGGTGTGCTGGTCAGCGACCAGGGCCACTGGAATCCGTTCCTAGGAGACCGGAGGTGTCTCTGGCCTGGGGCCCACGTGGCAGTGACCATGTGCCAGCCGGGACTCCTCACAGGTCCTCATTATCTAGGCACAAGCTCATAAAAAGAATCTTGCCAAAAAAACGAAGCCAAAAGTATGTGGTCATGGCCTGAGATTATGAGGAAAATAGTCTATTTCGAATGATGCTGGCCCCCCAAGCGTCATGGTGCTCTCTTGGAGCACAGAGACATGCTGGGACCTGGTTCTGGTCTTGACTGGGTCAGGGCTGGGGGAGCTTACTCACTTCCATGTGCCTCAGTGGCCTTGTCTGTGAAATAAAGATAAAACAAAGATAATTTACAGGCACTGAAAGCTGCAGCACACTACACAGTATGATTTATTTTTTCCTATCTACCTGGAGATAAATCCTCACCCATTTTTTTCTTTCCAGGTAGAGGTTTCATAAGTAAAAGGAACCAGGGACAAGCCCATGAATTTGGGGTCATTAAAATGTGTATTATGATTTTCATAAATAATGATACATCTACTTCTATATAATATACAAATATAATTTTATGAATATAAATTATATTATAAATTGTGCAATAGAAATATAGACTTATAAATTATTATAAACTGTGCATCATATATACTTGCAAATCATTAAATAATATAATCATATATATTACATATGCATATATATTGCACACACATTTTAGTCCATGTGTTAAATACACTCCCAGCAACCTGTCATTACTCCTATTTTATAAACGAAAAAAACCAAGGGAGAGAGATTCAGGAAGTTGCCCCAAACCCTCCAGACGCTCCCTGACCAGCTCTGCAGTGAGAACTGCTCCACACGGTGCCCTTAGCACCCTCGGCTCCCGCTCCTCCCAGCTCACAGCACGCCCGCCCCACAGCAGGTTTGAACATGGATGAGAACAGTGGGGCTTTGCGTGCCGCATCAGGAGGTCCTGTGGCACTGCACACAACTCACTACCAGCTCCTCCCTATCCCCCACATGCTCCAAAGCCCACCCTCTGATGGCCTGAGACCCTCACTGTCCCCAGCTTACACCAACCTGAATCCCACCTTCTTATATTTCCCCAGGCCATGACCCACCCCGAGAATGCCCTTCCTTCTCCCTTCCACATATCTAAACCCCACTGGTCATCTCAGGCCGGGCTCACCTCGCCTCGTGCTCCAGCCCACATGGATCTCTCCTTTCCAGAGCCCATGATCTCCTGAGCTCAGCCCTGCACAGCCTGATTTCTCCCATAACTATGCCCTGAGTGTTCACTTCACTGCTCCCAAACAGACTTCCGATTCTTTGAAGGTAGTGACTGTGTCACATACATTTTCTGTCATCTCAAAGACGCTAAGCCTGGTGCTGAGCACAGTCCCAGCTCCACACATTCTGACAAGTTGATAGAACTGATTGATGGGTTTCAATTAAGCACTAGTGCCACCAGAAAAAAATGAAAGACAACTGGCGACATTTAGTAACAACGGCAGGAAGACTGGTTATTAGGGACCCCAGAAGTTTCATCGACTTTCAGCACATGCTTCTTTTGTACAGAGCAACCTAATGAATTTTCTCATAAAAGCATCTGGGTGCACATTCCGGATGGCTTATTAAGGGATCACTTGGAGACCTAATAAGGGGTGAGTTCATGTCCCATTATTATTTGCCAGTGACAGCAGTGGCCTGAGCCTCTGGGACAGGAGGTGCATGAAGGACGCAGGCTCACCAGCAGGCCCTGCCTGCCTCAGGTCTCCCAGCCCCAGGCCTCTTTCCCCATTCACAGTGGGGCTGACAGAGAATTGCTTTCTTACTTGTGTGACAGTCATTCAGAATGTCAGAAAGGCGATGACACTGAGGCTATAACAGCACCTAAGGACATGCAGCCTGTCATGGCCTAACAAGCCACACTGGAGAGGGCAGCTCCAGCTCCCAGTGTCCTTGCTCTCTGTTACATCATTAACTAGAAAAATGCCTGTGCTCATTTAAAATGGTAGAACCCGCAAAATGACCTATGCTACTTCTCTTACCTACACATCCGACTCTCAAGTGGTTTTACTCTATGAAACCTTGACCATGATATGTACAATACGTTTCACTTTTATTCCACTGCAAACACTACCTCAACACCAGACTGAGGCATCCGACGCTGGTAACAGAGTCATGCTTGGTCATGGGGCCTTCAGAGCTGATAATACCTGTGCAGTAGGTGGATCCAAAGTGGTCCCAATTCTCCGCCCTTCCTCATGTGGCTGTGCAGCTCCCCCCAGCCAGAAACGGAGTCAGCA
This sequence comes from Rhinopithecus bieti, assembly GCF_001698545.2. NCBI lineage: Eukaryota > Metazoa > Chordata > Mammalia > Primates > Cercopithecidae > Rhinopithecus > Rhinopithecus bieti. The sequence goes on from NW_016804499.1 coordinate 1,707,388, forward strand.
GACGTCTTCGCATTTGTTCAGTTCTGTTATTCCTTACATGATATATCTTTCTTGTTAAATTTACTCCTAATTACTGTGTGATTTTTCCTGCTACTGTGAATCCTTCCCATTTCACTATGTAGAGTACTGCTATTGGGAATGTACAGATTTATTAACACACATGCACACGCACACACAGCAAGGTTATTGACTATTGTGTGTCTATTATATTCAGTCATCTTACCAAATTGTCACATAAATCTTAGTCATTTTTACTAGCGTTTCTTGGATTTTCTGGGTATTTAATTATGTTATCAGAAAAACTTTTTTGCCTTTTTTTTTTTTTAGATGGAGTCTCGCTGTGTCACCCCAGCTGGAGTGCAGTGGTACAATCTCAGCTCACTGCAACCTCCACCTCCCAGATTCAAGCAATTCTCTGTCTCAGCCTCCTGAGTAGCTGGGATTACAGGCACCCACCACCACGCCCAGCTAATTATTTGTATTTTCAGTAGAGATGGGGTTTCACCATCTTGGCCAGGTTGGTCTTGAACTCCTGACCTCATGATCCACCTGCCTCAGCCTCCCAAAGTGCTGGGATTACAGGTGTGAACCACCACAATCGGACTTTTGCCCACATTTATGCCAATTGCTTAAATGTCTTATCATATTGCACTAGTTAGACCCTCTACAATAGTGTCATTAAGTGGCAATAGTGGACAACCCTGCTTGTTCCTGCTTTTAGCTGAAAAGGTTTTAGGATTTTATCATTTTGAATTATATTTGGAATAAAATCTGAGTATACAAAAGTATTCATCAAGAGCAGAGGTCTGCAAATGATGGTCCATGGGCCAAATCTACCACCCATTTTTGTTAACAAAATTTCATTGGAACACAGCCACGCTCTTTCATTTATATATTATCTATGGCTGCTTTCTGCTACAATGGAAAAATGTTGGTAGTTGTGACAGAGACCATATGACTTGTAAAATCTAAAATATCCGGCCCTTTGTAGGAAAAGTTCTCCAACAACTCCTGGTCAAGGGAGGTCATACTGTGATATCAAACTACTCTGAAATCTCAGTAGTTTTACACATTTATTTCTCACTCCCAGAAAGCCAGCTGTGGTTCTGGACAAACCTCCAGGAAGTGATAGAAAGTAGGCTTTCCATCCCATGGCACTGCCATCACAACAGAAAGCCTTCTGGGTCACCACGGTAGAGGAAGAGAGCGTATGGCATTCTCATACCTCGACTCTTCGGTGCTTTGGCACAGTAGTGATGCAAGTCTTCCATTCCCAGCCCGTTAACCGAAACGACTCACAGACTCCACCCAGAAAACCACAAGGGGACTGGGAAATATAACCACCTGAATGCCTGGAAGAAAACAAAAAGCAGATATGGGTAAACATTATTAATATCCACCAAGCAGACCTTAGTACATCTCAGTAATTCTTTTCCATTCCTATTAAAAGCTTTTATTTGGTTGTTAAAATTTCAGCATCTATTGATATGTTCCTATGGGTTTTCTCTACCAGAACTGTAATGTAATAAATTATGTGCATACATTTTCTGTGAGGGAATCATTCATGTGTTTCTGAAATTGTCTATTTAGTAGAAGTCATTATTTTTGATGACAGGTGAATTCTATATATGGACATTTTATTTTTGCAACTATATTCGTAAGTGAGATTAAGTGATTGAGCTATTACTTTCCCTCATTTGTACTATCTTTATGTTTTATGTTAGGGTAGGTCTCAATCCTGGTACTCATTAAAATCACTTGGGAAGCTATCACAAAATACTGATGTCCAGGCCCAACTCCAGACCATTTGAGTCAGAATCTTTGGTTATGGAACCTATGCAGCAGTAACTTTTAAAACTATCTGGTGATTCTAACTCTGCAGAATATACTAAGGTTATATTGATTGACTCACATCAATATTACAGGATATAAGGATGTTAGAGGATATCAGCCAATCAATATAACCTTAGTATATTCTACACAGCATCACCAGACAGTTTTATAAGAATATAAAATCAGGATCTGTTCCAAGATAGCCGAATAGGAACAGCTCCGGTCTGCAGCTCCCAGCGTGATAAAGGCAGAAGACGGGTGATTTCTGCATTTCCAACTGATGTACCTGATTCATCTCATTGGGACTGGTTAGACAGTAGGTACAACCACAGAGGGCAAGCCGGGGCATCACCTCACCCAGGAAGCACAAGGGGTCAGGGGATTTCCCTTTCCTAGCCAAGGGAAGCTGTGACAGTCTGTACCTGGAAAAACGGGACACTCTGCCCAAATACTGTGCTTTTCCCAAGGTCTTAGCAACTGACAGACCAAGAAATTCTCTCCCGTGCCTGGCTCAGTGGGTCCCACACCCACAGAGACCAGATAGTTGCTCATTGCTAGCGCAGCAGTCTCAGATCGAATTGTGAGGCAGCAGCCTGGCTGGGGGAGGGACCTCCACCATTGCTGAGGCTTGAGTAGGTAAACAAAGCAGCCGGGAAGCTCGAACTGGGCAGAGCCCACCACAGCTCAGCAAGGCCTACTGCCTCTAGACTCGACCTTTGTGGGCAAGGCTTAGCTAAACAAAAGGCAGCAAACAACTTCTGCAGACTCAAATGTCCCTATCTCACAGTTCTGAAGAGAGCAGGGTTCTCCCAACATGGCATTTTAGCTCTGAGAATGGACAGACTGCCTGCTCAAGTGAGTCCCTGACCCCCGAGTAGCCTAACTGGGAGACACCTCCCAGCAGGGGCTGACAGACACCTCATACAGGCAGGTGCCCCTCTGGGACGAAGCTTCCAGGGGAAGGATCAGGCATCAATATTTGCTGTTCTGCAATATTTGCTGTTCTGCAGCCTCCGCTGGTGATACCCAGGTAAACAGGATCTGGAGTGGACCTCCAGAAAATTCCAACAGACCTGCAGCTGAGGGACCTGACTGTCAGAAGGAAAATTAACAAACAGAAAGGAATAGCATCAACATCAACAAAAAGGACATCCTCATCAAAACCCCATCTGTAGGTCACCAACATCAAAGACCAAAGGTAAATAAAACCACAAAGATGGGGATAAACCAGAGAAGAAAAGCTGAAAATTCTAAAATCAGAGCCCCTCTTCTCCTCCAAAGGATTGCAGCTCCTCGCCAGCAAAAGAACAAAGTCGGACAGAGAATGATTTTGACGACTTGACAGAAGTAGACCTCAGAAGATCAGTAATAACAAACTTCTCCAAGTTAAAGGAATATGTTCGAACCCTTTGGAAGGAAAAAAGTTGAGACGAATGGCTAACTAGGATAAACAGTGTAGAGAAGACCTTAAATGACCTGACGGAGCTGAAAATCATGGCACGAGAACTTCGTGACGCATGCACAAGCTTCAATAGACAATTTGATCAAGTGGAAGAAAAAGTATCAGTGATTGAAGATCAAATTAATGAAATAATGTAAGAAGACAAGATTAGACAAAAAAGAGTAAAAAGAAACAAACAAAGCCTCCAGGAAATATGGGACGATGTGAAAAGACCAAATCTACATTTGATTGGTGCACCTGAAAGTGACGGGGAGAATGAAACCAAGTTGGAAAACATTCTTCAGGATATCATCCAGGAGAACTTCCCCCATCTAGCAAGTCAGGCCAACATTCAAATTCAGGAAATGCAGAGAACACCACAAAGATATTCCTGGAGAAGAGCAACCCCAAGACACATAATTGTCAGACTCACCACGGTTGAAATGAAGGAAAAAATGTTAAGGGCAGTCAGAGAGAAAAGTCAAGTTACCCACAAAGGAAAGCCCATCAGACTAATAGCAGATTTCTCGACAGAAACCCTACAAGACAGAAAGAGAGTTGGGGCAAATATTCAACATTTTTAAAGAAAAGAATTTTCAACCCAGAATTTCATATCCAGCAAAACTAAGCTTCATAAGTGAAAAAGAAATAAAATCCATTACAGACAAGCAAATGCTGAGAGATTTTGTCACCACCAGGCCTGCCTTACAAGAGCTCCTGAAGAAAGCACTAAACATGGAAAGAAACAATCAGTACCAGCCACTGCAAAAACATGCCAAATTGTAAAGACCATCAATGCGAAGAAACTGCATCAATTAACAGGCAAAATAATCAGCTAACATAATAATGACAGGATCAAATTGACATAAAAATATTAACCTTAAACGAAAATGGGCTGAATGCCCCAATTAAAAGACACAAACTGGCAAATTGGAAAAAGAGTCAAGACCCATCAGTGTGTTGTATTCAGGAGACCCATCTCACGTGCAGAGACGCACATAGGCTCAAAATAAAGGGATGGAGGAAGATCTACCAAGCAAATGGAAAGCAAAAAAAATCAGGGGTTGCAATCCTAGCCTCTGATAAAACAGACTTTAAACCAACAAAGATCAAAAGAGACAAAGAAAGCCATTACATAATGGTAAAGGGATCAATTCAACAAGAAGAACTAACTATTCTAAATATATATGCACCCAATGCAGGAGCACCCAGATTCATAAAGCAAGTCCGTAGAGACCTACGAAGAGACTTAGACTCCCACACGATACTAATGGGAGATTTTAAAACCCCATTGTCAACATTAGACAGATCAACGAGACAGAAGGTTAACGAGGATATCCAGGACTTGAACTCAGCTCTGCACCAAGCAGACCTAATAGACATCTACAGAACTCTCCACCCCAAATCAACAGAATATACATTCTTCTCAGCACCACATCACACTCATTCTAAAATTGACCACATAATTGGAAGTAAAGCACTCCTAAGCAAATTTAAAGAACAGAAATCACAACAAACTGTCTCTCAGACCACAGTACAATCAAATCAGAACTCAGGACTAAGAAACTCACTCAAAACCGCACAACTACATGGAAACTGAACAACTTGCTCCTGAATGAATACTGGGTAAATAACAAAATTAAGGCAGAAATAAAGATGTTCTTTGAAACCAATGAGAACAAAGACACAATGTACCAGAATCTCTGGGACACATTTAAAGGAGTGTGTGGAGGGAAACTCGTAGCACTAAATGACAATAAGAGAAAGGAAAGATCTAAAATCGACACTCCAACATCATAATTAAAAGAACTAGAGAAGCAAGAGCAAACAAATTCAAAAGCTAGCAGAAGGCAAGAAATAACTAAGATCAGAGCAGAACTGAAAGAGATAGAGACACAAAAAAAAACCCTTCAAAAAATCAATTAATCCAGGAGCTGGTTTTTTGAAAACAAAATTGATCAACAAAACTGATAGATCACTAGCAAGACTAAAAAAGAAGAAAAGCGAGAAGAATCAAATAGATGCAATAAAAAATGATAAAGGGAATATCACCATGGATCCCACAGAAATACAAACTACCATCAGAGAATACTATAAACATCTCTATGCAAATGAACTAGAAAATCTAGAAGAAATGGATAAATTCCTGGACACATACACCCTCCCAAGACTAAACCAGGAGAAAGTTGAATCTCTGAATAGACCAAAAACAGGCTCTGAAATTGAGGCAATAATTAATAGCCCACCAATCAAAAAAAGTCTAGGACCAGACGGATTCACAGCTGAATTCTACCAGAGGTACAAAGAGGAACTGGTACCATTCCTTCTGAAAATATTCCAATCAATAGAAAAAGAGGAAATCCTCACTAACTCATTTTATGAGGCCAACATCAATCCTGATACCAAAGCCTGGCAGAGACACACACACAAAAAAGAGAATTTTAGACCAATATCCCTGATGAACATTGATGCAAAAATCCTCAATAAAATACTGGCAAACTGAATCCAGCAGCATGTCAAAAAGCTTATCCACCATGATCAGGTCAACTTCATCCCTGGGATGTAAGGCTGGTTCAATATATGCAAATCAATAAACATAATCCATCACATAAACAGAACCAACGACAAAAACCACATGATTATCTCAATAGATGCAGAAAAGACCTTTGACAAAATTCAACTGCCCTTCATGCTAAAAACTCTCAATAAACTAGGTATTGATGGGATGTATCTCGAAATAATAAGAGCCATTTATGACAAACCCACAGCCAATATCATACTGAATGGGCAAAAACTGGAAGCATTCCCTTGGAAAACCAGCACAAGACAAGGATGTCCTCTCTCACCACTCCTGTTCAACATAGTGTTGGAAGTTCTGGCCAAAAGAATCAGGCAAGAGAAAGAAATAGAGGGTATTCAATTAGGAAAAGGGGAAGACAAATTGTCCCTGTTTGCAGATGACATGATTGTATATTTAGAAAATCCCATCTTCTCAACCCAAAATCTCCTTAAGCTGACAAGCAACTCCAGCAAAGTCTCAGGATACAAAATCAATGTGCAAAAATCACAAGCATTCTTATACATCATTAACAGACAGAGAGCCAAATAATGAGTGAACTCCCATTCACAATTGCTACAAAGCAAATAAAACACCTAGGAATCCAACTTATAAGGGTTGGGAAGGACTTCTTCAAGGAGAACTACAAACCACTGCTCAATGAAATAAAAGAGGACACAAACAAATGGAAGAACATTCCATGCTCATGGATAGGAAGAATCAATATTGTGAAAACAGCCATACTGCCCAAGGTAATTTATAGATTCAATGCCATCCCCATCAAGCTACCAATGACTTTCTTCACAGAATTGGAAAAAACTACTTTAAAGTTCATATGGAACCAAAAAAGAGCCCACATTGCCAAGACAATCCTAAGCAAAAAGAACAAAGCTGGAGGCATCACACTACCTATTTCAAACTATACTACAAGGCTACAGTAACCAAAACAGCATGGTACTGGTACCAAAACAGACATGTAGACCAATGGAATAGAACACAGGGCTCAGAAATAACACCGCACATCTATAGCCATCTGATCTTTGACAAACCTGACAAAAACAAGAAATGAGGAAAGGATTCCCTATTTAATAAATGATGCTGGGAAAACTGGTTAGCCATATGTAGAAAGCTGAAACTGGATCCCTTCCTTACATCTTATACAAAAATAAATTCAAGATGGATTAAACACCTAAATGTTAGACCTAAAACCATAAAACCCTAGAAGAAAACCTAGGCAATATCATTCAGAACATAGGCATGGGCAAGGACTTTATGACTAAAACACCAAAAGCAATGGCAACAAAAGCCAAAATACACAAATGGGATCTAATTAAACTAAAGAGCTTCTGCATGACAAAAGAAACTACCATCAGACTGGGAGAAAAATTTTGCAATCTACCCATCCGACAAAAGGTTAATATCCAGACTCTACAAAGAACTCAAAGAAATTTACAAGAAAAAAACAAATGACCCCATCGAAAAGCGGGCAAAGGATATGAATAGACACTTCTCAAAAGAGGGCATCTATGCAGCCAACAGACATGTGAAAAACTGCTCATCACCACTGGTCATCAGAGAAATGCAAATCAAAACTACAATGAGATACCATCCCATCTCACGCCAATTATAATGGCAATCATTAAAAAGTCAGGAAACAACAGATGCTGGAGAGGATGTGGAGAAATAGGAATGCTCTTACACTGTTGGTGGGAATGTAAACTAGTTCAACCATTGTGGAAGACAGTGTGGTGATCCCTGAAGGATCTAGAACTAGAAATTGCATTTCACCTAGCAATCCCATTACTGGGTATATACCCAAAGGATTATAAATCATGCTACTGTAAAGACACATGCACACATATGTTTACTGCAGCACTTTTCACAATAGCAAAGACTTGCAACCAACCCAAATGTCCATCAATGATAGACTGGATTAAGAAAATGTGGCACACATACACCATGGAATACTATGCAGCCATAAAAAGGATGAGTTCATGTCCTTTGCAGGGACATGGATGAAGATGGAAATCATCATTCTGAGCAAACTATCATAAGGACAGAAAAACAACACACCTCATGTTCTCACTCATAGGTGGGAATTGAACAATGAAATCACTTCAACACAGGGCAGGGAACATCACACACCGGGGCCTGTCAGGGCTGGTGGGCTGGGGGAGGAATAGCATTAGAAGAAAAAGCTAATGTAAATGATGAGTTGATGGGTGCAGCAAACCAACACGGCACATGTATACCTATGTATCAAACCTGCACGTTGTGCACATGTACCCTAGAACTTAAAGTATAATTTTTAAAAAAGGATATAAAATCATTACAGGCCTCAAATTATTTCACCATTTTTCATAAACAATATCTGGCATTAAAATTAAAATAGCCACGCATACTAGAAAACAAGAAAACACCAAGAAAATCAACAAAATGGAAATTGACTGTGTATTCCAGATAATTGAGATATAAGGCACAGAATTTAAAATAGCTGTCCTCATGTGCAAGTAGATAAAAAATACAGTTTTAAGTTTTGTCAGGAGCAGGAAACCATTTTTAAAAGAAAAATCCAGAAATAACAAAATGTAGCAATCAAAATTAAGATTTTATTGTATAGATTTAACCACAGATTAGACATAGCTGAAGAGAAAAAATGGTAAAGTAGAAGGCTGACCAGAAGAAAATGTCCAGGAGTAAAGCCAAAAAGACGAACGAAGTGTAATACAAAAGAGAGGGTAAAATACATAGATACAGTGAGAAGGTCTAATATGTAAAAAATTGAAACCCCATTAAGGGATAAAATTCTTTAGGCAAAAGCTGTATTATAAGAAATAATGGTGGACATTTTCCAAAACTAATTAAAATGTCAAGTTTCAAAATCCAGAAGACTTTCGAATCCCAAGCCAAATAAACATAAAACAAAACAAATCAAAAAAGTCTCACACCCCTTCATATTAAAACTGCTGACAACCAAAGACAAAGAGGGCATCTTTTAGAAGCCTGAGAAAAACAGACAAATTCTTAAAGAAGCAACAAATAAACTGACAGCTAGAACTATTCATAGAAACAGTGGAACCCAAAGACAATGGAATGGTATCTTTAAAGGGCTGAAATAAAATAATTGAAACCTAGAACTGTACACCCAACAAAATACGCTTCAAGAATGAAGGTAAAGTAATAACACTTCCAGATAAAATTTCTTTTTTTTTTTCTCCTTGAGACGGAGTCTCGCTCTGTCGCCCAGGCTGGAGTGCAGTGGCCGGATCTCAGCTCACTGCAAGCTCTGCCTCCCGGGTTCACGCCATTCTCCTGCCTCAGCCTCCCGAGTAGCTGGGACTACAGGCGTCCGCCACCTCGCCCGGCTAGTTTTGTATTTTAGTAAAGACAGGGTTTCACTGTGTTAGCCAGGATGGTCTCGATCTCCTGACCTCATGATCCGCCCGTCTCGGCCTCCCAGAGTGCTGGGATTACAGGCTTGAGCCACCGCGCCCGGCCCAGATAAAATTTCTTTTAAAGAAAAGGCTGTGCCAACCGCAGCTTAGGAAGCTTAAGACTGCTCGAGGTTTTTCCAACAACATCCTGTGGTGAGCAATAGGCTCTGCTAGTAGGCAGTCAGCGTTTCCAATTATCCATCCACCTGGAGTTAGAGGTAGAATGAAAACCTTTGGTCATTGTGAGTGGTGGGGAGAGTGACAGAAGAGGCCTTGAAGATGGAGAGCCTGGGCTTCCTGCAAACATGGGCATGTGGCAGCTGAAGCATTTTAGTAAGAAAAATACAAGACGTATAATTATATTTACATTGGTGAAATGTCAAATATAAATTAGGAGTACTGAAAATGTGACCATGAGTTACTTGAATAAATTAGGGCTATTATTTTTCTCTCACGCCACATGAAATCTAGACAATTGGTATTAGTCCAGCAGCTCAAATATGTCAGGGTTGAAAGTTCTATAATTTTCTCAGTCTTTAGTTCATGATCTTAAGAATAAACTTAAATACATAAAACCAATCAAATTCGCATTTCAATCTGGAGAAGAGGAAAGTAACACAAGGAGAAAGCAGTGGATGCTAAAATAGGAAAGCACAACTTCCCAGAATTTCCAGCAGTCTTTGACTTCTGATTGCTCAGAAGAGTATCACGTGACCTTCCCCCAACTACAATGGATGCCAAGAAATGTAATTTTTTAGTAGGGCACAGTGCCACCCCAAACAAAAGCAGAGTTCCATCTGTGAAGAAGGAAAGAATGGATCTTGGATAAGGCCAGAGCAATAGTGCTACTACCCCAGGAAGGTCTATGACACATTAAATACCCTATTCCAACTTTGCATGTACAAATTCATTGTAGTGTCTGCTTGGGCTTCCAGAATACCTTTGTGCTGAACAGTAAAAGTCTTAAAAATCACATTTTGCTCTCGAAGAATCTGTATGGTGGTTTTGGTTGGTTTGTTTATTCTTGACAGATGACTCCATACTGAATTTGTGGAACATGGTTTCAACACCACAAGATTGTTTCATTCTTTATAGTCAATAAAAAATGTTCTCTTAGAAGTCAAATAGCCTCATTAGAAAATGGTATGTTAAGAAATAAACATAAAACTATTTCCCAAAGACTTAAAATCAGACTTTTTAATTGAAGGTGCCCTGAAGCCTCATTCCTTCCCATTGGGGAAAGTCCAGGACAACTACCTAATGATGCTAATGAACTCCACCTAGCCCCTCGCTCCCACACACACAACCTAATGAGAAGCAGACATCCCAATGCTGCACCCCTCCAACTCCACCTCCAAGTTGGTTCTCCCTTCTTATGCAGACAGCTTCTGGCAGAATGAGCCACTTTTGGAGAATGGTAGTAATTTCCATCTTCCCAGTAGATCATGCCAAAGGGAGACACCGTCCTTCTCCTCCTAGATGCTGGCCTTAGGACCAGATTTCCTTATCTGGAAACTTAACAGCCTCTGTCCACCTGCAGCCTGCCAAGGTGTTGTAGTGTGTGAGAATGCGGGCTTTGAGGACAGAGACCCAGGCTCCAATCCCATCTCAGCTTCTGCTATAGAGCCATGTACAGCAAACAGAAAAGTGTGCATTTTAACAGCCCCCTATAAAACACACGCCTTTTGTGGTCTCTGTACTTATGGCCCTGGGACAACAGAGGAAAGGTAGCCCCTTCATAGGACAAGAGGTCTGAAAAACAGGCTTAGATATTGAAACAAGTATTGTAATTTTCTTTAGCTTCTAAAGAACAAAAATCAGAGACTTTCATTCCATGCCACTCTTTGATGGTCGTTATAACTAGAACAGGAATTAATTAGGGAGTAGAGGGGCTATATCGCAGACTGCACCAGGGAGCTGGGCTGGGAAATGAGGAGACCCAGGGTGACTGGACTCCAGGCAGCAGAGCCAGGAGCGGAAAAGTCCATAGAGTTGGGGAAATGGACACTGGCCATGAAGGTCTCTCGCTGTCGGTGTAGACTGGGCCTGCCCACAGGAATGCAGGCAGCAGCAGGCACCCCAAAGCCCAGTTCATCATGGCCCCACCCTGTGCAAAACCACTCCCTGAGGCCCCACCTACTTCAGTCCTACTCTGTGCAAAATCCTTCCCTGAGGCCACCCACACACGGGGGGGACAGGGAGCCTCAGAGCTTGGTGAGAGCCAGAGACCCCCCATCCCACAGCCACTGAGTCACCTGACACACACACTTCATGAGAACAGAGCAGGTGATTAAGGAGGACGTTAAAACAATGAACAGTTATTAAAAGTAAAAACACAGCATTGCCTGAAGGAATTTTTTTTTAAATTACTGGATTAAGACTAAATTTCATATCAAACAGAACTGAAAATGATTTTCCTCTTATCCTCTACCTAGCAGGTGAGAAATATCACTTTATCCATGAAACTAATAAATTACATTTTCTCAATCACGTGAGCTATGATTTAAGTCTGGAATCACCCCCCTCTGCCTGTGTAACCCGCAATATAGAGCACCAGCGTGTTAGTTTCCAATTGCTGCCATAACAGATTACCACATATGTAGTGACTTACACAGCACAAATTCATTCTTGCAAGTCTAGAGGTCAGAAGTTAAACGGGTCTCACTGGTTAAAACCAAGGTGTCAGTAGGGTGGTACTCCTTCTAGAGGCTCCAGAAGAGAATCTGTTTTATGTCTTTTCCAGCTTCCTGAGGCCGCCACATTCCTTGGCTTCTAAGCCCTTATTCAAGCCCCTTCCTCCATCTTCAAAGCCAGCAGCATCTGGCTGAGGCCTTTTCATGCTGTCATCTCTTTGGTTCTGCCCTTTTCAGCCACAGAAACTCTTATGATTACATTGGACCCACCAGGATAAACCAAAATAATCTCCCTACCTGAAAGTCATTGGATTAGCAACCTTAATTATATGGGCAACCTTAATTCCCCTTTGCTGTGTAATCTAACGTATTCACAGGTTCTGGGGATTAGGGCGTGGATATCTTTGGGGGGCCATTGTTCTGCCAACCATACCTGGTAAACCTTTTTCCTCTGTGGAAAGGGGAGATATGGGGCTGTTGGAGGGATTGCAGGAGCTAATGTGAGTAAACCGACAGAGAGTAGGCGCTCATTCCGTTTGTGGGTGACTCCCCCCTTGATCAAGCTCTGGGTCTGAGGCCTGCTCTAACCCATGGCCTGGCCCCTTGGTCTACCCCCATGGCTCTCACCTGGCCCAGACCAAGTGACATTTTTACCAGGTGCAATGGAGACACTCAGGAGTGATGATTTTTGTCAAAGATAACCATCTTCTTCATCCTTAGCTCTTAGGTAGGGTGGTATGTTGAATGCACAGGCATGGTGTATATGAAGTTCGATCCATTCCAAACAGGTGCGTGCAATACCAGAGGAACACGCCCGCCTGCCTGCCTGCCTGAGAGCACATGCGTTAAAGCTAAACTGAGTTCAAAAGCATTCAAGTTAATGAGATGGCCCTCATGAGAGCTCCAAAACAGTAAACTCAAAGACAATTGTGTCTTAACATTTTCAGCAATAAAAAGGTTAGGACGTTTTGCTTTTAAATTAGTTATTTTAAGCCCTTATTCAAGCTTACTTTCCCCTCAGTCAGAGCTTCTACTTGACAATGGGTGGACAAGATAGGCTACTTACATGTTAACATGTTAGGGGTGTGGTAAGAAAGAGAGATGTACTTGGAACCCAGAATTTAATCATGAAATCAAAAAGTTATTCAACATTTGAGGGAAGGATCAGGTAAAGAAAAACACATAATGCCAGGCCGGGCGCGGTGGCTCAAGCCTGTAATCCCAGCACTTTGGGAGGCCGAGACGGGCGGATCACGAGGTCAGGAGATCGAGACCATCCTGGCTAACACGGTGAAACCCCGTCTCTACTAAAAAATACAAAAAAAAAACTAGCCGGGCGAGGTGGCGGGCGCCTGTAGTCCCAGCTACTTGGGAGGCTGAGGCAGGAGAATGGTGTGAACCCGGGAGGCGGAGCTTGCAGTGAGCTGAGATCCGGCCACTGCACTCCAGCCTGGGCGACAGAGCGAGACTCCGTCTCAAAAAAAAAAAAAAAGAAAAGAAAAATACATAATGCCTTCTGTAATTATAAGACCTTAGAAAAAATTAATGCTTTCAACAAAGTAAGTCACACAGATGAAAGTCAGTAATGAAATTAAAGGTATTATTCTACTATATATTTTCATCAAAGATACCACAAGGGCTTACCCACATTATCACTGTAATTAGCCTAATTTTATATTGGAAAAGCAAACTTTACATCAACTATCTTACATCTTCTAAGGGAGGGGGGAGAAGTTTTATATCTATCCTTAGAATCAAAAAGAAAGCTTCCCTCAGCCTGTAATTACAGTTTGCATTAAAAACTTAATAGTATGATTTTGTTTGAGATGTGGGTTTCTGAAAGGAGTTGGTTTATACTGTCTGTACTGACTATCAGTACAGGGTTTTCCATCGTGCAGAAAGCCTCAGGACACAAGACCACACTGCCACCTGGTGGCAGGATCAGATTTTACAACAGTTCAACGTAATGGTTCACAAGCCTTCAAGTTACTATTCAGAAAGTGAAAAGTGTATGTTCCAGGTGGTTATAGTTTAGCACTAAGAAAAACAAGAGTCTGGAGACAGGTTGTTGGAGGTGCCGAATTAAAACAATTTTTTGGAGTGCTAAATCTTCCCATGGCATCTTAGAAAAGGCGCTAGCCCAATTCCTTCTGCACCATCTAAAATTCAATGAGAAAGGGGCCCCTGGAGTGGAGTGGCCCTGGTTCCTCCAGGCACCCTCCGTTGTGTACATTAAAATTCAGCAGCGCCATTTAGCAAAAACAAAATTAGTACGGCTTTGGAGGTTAGGAAATCAAATATTGTTATTTACCTAGTTTTAGAAACCAAAAAGAAAGAAGCTCCAAGGATAGAAAAGCTTGAATCTGATAAATGCCTGGGATCTCCATCCCAAACACACCACATTATTGGGGTTGTAAACCCCAATATTACTGGGGACTGTAAACAACAGCCACCAGTTTTCAGACAAAAACAGAAGGATGGCAAGCTGCATGTTCAGTGTGATGGTGGAATTAGAGATGTGGCTCTCCAAGGCTCCTGAAATGTCCATCGTGTGGTCATTCGCGGAGGATGGAAGCTTTGTGATCCTAAAATAATTAAATAAGGTGATTCCCATTTTTAAACCAACAGAATTTGCATATAACCATAATTGTTGTATAATCTTGACCCAGTTATCCAAATTAAGGCCCCAGATGTCTTCCTAATCTGGCGATGATCAAGAACCACGTCGCTTTCCCCAGAGCCCCCTTTCTAAATACAAGGACATGGTAGGGTGGCTTCCTCTATCGCCCCCGCTGGGAGAGCAGGACCCGCAAGTGCCTCAGACTCATTCCTGCAGAGCCAAGCCTGGCTTGCTGGTCTGGGCGGCGGCACCAGCCCTGTTCCACGCTCTTCCCAAGCGGAGGCCTGAGATATTTCCACCAACTCCTCAGAGGATGAGAAAGAAGTTTTGAGGGTTTCCCTCCAGGAGAACCACCAACTTTTCATGATCCACTCTTCAGATCTACCCCTGCAGCTAAGGCTGGTCATGAACTCTGGTGGCTGAGCTGAGAGGGTGTCGCCTGAAGGAAGGACCCTGCGTCCTCACCTTTCTCTTCTGCTTGAGAGGGGGCCTGGAAACAGACAAGTCCCCATGAAGCTAAAGGAACCTCCGCGGCTCTGCCACTACCATCTCCCGCAGTGGGAAAACACCAAGTTCCACAGGGCCACGGGCCGATCTCCCCCCCTCCCTCTCCCTGCTCTTGTGTCCGGCCTGGCAAGAGGAAGTCCCACTTCTCCCAAAGGCCAAGGTGTGCCTGCTTTCCAAACGGCCACTTCCAGGATGGCTTTCCAGAAAAGTCTCCATGCAGGCACTCCTCTGTGTGTCCAGAAAAGTCTCCACGCAGTCCCTGCAGTCTAAGGCCAGCATCAGCCCATCTCCTAAACTCAGTGTGGCCCAGCTCAACACTCCGGCTCACCCCAAATGTGCACTGAAGGGGCCGTGAACTACAGTGAAGGGGACAAGAGCCAGCACCCCCCGAGGGACTGGGTGTGCCAGGCAGCTGTGGAGCCGGCGGAAGCAGTGAAGTTGGCAGCACTGGCATCGAATGCCAGCGAGGGAACAAAGAAAAGGCCGCTCTTGGTAAGAAAGGGGTGACTTCCTGAGTGGAAGAGTTCAGGTAAGAAGTTATGGCCATAGAGGATATTTCTGCAGTTCGGATGAAAGGATCGCTATGATTGGAAAGTAGTTATCTGCAGCCAAAATTGCAGAGACGTTTCTACCGGGTGGTGACAAAAAGTCTCCCTCAGGACAGTGAATGACAGGTGTGTGAAGAAAGTGCCTGGAAGGGGAGGTCAACAAACAGCAACCCGCCCAGCGAAGGCCCCCGAGTGTGGAGGGCAGGGGAGGGTGCAGGCTGGAAGAGGGAAGGAGCAAGCTGGGCTGCGGGCAGCATGAGCTGGAAACAAGCCTCGGCTATTGCAAGAGGAAGGAAAGAAAACTTCAGAACAGGTGTGCAAACGAGGAAGGAAACCAGCCCCTCCTGCCAGCACAGAAGGGAGGGTGGTGGTCTCCATTCCAGATCACAGCAGGGCCCCCAGGAGACACCTCAGCTTCTGTTGGAGCCTGGTGGCAAAAGGCTGTCCTTAGAAGATGAAGAGCTAGGGGGTTTGTGGATCCCATAGGGGAAGTCTGGAGCTCTGCGCAGAAATGAAGATGAGGAGCAGCAGGAGGGGTAGGGTCCAGTTGAGGCAGGGCTTTCAGATTTTTAACCACAATGCATAGTAAGAGCCCATTTTACATGGCTACCCCGTATACATGCACAATTGTGCATTTTCTCTCTCTCCTTTCAAAAAAGACTTACTGAGCACCTACTGTATGCCAGGCTGTTACAGGCACTGGGGATGCGCAGTGAGCAAAAAGTCCAAAACCACTGCTCTTCGGGAATTTGCGTTCTGGTGGAGGAGCAGACCACAAGAGAAATGAAGACAGGTATGGCACATTCCACGGGGGTGAGGGGAGCCAGAGAGAGAGGCCAGACTGTGAAGGGACGGGAGCCATTGTTCAGTTGGAGTGACCCAGGAAGGCCTCATGGAGAAGGTGACCTATGTGAAGTCTGGGAGAGGTGAGGAGTGAGCCCTGCGGACACACAGGGGACAGCATTGGGGCAGAGGCCACAGCAGGTGCAGGCTCCGGGACTGGAATGTGCAAATGCTCCATGAATATCCAGAGAACAGTGCAATGGCAGGACGACGTGGGGCGAGTGGAAGAAGGAGAAGGAATGGGGCTAGAGCGGGAAGCGGGACCGGGGCAGAGACGCTGGAGTCCTGTGGGCCAGTGCCAGGTCCCCACTCTTGCTCATGGTGAAGGGGGAAGGCTTGGAGTGTCTGAGCACAGGAAAGCACCCCTCCGACTTGTGTTTAACAGGACCGCTCTGGTTCCCGCTCTAAGACAGACTTAGGGGACCCGGGGGCGTCTGGGAGATCTGCTGAGACTGTGGAGAAAATGAAGGAAACGGAGGGGACAAAACATGAAAGTGGCAAGCAGCAGCTGGGTTCTGGGTGTGTTTTGAAAGTAGAGCCAGCAGCAGCTTTCACAAGAGGGCTGTGCTGTGGCATGGGAAGGAAAGGAACGTGCCAAGCAAGGATGACTCCGAGGTTTGAGTGAAGGAAAGCATGCCGATGGGGGAGGCCTGCATGGAGCAAGCGGGGGTGTGAGGGAGACCGGATTCAGTTCTGGACTATCAAGTCCGAGTTATCGGACGGATGGCCAAAGTCGTTGGGGATGTAAGTCTGTAATTCAAGGACATATCTGGGCTGGGAGCAGGGAAGAGGGGCGAGGGGACAGATGGAAAGCCAGGGCTCTGTGATTAGCAAGAAAGAGAGCCCGGGAGAGCCGAGAGTCTCCCTCCCTCACACAGGGAAGGATCACAAGTTCCCACCCGTGACTCAGGGAGCACCCCTGATTTGGGCAGCACTGGCCCTGCCCTGCGGGAGTGCAATGGTGGGGGTGAGGGGACGCTGGAGCAGGAAAAGGACGCGGGTGCTGCTGAGACCCAGAGGACCAGAAGCACCAGTGAAATCCAGATCTTTCAGACCAGCACAGTGTCGATGATAAACTTTGAATTGAATATGAAAAAGAACCTGAACTAACCTGAAAGGGGCTGAAGGGGATAATAAAACCAGCGGAAACGGAGATCCATTGAAAGGCTGAGGTTTTACGTGGTTTCATTGGCTCTGACGGGGTCACACCCCAATCTCTGAAGCACTGGGATGTACTGACTGGCTCGGACAGAGACCTTCTTCTACTTTCCCTGCTGCCAGAGACACGGGCCAGGCTGAAGAGCACAGACTGAGGGAGTGGGGGAAACAATGCCCCGCAAAATGTTCATATCCTGACCCCCAGAATCCCTGAAGATGTAACCTTCCATGAAGGGACTTTGGCTGTGATTAAGTGAAGGCTCTTGAGATGAAGAGATGGCCCTGGATCAGCCAGGTGGGCCCAAGCATCATCGCAGGGGTACCTGTAACAGGAAGGCAGGAGGGCCAGAGAAGGGGAAGAGAGGGTGGAAGCAGAGGTTGGTGTCATGTGACTGCAGGAGGGGCCACAGGAGCCAAGGAATGTGGGTGGCCCCTCAATGATGGAAAAGGCCAGGAATGGTCTCCCTTGGAGCCCAGCTGATATTTTAATTTAGATAAGGGAGATGGACTTTAAGATAAATTTGTATTGGTTTTTGTCACTAAATTTGTGGTAACCTTCTACAGTCACAAGAGAAAACTACAGTAGTCCCCCTTATACTCAGGGGATACCTTCCAAGACCCCCAGTGGATGCCTGAAACCAGAGGTACTACCAAACCCTGTATATACATTTTTCCTATTCATACATACTTATGATAAAGTTTAATGTATAGAGACAATAAGATTAACAATAACTAATAGAACAATTATAACAATATACTGCAATAACAGTTATGTGAATGTGCATGCTCACACTCTCTCAAAATATCTTACTGTACTGTGCAGGCATCAACCTACAATGGCTTATGTCCCGATAAACCCATCATAAATTAAAATACTGTATATCGAAAATACACTTAATACACCTCATCTACCAGACATCATAGCTTACCCTGGCCTACTCAAAACGTGCTCAGAACACTTGCATTAGCCTACAGTTGAGCAAAGTCCTCTAACACAAAGCCCACTTCATTACGAAGTGGCAAATGTCTCGTGTAATTGACTGAATGCTGTACTAGAGTGGAAAACAATGTTGAATGGTACTGGAAGTACGGCTTTTCCCGAATGCAGATCACCTTTGCATCACCTTACAGTCGAATCCCAAGCTAAAGTGTCATAAGCCAGGGTCATCTGCATCACCCTTCTTCTGGTGAAGATGTGAGATGAGCAGGCCTATGAAAGGAAGTGAGGTGATATGGCATGAGACTGCTGTTGACCCTCTGATGACAAATCGGAAGATCACTCACTCCAGGTGATCCTGGATCATCGAGCCACAACGATGCTGACGGTTGGATGTCAGGAGCAGACCATGTCAATGACTCAGGTGGGGAGCATCCAGCATGAGTCCACTGGAGAAAGGGAGGATTCGGGTCCCTAGTGGCATTCAGTAGGACGGCATGAGATTTCATCATGCTACTCAGAATGGCATGCAATTTAAAGCTTATAATTTCTGGAATTTTCCACTTAATATTTTCAGATAACGGTTGACCACAGATAACTGAAACCACAGATAAGGGAGGAAGGGGGGTGGTGGACTGCTGTAATACCACTGCCCAGAAGGAAATCAGAATATAATACAAAAGGATAAAGTCTGGTTGCAAAAACAAACATCTAGATCCATCTTTTCTTGCTCGGTTCTCCACTTAAGCACAGCTGGATGCTCTCCTTTTTATTCTGCCCACTCTGACTGTTCTAACCCATTCATGACTTGCTCTGGAGAGGGCAGTCAAGCCAGGCAGGGGAGCAGCTGTCCTTGTAGCCTGGTGAGAAAACATTCATAAGCAGGTAGCGTTCCCGCAATTCCTTACTACCTCTTGTGGACGGTCACTTACACACTGCTAATACATATTCCTCACCTTTTAGAATGCTTTCCACAATCCTGGGGTCTCCCCCTAGCAAATCAATGGAATAAAATCCCTGTGAACTCCAAATTGTTTCCCAAAATAAGGCAAGCGGTATTGTTAGAAACGTAGATTAGTTGTGTCTGAGCAAATGAGAAGAATGGAATTAGGCTGCTTTTGACACCATGTTCCTTTTACCTGTTCTAATGCGCAGAAAGGAAGTCTCATCAAAAAATGGAAAAGGGGAAAGTAATATGCAGGTCCCCAGGCATCACAGCTCTGTGCAAGCATGCTTGAAAATCACCTATATAAAAAGAAACTTCAAATTTTATCATAATGTCTGAGAGTCTATTTGAAAATGTGAAAATTAGCACCATTTTACACTAAAAGCTCCAAATATCCACAGATGTTCTGATTTATCCAAATAAAATTAGTGTTTTGCCTGGTGATAGCTGAACACCACAGGAGTAAATTCTGCTCCATTTCTCCACGGCACAGAGCCACCTCCATAGCATATACTTCTCTAGGCAGATGAGGAGGAGAGCAGCTCCCAACTTACCTGCCAGAGGCTTTCCCACTATAACATCAAGAAGACACTCTCCTGGGGTCTTTTCAATCTATACCATAGAAATTAGGTGTGCTTACAATGGATCTTGCAAAAATCAAATAAAAATATTAACAGGACAGCACAGTATTTAGCTTCATGAGACTTGGTATCCTACCTGCATGAGCTTAAACAATGCACTTGGCATTTCAGTATTTCAGACTATTAATTTTTCAAAGAACAGTAATATACTGTAGAAGAGAATTGATGTCAACGATGGCTAGCACTCATGTGTTGTTAACTTTGTGCCAAGAATTATTTTCAACACTCTAGGTATATTTAATCGAATAACAACCTTATGAGGTATATATCAGTACACTTTCTTTAATTCCCTTTTTTACAGATGCAGAATCTGAGACAGCAATGTTGAAAGCATGCCCAAGATGACAAGGCAAAGCCAGAATTCAAAGTCAGGCCATCTGATTCTTCACCTCAGCGTGAGTCCTCTTTCCCAGCCCTCAGCTGGGTCTTCATTCACAAATGAGGGGCAGGGGAACCTCATGTGCCAGTGGACATGATACCCTGAGGAGGACATGGTGTCACTTCTGCAGCAATCAGGCTAAGAATTTATTACTTGAGTCTACTGAGGAAACATCAAAGAAAGCCCAAATGCGGAGGCAGGGACTGCATTCCTCAAAAACATCAATGTAATAAAAGACAAAGAAAGGCTGAGGAACTATTTCAGATTCAAGAAAACTAAAGAGATTTGACAACTAAATACAACATGTGACCCCAGACCAACCCTTGTACTGGAGGGGGGAATATGCCATAAATGATTAGTCAATTTGGATACGGAGAATAGATTTGGGGGAAAAAACTATCAGTGTTCAATTTGCTGAAGTTCACAACTGTACTGTGGTTATGGAAGGGAACCTGACCTTAGGAAACACACACTGACGTAGTTAGGGATAATATATGCATGTCTTTGATTGACGGAGGCAGGGTGTTGTGGCTGCCCGGCTGGAGTGCCGTGGTGCAATCTTAATCCAAACTCCTGGGCTCAAGCAATTTCCCCACCTCAGCCTCCCCAGTAGCATGCAATATGATATACGCAACTTACTCCTGGATGGTTTTGAGAAAATGTGGGTATATGTGTGTATAGGTATATATGCACATGTGAATGTGTATATGTATACATGTACATTATGATGCATGCATGTGTATATATGAACATGCATGTATGCACATATAATGTATATGCACTTACGTGTGGAGGGGCAGGGAGGAAGCGCCAAGAAAGCAGTGAGGCGAAACGGGTGTCTTCTCTACTATTCTTACACTCTTTCTTACCACAATTTCAAAAATTCTTTATAGGTAAAAAAATGAATTATTTTAATTTTGTTAAAGCAATTAACCATGTTGATTTTTAGTAGTATAAATTAATATTTATACTAATTATATACATATATATAAAATCTCTGCTATGCTCCTAGGCATTAAAAAAATTGTTAAAAAGTTATCTCTGGGAAGTGAGATATTGGAAATTTTTTCTGCTATATACTTTTCTATCATTTCCAAACCTCTATAATCCACTAGTGTTACCTTCATATGCAGAAAAAAAGAATCAACAAAGAAATGCATCATTCTTAACACTCACGGGTTACTCACCTACAATAATGCCTCCACCCTTACAGTCTTTTTATATTTTCTAACTCGAGTATTCATTACCATTAAGCTTTAAAATTTACCATTAAATTTTAAGAAGTTTAATTATCCCAATATCATGTTCAATACGAATGAAGAACAGAGTAAAATGTAATTTTAAAATATCTTGCAGTCTTCACCACAACCTTACAAAGTTACAAAAGAGGAGTGTAAAAATCAGACGGTGTCTTTGATGAGGAAGCTGTGCCTCGAAGAGGGTCTAAAAATCAGACGGTGTCATTGATGAGGAAGCTGAGCCTCGAAGAGGTTCCATAATTTTTTCCAGGGTTCGTCTCTAGCCAATGGCAGAGCTGAAATCCAAATTCAAGTCTGTCTATCCTCCAAAACCCACAGTTTGTCCTGCTGCCACTCTACTGGCATTCAATAAAAGGCTGTTGCCTAACACAGATAATGCCTGCAGCTGCACACCTGGCTAATGACTTCAAAAATAAAACGTCAAGCCAAATGCCCAGTCTGGATATATTAATTTTTAACCCAAATAATCAGACAGCTTCCCAATTTTCCACTTCATTTACACATACACGATAATTGCTACCATTTCTTGAGCATCTGCTTTGTGCCAAGTTCTGCTCTAAGAGCTGTACTTCTTCAATCCCCTCCACATCCAACGAACAGGCATAGTTATTACCCTATTTACAGACGAAGCTGGGACAACAGAGAAATAAAACTGCCCAAGGTCACAACTAGTAAACTGACAGAGCCAGAACTATAACGCACAATCTCATTTCAGCGTCCAGACTCACACCACTTTGAAATGCTTTCCTCCCAAGGGTCTCTCATGCTTAATATTTGGAACTGTTAATGCTAAAGGCCATTGACGTAGCTAAAAATCTAGGTTAACTTGCTGACAGGTGGGCTGTGAAGAGCCTGAATTTCAAAAAGCTTATATTCTGAAACCATATTGCAGTCACACGCCAACTTCTAGTCACTAGTATGGTGTATTCGGTAATTTTTAGGCACATTATTCTCTGATGTTGAGATTTTCAAAACCAGAAAAAAAAATTATTTTATACTCACAAAAGTGACTGAGACCAACCTAAGTTCTCATTTTTATTCAATTAAACGTCATTAGCTCAGTTTCACCGTCATTCCCACCTTTTCTCCCTAAAGGCAGCATGGTATGGTGAAGGGTCCAGACTTGTCCAAGACAGTTAAGTTTGGACAGTGAATTTCTCCAAGCACTTCTCATCTGCGTTTTTTAAAAGTCTGAAAGGTGGCTGGGCACGGTGGCTCACGCCTGTAATTCCAGCACTTTGGGAGGCCCAGGCAGGAGGTTCATGAGGTCAGGAGATCGAGACCATCCTGGCTAACATGGTGAAACCCCATCTCTACTAAAAATACAAAAAAGGAGCTGGGCGTGATGATAGACGCCTATAGTCCCAGCTACTTGCGAGCTGAAGCAGGAGAACGGCATGAACCCAGGAGGCGGAGCTTGCAGTGAGCCGAGATCGCGCCACTGCACTCCAGCCTGGGCGACACAGCGAGACGCTGTCTCAAATAAATAAATAAATCTGAAAGGTTATTCTGAGAATAACATATGTAAAGTACTTGACATGTAATAAGCACTCTACAGTTACTGCTCTTCAAACTTTAGCCTATTTCAGTTTACAATGTTTTGGACATTCTGAGCCCAGTTACCTGCTGACCAGGTACAAGTGCTTAACTAGTTTTGCCTCCTGACAACAGGATCCCCCCATATCCCAATATTTCAATCTGGTATAATCTTACCCTACACCCCCGACTCCAACCTATACCTAATATAGAAGTACTCAGTATCTATAATACGTGATTAGCATCTAAATCACGGGTCACAAATTCAGATGAATACAGGGATCATGCAGGTAACAAGTAAGAAACAGTATAAAACAAGTGACGGGAATTACAGTGGAAACTGCTACTTGGCTCCAGAAAATTGTCGCCATGTGGTAATGCAAGACCTTTGTTCCGAATCTTGAATTTTCAGAAAAAATTTGACTTTGTGTCATTTCTCCATTTCCACACACACACACACACACACACACACACACACACACACTGCAGCACATGCATAAACAGTGTGGATGTGCAAGTAGCCTGAAGATTCCACATATGTGCTTATGCACCTCATCTCTCTTCCCCTAGACTCATTTTACTTCTAAATGAGTCTGTGACTATGTACACAGTCACATGTAGCAAGTGGCTTTTAGGGCAACATTTGTCTCAGCACCTGTCTTCTGGCCAGACTTCATGTCTGAGTCCTAGAACAAACCACCACGAGAGATTCAGGAAAGAGTTGAGATGTTCAGTCGGGTATCAACTACATCTGTGCCAGACTGATGAAGAGACCCTGTGCTAACATCAGGCAGTGGCAGCACTGCTGGAATCATCAACAGGTTTCAGCAGCCTTTGCTGGTGTCCTAATTTCAGTTCTAGCCCTGGCAGCAACAGAAAGTCACTACAATGGGTCCAAGCTGCTACTCATAGGAGCAAACAATATATTAGTATATGAAATGCATGAGACACCCCAAGGGACTTAGGTGGAAGTTTGGGGGTTTAAAAAACTTTAGATGAAGGTAAAGCTAGACAAATAATATTCTAAGATACACAGCTATGCGGCATTTTAAAACATGCAAAATCCATTATAAACTTGATTACATGTAGCAAAACACTGAAACACAAGAATGACATTTCAGGTTGGTGGTTTGACAGATGGAAATGTGGACAGGGAAGGGCATCAAGGTGGCTTTAATCATATCTAGGCTCTAAACCAAATAGGGAAAAATAATGTGTCAAAGCTGGGGAAACTTCATAAGGAAAACAAAAGCAAAGAGAAAAGGAAACACTATTCTACAGCCACCTTATCTCCATACTACTGTGGTATGGGAAACACATGATGAAAATGTAAAACCTCATTTGCTGTTGGAATCTCCAACGTGCTGTCTTGGAGTTAGGCATCAAAGTATTGGATGGAATAAATGTTTACATATTTAAGTAGTGTAAACATTATTTGTTGGAAACATTTGCACAATTTCCTCAAACAAATGCATAGATGTGACAGGCTTAACTACTGAAAGCAAATACTATTGTAGCTGTTATCTCCCCCCATCACCTTGTGATGCAAATGTTATAACAATGAACACAAATTTCTAGCACCTTAACACTCACGTGGGGAGCCTTTAAGTACATATGCCAATATACTCCTCCCCCTGAAGTTCCCATTCTGCTCACCACCTGTCTTACAAAGGAACCACTTGGTCCAATTCAAAATTAAGGCTCTGAAGGCATTTCCTTCATTGCAGAAAGTACAATCTCCATAATTTCCTAAAACTTGCATAGGGAAACTCCTCTAGCTGAGATATTCTATGGGGGTCCCAACGTACAAGAGCGTGTCTCCCTTGGAGAGATGAGAATTTACTTGATTAAACATTTAACTTTTAAAAGAACATCTTAATACCCCAATAACTTCATAAAATTTGTTCAATGGCAAAGTACACAAAAGCACCCAAAGAAATACTGTGCAAAACTTTCTTTTGATTCACAAAAGTTTATATTTGTTTTCATGTGAAATATATCCTTAAATTTAATTCAAAGTAGCTTAATACCCTCATATATTTATCTACATATTATATACAATTAAGAATATACATTTTGGATTAAAATAGCACAAAAAGTTTGCTCCCCACAATTGTAATTCCTAACAAACCTCTACTTGAAACAAGACATGTACTAAGATTAGGAATTCTTACTGCTCTAAAATATTCCGATTCCTTACCATTTTAACTTTTTTTTTTTTTTTGGAACTTACACGTTAGTAACCCTCTCTCTCTCACACACACACACACACACACACACACAACTGTATTATTTTTCCTCAGGGTTAAGTGCCTATAGTACGTAACAATTTTAGTTCTTTGTCGAATTACAAACAGTATCAAGAATTCAGACCACAAAGTCAATTATAAAAAATAAAACGCTACTGTAAATAATCATTATATCTTAAAGGACCATTAGAAAAGGCCAGTCACATTCTGTTCTCCAGTCTTGAAGGTTACATAAGCCATTTCCATAAATTCTAGAGCCGCCTTCTTAGAGTAACACACTTGTTTAGGAATGTTCATGTTGGTTTTGTTCACGGACTGAGATTGTTAATGGGCAGGAGTTTATTTCTTCTCAATTCTCTGGGAGATAAAGAAGGAAAGCGGTCTTCAAAACTTAAGACCAAAATCTTAAAGACATTTCACAAGTAACAGTAGTCCCTGTAAAGTGGAATCAAAGGTATCACAAAATTGCCATACTTACTGTTTGTGAGGAGTCAGTCTTTGACTTGGACCAGGACACAAGCTATTTCCTCCATATGGTAGATTACAATGGTTAGGAGCAGGGGCTCTAGGATCAGACCATCTAGATCCCACTTTCTCTGCTACTTACAGCTGTGCAGACTTGAGCAAACTGAACCTGTCTGAACCCGTCTCCCCTATTCCATAGCATGGAGATAAGTATCTATTCCACAAGTTATCAGTGATGATGAAATGAGCTGACGTAAAACTAAGTAATAAGCATGCTGAAAACGACATTATACTTGAAAACCACCTTTTGCTTTGAGAAATACATGATGGACAAAATGAATTTCTCAGGTAGGTGGGTGTCAGCAAAATGGCAATTAATACTGAAGCCCACAACATTTCTCAAATCGCCTTTTGGCGCTGACAGCTCATTTATTCGCAAGTCAAAAATCTTTAGTGGTATTTCAGCAATCCTAACTTGACAAGCAAAGCTTCTGTATTAAGCAAAACCTAACAGTGACTCCTGCAATTTAAAGAAAAGTAAGTATTCTAAGTTCCCCTGTATTGGTGAAGTAAAGTCTTAATTAAATCTACTTCATCTCTTCCTTTGGCATTTAAAAGCCTATGTAAAGCAACTGCCTGGTCAATGACTGGAGCTTGAAAAAAACTACCATGCCAGGTCTCCACCTCAAACTAATTAGGTCAGTATCTCTGGGGGTGCTATTCAAGCAACAATTATCTTTTATGTCCCTAAGCTCATCACATGAGTTAATGTACTGCCATAGTTGAACATCACTACTACAAAAGTTATCTGAATAACTTCCTATACACTCTCTTTCAAGATGGGTGTTATACATAGGAACAATTGGAAAACAAGAAACTGAGTTTTAAAACAAGAAATGTGGCAATAGGAGGGTATGCGTAACTAGAAGGGAACTGTCAAGAGGCCAGGCCAATCAAGTGTTACATCATAAAATGTCCATAACCTTAAGAAAGTAACTATAAAAACAAAGCAAAATGCTTTTGCAGTCACATTTATACTTGGTTTTCAATAAACCACAGAACGTAAGTTGGAAAAAAATAGGATACAACTTATAATTAGTGATTATGCTTCAAGAACATTAATATTATAGGGAAATGAATGAAATGTTCCTAGCAATTGATGCTGCTGAAAGGCAGAATTTGGAATTTTCATATTTTCCAAAATTGCCTAAAGTGCACACACTGTGTCAGACGGGGAAGACAAACTTTTTTTCCCTAGTGATGTATGTTTATACTTCTTTGCACCAACCCAGGACTGGCTGGGCATTCATTCCCAAGATACCACTGCTTTCTGCAAAGCAGCATGGCTGTCATCTACCAAAAGTGGGCTACAAAATGTGGAATGAAAAATCAGCTGTTCTCACTCCTACTACAAAACAATTAAACTCTAGCTCACTAAGCAAGAGACTATCTGCCATCACAATGCAAGTCCCAGTCAGTGATTAGCTATTAATGCTTAACAGGATATAAATGCACAAACCATCACAATCTGTTGAAATTTTTTTTTGTATTGTGAAAAGGAAAAGGACACTTCACATTTTTAAAGTTTATTCACGAATAGTTTAATTTCCCTTTAAAGCTAGAAAATAATTTATTTACTTTCTGGTCTCTTTCCAAATGGTAAGCATTGATCCTTCCCACTAATAAAGGTGAAATTTTAAAAATCTGTGAATGGGAATATGCAAAGCTCTAGGAAAACTATTAATTGAATGTCTCTAAAGTGGCAGAAGATCACAAGTGGGGAATACACCCTCAAGAACGATATTTCTACCTTACTGTTAAAACTTGTTTTCAAAGTGGTATAATCTGAAAGATTACAGTTCAAAAGTAATTTCCATACCAAATAATATCAACTTTAGGTGAACATCTGAGGTAAATATTTAAGAGTATTATTTTTCTTGACTGGGTGTGGCACCTCACGCCTGTAATCCTAGCACTTTGGGAGGCCGAGGCAGGCAGAATTCAGGAGTTTGAGCCCAGCCTGGCCAATATGGTGAAACACCTTTCTCTACTAGAAATACAAAAGTTAGCCGGGCTTGGTGGCTCACACCTGTAATCCCAGCTACTCAGGAGGCTGAGCCATGAGAATCACTCGAACCCAGGAGACAGAAGCTGCAGTGAGGTGAGATCGCACCACTGCACTCCAGCCTGGGCAACAAAGCAAGACTCTGTCTCAAAAAAAAAAAGAAAAGGAAGGAAAGGAAGGAAAGGAAGGAAAGGAAGGAAAGGAAGGAAAGGAAGGAAAGGAAGGAA
>NW_016804499.1:1736031-1752484 GCF_001698545.2 Rhinopithecus bieti
AAGGAAGGAAGGAAGGAAGGAAGGAAGGAAGGAAGGAAAGAGAGACAGAAAATCACTTTTCTTTGATCGGAATTTCTGAATTTCATACATTTTTCTTCCAAGCGTCATTTTTTTTTTTAAGGGAACATACCACACACTCAGAATATAACTTCTTAGTTTCTTGTAAATACAAGAATGAGGGAAGTTAAGGTACATTAGTTACAGAACGAAGGAAGCTAGTGCATTCAGTGTCACATATGAACTTAAGCCTTAGTTACTTGACTGTAATTTCAGTATTAGCAACAGGGTATTTCCCTCATGCTTACATATACAAGTAAGCAGGTAGACAAAGCAAAAACTTCTAAACATGTAAGGAATGAAGACAATTTAATCTCTGTATTATCATATTATCAGTCAATTATACAGTTTCAAACTATAACTGTTGGTAGTAAAATAATCTGATCACATTTCATACAGCAATTAAAAATAACAGAAACAGAGTCTCACCTATACAATCAGCATCTCCTGATATGAACAACAGTCAAGCCCACACACATTTTAAAGACGCTACCCAGACTACAATCTATCTCAAAAGCAACCATGGCATAATGCATTTTTTAAAATGCCTACCTAAAAATACACTGTATTTTTTAATGTTTATTTATTACCAATGTGGGAAGCATGTCTAGCCTAAACACTATAACCAAACTATTCAACAGTAAGCCGGCAGTAGTCTTACAATAGGAAATTTCACATATACTTGTTATTATAAATAGCATTTTATGTTCATTATTTCAGCCATCTCTCAAACTAAGACAATTTTCAAGTTACCAGAAAAGACACTGAGCTTGAGTCAACAGATTTCTAGTTCCAGCTCTGCCTCTACCTACCTGTGAGACGTGGGGAAAGTTCTCTTAACCTTCATAAGGCCTCAGATTTCTCAACTATAAAACAAAGGGACTGAACAAAATGAATTCTAAGGAGCATTCCCATAAAACGGGATTTGGCTAAATTTTCAAGAACTTCATTTCTTTAAAAAAAAAGATAGCTATGAGATACCAAACTTGGTATTTATCACCAATAACATTGATTACATAAGAGCTTTAAGCCAAGGAATTACTGATTCTCCACTTATGGGGTGAAAATGTAAGACTATTTTTAGCGTGCTTTTCCAGTTACCAGAAAAGGGGAGGGGGGGATTTTTACAAAAACAGTAAAGCACATAGCAATGGAAATATTACCTGCAGCATAGCATGCTAGTAATGGATAGGCATTACTTGTGTTTCTTTTTAGCAACTTGCACACAAGCAAGAGGTTTTATAAAAGATACCACAGCACACAATAACACAATATATGTATCATCTGACAAATTCAAAACACAGCTGAAATGAAAAGGCAACCAAAATACTTCAGAATACTTCACTCTTCTATAAAATGTGTACACAGATCTGGGCCTAAAATACTTCACCACATCCAGTTCTAAAATCCAATTTCCTTTTCAGGTAGAGCATGTCTTTTAAAAAAATAACACCTATGTTTAAGAATAAAAAATCACTTGTACTAGACTGTATGTAGCCAAAAACTGGATCTATTTTCTGATTCCAACATTTTCTATCCTAGTAAGAATAAATGAAGACACAGGACAAACCTAAGTGCAGGAAATATCAGACCCTGTAACGCATACTTATACTGAAAATGTGTTTCACATGGTTAACATTTACAAAGGACAAAATCATTTTTCATAAAGAAAATTCCACAGGCTTGCTCAGTATTACCAAACTTCCATAATGAACATTATTTTGAGCGCCAAATTGGGCAGGAAAAAACACCTACTTTTAACTATTATGAAATATTATGAGAAGTAGTAAGACTTACTAGGCTGGTTAAAAAGTACTTTAAAACCAAGGAGAGTTAAATCTTCCTTGAGAATATACTCTCAGAACTGAAGAATGGGGTAAAAATCAGATGGAGCACAGCCATGCTGTACACGTCAACTCACTGAAATCACGTGACTTCTGTTCTCATGGACCTTATTTTCTAGTATCTTGAAAACAAACTGGTTATAATCTCCCAAAATACCAGCAGTCCCTTAAAATTTAATCAACTCCTTTCCTTAACAGAATTAGGACTTTCAATTAAAAATGCTGTAATATCCGAGAGGGTTTCAATGCAAGAGAAACCTTTGCATCATAATTTCAAGTAACCATATATAGTAGACTCCCCTCTAATAACACGACAGACACAAACAAGCTATCGAGCAAGAATCTGTTAACAGTTTTATTTTTTTTTATGTTAAATACCATGGGACAGGATTGTAAGGATGAAAAACTCAGTCAACAACTGCCTCACAAGGGATAAGAAAAATTCTGCCATGATATTAGCAAAGGTAAAGGAGGAAAAATTTACACTGTAAGAGGCACCATTTCCCCAAGGAATACCTCTTGGCATTTCCTGAATGAGTGGGATTAGCAATCTAAATAAATCATATTTCAAGAGGTAACAGCAACAGATAAAATTTAAAGGGATTATTAAAATAACATTTACAAGACTCTGAACAATTCTTGAACTCTTATTAAAACCACAAAGAAAGAACAATTCTTTATTTATGAATTTCATAAAGGACTGAATGTGCAACTGACATCTGCTAGTGATGATCTGGTAATATACAATTTGTCCAGTAGCCGAACAGTTTGTTTTTATTGTGTTTTCTAACCGTAAGAGATCATTAAAGGCAAAGCCTGTATGACGCTGTACACACAAAAAAATGGTCACCGCGGGCCATACTACCAATGAAATGGTAGGTAAACAAATCTTTTTCTGGTCAAGAGAAAAAAAAAAGAAAGAAATAGCACTCTGCATGCTTCACTCTACAAGATGAATTTCCCTAGAAAGAATCCAATGAAAATGGCTGCAATTACAACAAGAAGTGAAGGAAGAGGACTGGTGACATTATCTCTGAAGGATGCAGTTGAGGTTGATCCAGGTTTATCCGAATGTGCTACCTTTCTGAGCCTTAAACCTTCATCCTAGGAAAAAAACACACACACACAAAAGAGGTTTTTAAAAACAAGCATACTAACGAGACTACTGGAGCTAAAAATCTATAGGGACGGAAAGTAGATTAGTGGTTGCCTATGGCTGGGGACAGAAACAGGGATTAACTGCTAACCACATAAGGAAACTTTCCGGGGGTGATGGACATTCTAAAACTGAACTACAGTGACAGTTATAAAGTTCTGTATTTCAGTAAATTGTAAACTCACAGTGGGTGTCTCCATGGGATATAAATTATACCTCAATAACACTGATTTTTTTAAAACTAGAGCTGAGAAATGTATTCCTAAAAAATAAAAATCAAATATGGCTATATTTACCTTTTATTTTAATCCCACTAAAAACATAATTAAAGAAGAGTACTTCCAAGGCGGCCCATGGTATTTAAAATCAGTTACATCTGTCCTAGCCCAATCAGCCAAAAACTACCAGACCCGTAGTCTGCCAGTTGGGTTTACTGACCCACTGCAACTAAGGAACCAAAACAGTGGAGGCACAAGAGGGTATTCTTGCCGAAAACAAAGATACGGTTATCACAGAATTTTCGGAGAAGGAAATGGTTTAGCGTGAAATTTAAGTAACAGTGTTTTCACACGTTCAAAGCAAAGCAGAGGGCTGTGTGTAAAGAGATAGCACCAGGTCTGGATTGCAAAGCAGAGAAAGAATACTGTTTCTTCAGAAACTACAAATTTAGATGAGAAATGTACGTAGGAAACCCTTATCTGAAGCTCTGCACCTGGAATGGAAACTGAGGATGCTTCTCTGTGTCAAAATGACAGATCCTCCAGTCAAGAGCGGGCTGCTTCATCCTTGCTGATATGGCTTCACACAACACTATGTCCTTAGAGGACAAGGTTTCTCAGAAGAAAGCAGAAGTCACTCCAAGCAGGAGGTTGTTACGACACTGTGTGCAATGTGAACCTTGGGAAAAATACTAATACCTGTTAACTATGCAGTTGTCTTTATCTGTGTCTGTTAACCAATCTGATGAATGACAGGACAGTTTTTTACTTTTTTCAGTGCAAGGCAATATTTTCTCCCATGATTCTTTTATTGTGCTTATAAATAAACACTAACTAAAAGAGTACACCTAATGGCACAGTTTTATTTGCATTACTGGATTTTCTGGAGTTGGGTTTTTTTGGTCTCATGCTAATTAGTCCTATATAAAAACAGTAGTAATTCTCAGTTTCAGCTACACATCACAAGCATCTACAGAACTTTTAATACTCCTGTGATTCTGATTCATTAGGTCTGGGGAGGGCCTGGTAAACTGTAACTTTTTAAAGCTCACTAGGTGATTCACATGCAGTGTGAATTAAGAACCACAGGGCTAGAGGAATTAAAAGGGATAGTGAACAGACAGGAGCAAGAAAGTTAACATGGCAAAAAATTATGATGGGCCTGTGTATAAAATGCTAAAGGGTCTGAAATTCTGTAAGCCAGTGGGTCTTCAAGGTTTTTGTTTTATTTTGTTTTGTTTTTTGAGATTTGCTCTTATTGCCCAGGCTGGAGTGCAACAGTGTGATCTCGCTCACGGCAACCTCTGCCTCCCAGGTTCAAGTGATTCTCCTGCCACAGCCTCCCAAGTAGCTGGGATTACAGGCACCCGCCACCACACCCGGATAATTTTTGTATTTTTAATAGAGACAGGGTTTCACCACGTTGGCCAGGCTGGTTTCGAACTCCTGACCTCAGGTGATCCACACGCCTCGGACTCCCAAAGTGCTGGGATTACGGGTGTGAGCCACCGTGCCCAGCACAGCTTTTTTGTTTTACTTTTCCAACAGCAGAATCATCTCTCAAATAAAATCTCACACAGAACATTAGCATACAAAGAGCAGAAACCAGGAATAAAGTCTCTCTCACTTCCCTGGTTCACTCTTCCTATTTTCCAGTCCTGCCCCACCTGACATTCCTACTGTTTACACTTCTCCCCTCCCTGCCAGAGGTAAACAGTGGCTTTTGAAAGAAAGCTACTGAGCACCCAAGGAGCACATCTTTATCAAAGAACAGAACTATGGAAGTCACGGCAGATCAAGTGAAAGTAACCAACAAAATCCTTCAAAAGATCCATGGTGTGTAGGTGCGAAATAAAGATATTCTTCCCGCTATCCAGACAAGCACTTGGAAGCAGAGGGGTACCCCTCAAGGGGGTACTATGAAGTATCAAACATGAAGAGACACAAAAATTCACTTTAAAAAGCATGTCAACAAAGGAGTTCACAGACCGACTTAAGATACAGTGCCTTTAATTCAGAGTGTAGTTCCTATATACACCTAACAAAAGGAATAATCAAATAACTCCATTTAGCTTATTTTAGTTATATATATTTTTGTATCATCTACGTTGCTGCAAAGAGCTTCAGACAAAGCCTAAAGAGCAACGTACAGGTATTCAGGTCTTGAAACAATTACTTGTCAAAGACAAGTATTATTCATACATTTCACACATATTCAAATCAGTCCTCCTTCACCATCCATTTATTCAATCAAATACATGACTACTACCCTCATGTACGGTGAATGCAGAGAGAAATGAAACACTGCCCTTGCCCCCAAGGAAATTACCGCCCACTAGAGGGAGAAAGGCCTCTAACAAGTAAGAGCAGTAGAATGCAATCGGCATAGTGGTGGCACAAAGCGGACAGGACAAATCGATTTTTTTTCTTTTGGAGAGGGTCTCACCACAGGCTATACTGGAAAGACAAGAATATAGTAGCAAGACAATAAGTGTATGTGCTGTGTCGGGAGGGACAGGGTTCTGGGCCTTCCCAGTCACAGTGAAGACTTACACTAAAGTAAAAGAGGGTGACAAACAGACGCTTCTCCAGCGCACTCCAGCCCAACGCTGCCCCACGCAAACATGTGAGCTTCAAATGTGGCCCCATATGTAACGTTAAATTTTCCAATAGTACATTTAAAAAGTAAAAAGAAATGTGTAAAATTCATTTTAATAATATATTTGATTCAACCCAATGTACCCAAACTACTATTTCAATATGTAACCATTAAAAAAAGAAAATTTTACCTTTTTCTGTACTAACTCAACATCAGTATTTTACACTCAACAGCACAGCTCAATTTGAACAAATCCCATTTCAAGTGCTCAACAGCCCTAGGTGACTAATGGCTATGATGTGGGACAACACAATCCTAGTTCAGTATGACTGGGGCACAAAATGGGAAGGACAGGAGAAACAAGAGCTGAAGCTGGCAATGCTGCAGACCAGATCACAAATAATTAGAATGTGTGCTAAGGTAAGGAACTTGGGGCAATGAGAAACCCACAGGAAGACTTTTAAGAGAGGAGTAGGGTGGGGAGCAAAGGTCAGGACATAATCAAATTGGGGAAAACAAGAAAGAACTGACCAAGGATAAATTTAAAAACTGCTAAAATGGCCTAATAACACTCAACATGTCCTATACCTTCATTTAAATCAACTTCAACAGAACTTACTCTCAGGTGTCGATTTTCTTCTGATAGCTTCATCATTTCTCCCTGAAGTCTTTTACACTCTTCCATTAGTTTCCTTGTTTCGGTATCATTAAGTGAAACACTGTGTGGTTTTGGCATAGGTCCATCTTGTTTAGATGCATTCAATGGAACAGTTTTGCTAGGTTCCATGTCATTCTGTATTACAAAGACATTGAGAATTTTCTTAACCAAATCTTCTTACAGATTTTAAACAAACAATAACATGAATTCTACATCTTTGTTTATGAAAAACTCTTTAAAAGGCCTAAATCAGTACATGTCAGCAGTCAGATTAGTCTAAATAATCAGCCCACTCCCTCTATTCCTATAATCCCTGGCATGTACATCTACCATAGCACTTTATTACGTATCTTAATAATTATTGTTCAAGTTCTTTCCTATAATACTTCAAAGGCTGGGAGAGCAAGAGCCATCTCTCTTTGTATTTACCCCTAAAACCAGCACTTTGGTCAAGAGTAGTTATTCAATCAAAGTATGCTGAATGACTGATGTCAACAAAATCCAAATACGAAGGTCATTTTCCGTGCTCTGGTTCTGCAATTCAAATAAGGTTCTGGGGGGTGGGGGATATTATCACAATCATTCCAATAAAATTATAAACTACCTAAGAAAAAACATGCCAAAAAAGCTAACTTCTATTATCATCTTTAGTAATGCTGTTCAATTCACGTGATTCAACATCACAGTAAAAATTAGCATGCTTTGAAGACTATGAGCCCCAAAATCTTAATCCTAACCAACACTGAACCATTTGAAGTTAGTGTTGAAGGCCTGGAAATAAACATCTATGACAGCATCTACTTATTCTTCAGCCCATGGTCTGAAGTACCCCAACATCCTTCACTCTAACAGCATTTATGTCACCACACATAGTAGCAGTATTAGTGTAACAAGTTTTTTTCATTTTAATTAAATTTTTACTTGCTTTAAAATAATTTTAGATAAAATCTGCTTTATTCAGCTATAAACTGCTAACAAAGACATTTACAAAATCAACTTTATGGCATTCCACAATACTCATTTTATAAGATTTATCAGAGGCTGCACACCTACCACACCATCCCAGCTACCAAATTTATATTAAGTATAAACAGATTATTTGTTCAAAGGGCAAACCTTGTTCTTCTTATGAAGGGAATGTGATTTGATTAGTATGCCTAAATCCATGTAAAATCTATTTAAAAATGAAAATTTATAATGACGTTCTAATCAACAACAGTATGTATTTGACCTGTTGGCAGATTCTTCCATTTTTCTTCAAGCTTTCCAGTTAAGAAAGGTTTTAAAGAATCCTACTTCAATTCTTTCTCTGAGTTTTTCTCTTGCCAGCTTTTTTGTTCTTCACCCCAATCTCTTCCACCCCAACCAATCTAATAATAGCCACCTCTACCATTAAAACATTGCTTCAGATATATCTTACCCTGCCAATACTTTTTCCTATTATTTTCCTTAATAGTAGTTAGAACTCATTTCAAAATGATTTTCAGTGTGGTCAAATTCTATCCTAACACAGATCCAACTTCTGATAATGAAGTTGGCATACTGACTTCCTCTATAAAGGAGGTGGCAATGGTCACCAATACGGCAACAGAAGAACTTTTAGGTTTCGGTTAAAAATTGGGAAACAGTATCATACCCATACCAGAAAATTGACGAAAAACTTAAGAGGATGAAGCAGGATACCATGTCTCATGCCTGTAAACCCCAAAACTTTGGGAGGCCGAGATGGGTGGCCTGCTTGAGCCCAGGAATTCAAGAACAGCCTGAGCAACAGAAGGAGACCCTGTCTCTACAAAAAACAATTCTAAAACTTAGCCAGGCATGGTAGTGTGCAACCCTAATCTCAGCTACTCATGAGGCTGAGGTGGCTTGAGCCCAGGAGGTGGAGGCTGCAATGAGATGAGATCCTGCCACTGCACTCCAGCCCAGGTGAGAGTGAGACTCTGTCTCCAAAAGGGGGAAAAAAAGATATACATGGGGTCAACACCAAAGAGAAAAAAACTAAAACAAAGATCATCAACCTCTTGACAACTAGATTTTTGTTTTTAAATTCTTTACATTGCATAAAATTTTAAATTATGGGGGGAAGGGAAAAAATCATTTCCCATGAGCTCACGAAATCAACAAAACTTTTATATTACTATTTTTCCACACACATTGTATAAAATTGGGCATACATATTTGCTTATTCATTTATATGCATTTTTAATAATCATTTTCTCAAAAAAAAAAAAAAAGAAAAAAAACAAAAAGAAAAAAAAAAAAAAAGAAAAACAAAAAAACAAAAAAACAAAACAAATAAACACAGCGGCCGGGCGCGGTGGCTCAAGCCTGTAATCCCAGCACTTTGGGAGGCCGAGGCGGGCGGATCACAAGGTCAGGAGATCGAGACCATCCTGGCTAATACGGTGAAACCCCGTCTCTACTAAAGAATACAAAAAACTAGCCGGGCGAGGTGGCGGGCGCCTGTAGTCCCAGCTACTTGGGAGGCGGAGGCAGGAGAAAGGCGTAAACCCGGGAGGCGGAGCTTGCAGTGAGCTGAGATCCGGCCACTGCACTCCAGCCTGGGCGACAGAGCCAGACTCCGTCTCAAAAAAATAAAATAAAATAGAATAAAATAAATAAATAATCATTTTAAATGACATGTCATTAAATATTCTATTCTACGCCTTGCCAAAACTAAACATTTCACTTTTGTTAAGCATTTGATGGGCAGCTTTCCACTGTTTCCTTTTTTTTTTGAGACGGAGTCTCGCTCTGTCGCCCAGGCTGGAGTGCAGTGGCCGGATCTCAGCTCACTGCAAGCTCCGCCTCCCGGGTTCACGCCATTCTCCTGCCTCAGCCTCCCAAGTAGCTGGGACTACAGGCGCCCGCCACTTCGCCCGGCTAGTTTTTTGTATTTTTTAGTAGAGACGGGGTTTCACCGTGTTAGCCAGGATGGACTCGATCTCCTGACCTCGTGATCCGCCCGTCTCGGCCTCCCAAAGTGCTGGGATTACAGGCTTGAGCCACCGCGCCCGGCCAATTCTTTCCAATTTTAAATAACACATCCATAAGAAGATATTCCATAAAAAGATAACTAGATTGGAATTAGATTCAAATGTTTCTAATTCTAATAGAATTAGATTTGCAATTAGATTAGAATTTATCTAAGCAAATACAATTACATTTTCTTTTCGTTGAAATTTCTCTTAAAAATTTTATACTGGGCTGGGCGCGGTGGCTCACGCCTGTAATCCCAGCACTTTGGGAGGCCCAGGAGGGTGGATCACGAGGTCAGGAGATAGAGACCATCCTGGCTAACATGGTGAAACCCCGTCTCTACTAAAAATACAAAAAATCAGCCGGGCCTGTAGTGGTGGGCGCCTGTAGTCCCAGCTACTCCAGAGGCTGAGGCAGCAGAATGGCGTGAATCCCAGAGGCGGGGCTTGCAATGAGCCAAGATCGCGCCACTGCACTCCAGTCTGGGCAACAGAGCAAGACTCCGTTTCAAGAAAAAAAGAAGTTATACTGCTTTTATAACAAAAAGAAGAAATGATAACCAATTTGTGGAGCATAAAGAGACTAGAATGCAAAGAATACAGTGAAGCTGAAACACACTTCAAAAGTGTGCCCAATAAGTTATATCACATACTACCTAGGCCCCTTACAAACCAGTCAACATACATAATAGGTGCAAGAAAATCTATTTTATTTACATATACATACGCTACATATGTATATGTAATATAGCATATTAATCTTAGTTGGGAGTTAAAAATAGGGGGAAGTATGATGCGAGGGTGGGGTTTGAGTCATGCGTGGAGTGACAATCTGAACAGCCTGATGGAAAAAATTAAGCAGGTGTAACTTTAAGTATATGCTTCCATTCAGGACCTCTAATAGTGAGGTTTGGCTCCAATAAAACAGCTTGTTTCTTGCAAGTTGCTTCAAACTGGTCCAGAAAGAGAAGATTGGTTCTTCTGAGAACCATGAAACAAGCAAACTAGAGGGATTCAACATGCTGTGACTCTTAGTAAACTGATGCATAGTAACCTTACATTTAACACTGCAATTTAGAATAAGCTGGAAAGTCAAGGTGTGTATCAACTAAAACAGTAACCCAACCTTGTCCATGTTCCACTATTTAGCCTATCTGCAGTAATCCTCCATCTATGAGTTGTCCAGTCATGCACTGTATAGTGA
This sequence comes from Rhinopithecus bieti, assembly GCF_001698545.2. Taxonomy (NCBI): domain Eukaryota; kingdom Metazoa; phylum Chordata; class Mammalia; order Primates; family Cercopithecidae; genus Rhinopithecus; species Rhinopithecus bieti. The sequence continues at coordinate 1,746,749 of NW_016804499.1, forward strand.
TGTTTTGGTCAACGATGATCCATACACATGATAGTGTTCCCATACAATTATAATGGCACTGAAAAATTCCTATTATCTAGTGAGGTCTTACAACACATTATTCACATGTTTGTGGTGATGCTGGTGTAAATATACATACTGTACTCCAGTCATATAAAAGTATCAAACACACATGACTTATGTACAATACAGAATACTTGGTAATAAATGACTGTTACAGGTTTATGCATTTACTGTGCTATGCTTTTTATCATTTATTTTAGAATGTACTCCTACTTATGAAAACAAAAAGTTAACTCTAAGACTCCAGCAGGTCCTTCAGGAGGTATTCCAGAAGGTACTGTTATCACAGATGATAACAGCTCCATGCGTGTTATTGTCCCTGAAGACATTCCAGTGAGACAGGATGTGGAGATGGAAGGCAGTGATACTGATGATTCCGCCCCTGTGTAGGCCTAGGTTGATGTGTGTGCCGTGTCTTAGTCTTCACAAAAAAAGTTTTAAAAAAAATCTTATTTAAAAAATTTAAAAAAGCCTATAGAATAAGGACATAAAAGATATTTTATGTATCTATACACTGTGCTTGTGCTTTAAGTTATGTCAAAATTTTAATTTTAGAGTTTATGAAAATAGTTACAGAAAGCTAAGATTAATAAAGAAAAAAATTTTAATAAATGTAGCCTAAGTGTACAGTGTTTATAAAGTCTACAGTGTACAGTAACGTCCTAGGCCTTCCCATTCACGCACCACTCATTCACTGACCCACCCGAAACAACTTCCAGTTCTGCAAAATCCATTCACAGTATACAGGTACACTGGTAGTACACTGGTATACAGGTATACAATTTTTTTTTAATCTCTTATGCCGTATTTTTGCTGCGCCTTTTCTGTGTATAGTCACAGGCGTCCAATCCTCCGGTTTCCCTGGGCCTCACTGGAAGAAAAATTGTCTTGGGCCATACATAAAATACACTAACACTAACAATAGCTAATGAGCTATTAAAAAAAAAAAAATCACACAAAAAAAATCTCATAGCGTTTTAAGAAAATTTACGAATTTGCGACGTGCCGGATTCAAAGACGTCCTGGGCCACGTGTGGGTAGCAGGCTGCACGTTGAAAGAGCTCCGTATAGATTGTTTGGATACAAAAATACTTACCATTGCAGTACAGCCACAGGCTACACAAGTCTGTAGCCTAGGAACAACAGGCAATACCATATATAGGTTTTTTTAAGCACACTCTGATGTTCACACAACAAATCACCTAACAACGCATTTCTCTATATTCCCATCCTTAAGGAGATGCATGACTGTACTTTTTTATTCTTTTCTATCGACCATCAGAATTTCAGTTCTAATATTCCAAGTATTTCTACTGGGGTTAATTAGAAAAGAGGGAACTAGGAATTGGAAATAGAAGAACAAGTTTGCAAAGAACAAAGGAGATAAAGGACACAAACGTGGGGCTATATTCTTACAAGTACCATGAGTGATAGATAAAACGCACATAAAAGGAGTTAGGAGGCTAAAGTCAAGAGTACTGTCATAGACCGTGAGAGGCAGAATTAAGGTCTTAACCTATGAATTAAGAGACAGGATTTAAGTAACAAGGTTACCTGAATTTTTTTTTCCCACCCTAAACGACCAATTTCCTGTTTCTCTAGGATCATGATTCCCAGAAGTAAATAATTCCCAATCAGAAAAACAAAAAAATATTAAACATTTAAACAGTAACTTTTTAAAGCCTTAGTAATGCATATCATATGCAAAACCAAATCAAAGTATAAATAATCTGCTAAAACTGTGGGGTTGACCACGTGTGGTGGCTCACACCTATAATCCCAGGACTTTGGGAGGCCAAGGCAGGCGGATCACCTGAGGTCAGGAGTTTGAGACCAGCCTGGCCAACATGGTGAAACCCCACCTCCACCAAAAAAATAGAAAAATTATTAGCCAGGCATGGTGGCACATGCCTGTAGTCTCAGCTACGGAGGAGGCTAAGGTGGGAGAATCCAGCCTGGGTGACAGAGCGAGACCCCGTCTCAAAAAAAAAAAAAAGAGTATGCCCCCCAAATCTCAAAGAAAAAAATTACACTAACTTCGTAATGTTCACACTTATACTGTCCTGCTCACTGTTGAGATTTTAGTAAGTTCAGAAGTTTTTTAGAACAGAGTAGTTTTGTGTGCATGATTTTTAAGTGCTTTGTGGTTTTATTGTAATTTTAGGCATAGTTCAATTCTATCTACTTCATATAACACACTCACAATACCACTTATCTGCTAGATATTTACATTAACTTAATCATTAACACTAGTAGACTCCTAAGTCTGTTAGCTCCCTATAACAAACCTTCTGGTTCTCCTGTTTCAACACACTGAGTCCCCTGGGGTCATCCTTCGTGTGATAACTGGCGCGTGTTGCAACTGTGTTGTTGATGCTGCTCATTGAAGTGACAGTCGGAGCATTCCCTGGTGGAGTTATACCCTGAGATGGCATGGGAAACATATTCTCAGATTCTCACTGAACTCTGATTTCTTCTGCATGATATTGGGAATGACTGACACAGAAACCATTAGGCTCTAAAACATTAACACTTTATAAAAACGCATTAATGCATAAGAAACAATACTAGTAATAGCAAAAGTAGTTTCTGAACTTGCTTTTTGTATTTCCCAAACAAAATTAGTTATAATCTATGCATTATGTGCACCTATTAAATGTACATACTTCATTAAAATTTATGCCAGCCTTATGTTGTTTTAAAATGAATACCATCTAATTCTTTGTGGCTTTTAATTTTTACTAATTAATAACTGTCAGTAATCTGAAAAACAAGCACCTTCATGTCTTCTCACCTTTGATAACACTCAATCTGAACAATTTTATAAACCTCTCTTGTACTTAAAGCCTATCCCCTAATACACTCACGCCCTCACACACTTCCCAGGCCAATAAACACACTTAAAGACTCACATAACCGCCGGGCGCGGTGGCTCAAGCCTGTAATCCCAGCACTTTGGGAGGCCGAGACGGTCGGATCACGAGGTCAGGAGATCGAGACCATCCTGGCTAACACGGTGAAACCCCGTCTCTACTAAAAAATACAAAAAAAAAACTAGCCGGGCGAGGTGGTGGGCGCCTGTAGTCCCAGCTACTCGGGAGGCTGAGGCAGGAGAATGGCGTAAACCCGGGAGGCGGAGCTTGCAGTGAGCTGAGATCCGGCCACTGCACTCCAGCCTGGGTGACAGAGCAAGACTCCATCTCAAACAAAAAAAAAAAAAAAAAGACTCACATAACCATTAACTCCATAGTTCTCTTCCTTTCTTTTCAAATTCCTTTAATAGATAAAAACAATACTGTATTATACAAACAGGTAGGAAAGGGATTCCTTAATTATACTTACTGATATCCCACTTGTTCTCTGTCTCAACAGAAAATAATGTATATTCAACTATAAAATGTCTTTATAATAAGACCCCTGACATCCCTGTTCTTTACAGCCCCTCAGTCTTCATTAAAACAAACCAGTATTTTTTTCTAGAAAATATGTCACCTTCAAATGTCAGATGGAGGATATAAATGAAATGCAATACATTTAAGAAATTCAGAAAATGTCAGAGTTAAGGCCTCAAAAATTTTTTAGAAGTGAACACAAAGAACTGAATAGGTCATAAAACTTCAAAAATAATAAAACCACATTTGATCCTTAAAAAATAACCACTACCACTAATTGGACATTACATATTTCATAATACAGAGCTGACAATCCGAACAGAGCTAATAATTCAAAGAACCCTATTTTGTACAACAGTCAGCACTTTCGTATCATGTGCCTCCAGCTGTCAACAATACACGGAACATGCTGAATGGCTGTCAGTACTAGCACTGACAATAACTCAACTGAAGACACTAGGCGCCATTAACAAAATGAAATGTATTGGCACACACCTGCTGATCCCGAGGACTAGGGAGGACTAGCGCAACGACACATCTCAGCGTGCTTAAGGATGGTATCTGCTTATGCTTATTATCCAGGAAAAAATACTAAGAGTCCTTTTGTTCTAAAATAAAAGGGTTCCTAAGCTTCCTGGGGCACCTTATCTATGATCTAAATCAGAGAGCTATTTCCCAAAAAGTAGCCCACACTTTAGTGATGGTTCAAATAAATGAGAATTGTTTTGTCACAAATAAATGATTTATTTAAACTATAAAAATAAAATATGAACTTAGCCACTGTGCTTCTAAAGCTGGCTCCATTTTTTACCCTATAAGATGAACACAAAACTTCAATCATTTCCTTACTTATATATTCAGTATCGAAGTCCTAAAAAGTCTAAGGAAATCAACAAAATAACATCATACTTTTTCACTGCATTCCAAACATGTAAACACCCAAGAATTAATAGCATCCGTAAAAAGATCAAAATCCTCAAACAAGTGGGGTATACGTATACCACACACTTGATATGGTTTGGATCTGTGTCCCCGGCAAATCTCATGTCAAATTGTAATCTCCAGTGTTGGAGGTGGGGCCTGGTGGGAAGTGACTGGATCACGGGGGTGGGTCCTTCATGAATGGTTTAGCACCATCCTCGTGGCACTGTTCTCATGATAGAGTTCTCATGAGATCTGGTTATTAAAAAGAGCGTAGCACCGCCCCTTCGCTCTTGCTCCTGTTCCCACCACGTGAGGCATCTGCTCCCCCTGTGCTCTCCACCATGACTGGAGGTTTCCTGAGGCCTCCTCAGATACAGAAGCTGTCATGCTTCCTGTACAGCCTGCAGAACTGTGAGCCAATTAAACCTCTTTTCTTTATAAATTACCCAGTCTCAGGTATTTCTTTACAGCAATGTGAGAACAGACTAATACAGTACTTAAATACTAGTGTACTTCTTTCTGCACAAGGATACAGGAAGAGGGGCTGGGGAAGTGAGGGAGTGGGGTTAAGACACACTAAAAAAAAATCATAAAGTTCAAGATTTGTTACCTCTACAATATCTGAGGAGAGTGCATCAACAACTGTGATAGCTATTGCAGAATCTGTTTTCAACACTAACCAAATTTTTCTAAGCTGACTACCGAAAATGAAATTTTGATCACCTTGTGATCATTTAATAATGTATGCATATATCGAAACAAAAAATAAAGGTGTAAAGAACCCCTATGAACTTTTCCACTGCTCTAAACACTAAATAAAGCTGAACAAAAAAATACAAATGCCATCCACAGAGCTCTATGTTAAATCCTAAGCTGTTACCAGCAACGCAGTTAAAAATTAAACTGGGCCGGGCGCGGTGGCTCAAGCCTGTAATCCCAGCACTTTGGGAGGCCGAGACGGGCGGGTCACGAGGTCAGGAGATCGAGACCATCCTGGCTAATACGGTGAAACCCCGTCTCTACTTAAAATACAAAAAACTAGCCGGGCGACGAGGCGGGCGCCTGTAGTCCCAGCTACTCGGGAGGCTGAGGCAGGAGAATGGCGTGAACCCGGGAGGCGGAGCTTGCAGTGAGCTGAGATCCGGCCATTGCACTCCAGCCTGGGTGGCAGAGCAAGTCTCCGTCTCAAAAAAAATAAATAAATAAAATTAAAATTAAAATTAAACTGATTTTGCTTAAGTTAACACACTTTTACAACATACTAATAAACTAAAAGAATAAAAGATCGAAAGATCTCAAAGAATTTATATCACAATCATAACCGTAAGATAAAAGTATATTTTCCACTCTATATTTT
>NW_016804499.1:1752939-1755599 GCF_001698545.2 Rhinopithecus bieti
TGAGATCCGGCCATTGCACTCCAGCCTGGGTGGCAGAGCAAGTCTCCGTCTCAAAAAAAATAAATAAATAAAATTAAAATTAAAATTAAACTGATTTTGCTTAAGTTAACACACTTTTTACAACATACTAATAAACTAAAAGAATAAAAGATCGAAAGATCTCAAAGAATTTATATCACAATCATAACCGTAAGATAAAAAGTATATTTTCCACTCTATATTTTAAAAAATACATCACCAAGTTTTCAAAACATTTTTGCTCATCTTGCACATTTAGAAATGTATTTTCTTTGAATAAGGGATTGTCATATTTCAGCAACTGTGTAAGTCAGGATTCAGCGTCATATAGCATTTTATCAATTCATCTGAAGTAAATTAACAAACTGTGTATCACACTATCCAATAATGTCCTAATTTCCAAAGAGCCAAATTTCATGCTAAACAAAAGAAATAAATATTAACTACTAATTTTATCTACAGATACTAAAAAGAAACCAACATGTCAAAATACTTTTTTTAACCAGTTTTATCAACTTCATCTATAAAGAATATTGACCTAGAAACAGGAAGATACAATTGTCAATAGGGTCTTATTACCACACGAATAAAATATTAAGATAGAGGTGTTTTGTTATTTATCTTTAGACATATAAAAGGTTTTATCCTTAATTGTTAGAAACAAAAACTTATATATTTTGTACTATCGTAAGACTTCAGATTTGGTACCTTAAGATTTCATATTTTCTATAAAAGATGAGATGCAACATTAAATTGATAACTTGAAAGTCACACAATCAATTAACGACCCAGATGGAAGGAACTGGGTCTGTGCCAGGTTGCACTGAGTTTAAACACATTTCTCAGCATGTAACATTTCTTGTACAATCTGCAGGTTAGTTAATATTACAAAAGAGTGAGTTAGGCAGGAACAGTATTTCCCAAAGTATATTTTTTCAGAACATCGGTATTTCCTAATTAGGTTATTTTAAATAAAAAAAAATACTGGGTTAAATATATTTCTTTACCGTTTAGTTTTCTCAGAGCCTTTAATAGGCAGATACACATGTGATTCCTCTTGGAGACATTTACAGTATTTTTCCAAGCTCACCTGACCACAGAACGCTTCCAACCTAATACACTGGGAAATACTGCCTTATAAAAATACAGTTGTGTTTTAGCCTCTCTTTAACATACATATTAATCAATTAAGGCCACTTCCAGCCTAAATAGTATAGACACAATTTTTGCAAGTTTGAATTACATAATTTGAAATGGTGATATATTACAATCTTTAAGTCTCATTTTATGTGTAAAACTTGAAATGTAAATTATAAACATTCAAAAACATCCATCAAAAATCATTAATGGCAAGGCCAGTGAGCCATGAAATTCATAAGTTATATTTATGTATTGCTATACTGAAACACCACTTCAGCCGGTTCATAGAAGTACCTGCCCTTTCTTCTCAGGATCAGTATTGGATTTTGCACATTTTGAATTACCCAACATAATCCAACCATAAAATGCAATCATTACCCCAATAAAATTCATGAGTTTTATCAATATAGAAGCAGGGAAGAGGGAAGAAAGGATGGAAGGTGGAAGATCAACTGTACATCACGAGGTGGGATGCTTATAAACCAACTCATTTTTCAAAACCTTTAAAGATAAACTTTGGCATTTGTTCTGCTTTTTTAAACTCTACCACTCAATAACCAAATATTACATAAGCACAAGTTTCTCTTTACACAAGTATTGTAACTAGTGTTATGAAGTAGGAATGACAGAGTATCACCATCAGACAATCTTAAATGAATTAACAGACCTAGGCCATACTGTCTCAATCTCAACTTTACTGACATTTTGAGCCAGATTATTCTTTATTGTGGGGGCTGTTCTGTGCATCACAGGAAGCTGAAAGGCATCTCTGGCCTCTGCCCACTAAACAGGTTACCTGTAGAACCCTTACCTACCTCTCAGTCGTGAAAACCAAAAATGTTTCCAAACACGGTCCCTAGAGGAGCAAATCGATTGCCCCTGATGAGAACCACTCATTTCAAACTTTCAATCATAGGAAATACCAGGGACAGGGGGAAAAGGCTAAATGGCACCACAAGGATGGAATCAGCAAAATCAAGTCTGTGGGAAAGTCTATAGGCAAACATAGTTTAATAATAAAAACATTCAATAATTTGCAAAAAAAAAAAAAAAAAGAGAGAGAGAGAGAGAGAGAGAGGGAGGAAACAACAAACTAAGAGATTTAAGAAATACATCATCCAACAGAAGTATCTGGACTCTGCCAGGCACGGTGGCTGACACCTGTAATCCCAGCACACTTTGGGAGGCCAAGGCAGGTGGATCACCTGAGATCAGGATTTTGAGACCAGGCTGGCAAAAGCCTGTCTCTACAAAAAATACAAAAATTAGCCAGGCGTGGTGGTGTGCACCTGTAATCCCAGCTACTAGAGGCTAAGGCAGGAGAACTGCTTGAACCCAGGAGGCACAGGTTGCAGTGAGCCAGGATCGTGCTACTGCACTCCAGCCTGAACAACAGAGCAAGACTCCATCTCAAAGAAAAAAAAAAGAACTATTTGGACTTTATTTTCATCTAATTCAAACAAACTGCAGAAAAAAAATTTTTTTAATGACATCTGTGACAA
>NW_016804500.1:0-702 GCF_001698545.2 Rhinopithecus bieti
AATAGATCTCCAATTCAGGACCTTCCTAAGACAATTTGCAGCTCTACAAACAGAAAGTACAAAATCCATCACAGGAAGTCCAATTTTCACAGTGTGAAATAAACCTTTTTTTGTGTTACTCCAGCATGTTATTAAGCCTTTTAATATTTTAAAATACTTAACTATTTGGTTTACATTCCCTTAGTCATTAACTTCAACCCGTTTTAAATTTATGTCACTGGAGGATCGAGAGTAACAAAGCTGTACAAATTTAACAATTAGCCTTACTATGTAATTGCTTAGAATAAACATCCTGATTAGTTAAATCACTATTAAATTTTAATCAATGTGAGTGGGTGTTTCTATTTTTGATTAGGGAATCCACATAGATTGTCTGAAAGACTCCTTTTTTACTTGAAGTTGATATGTTTCCTCTCTTCATATTATGCCTAATGGATTCCATCTCAATCTCATATAATGCACTATTAGTGAACAGTCAAAGACATTTTTCTTTAATATGATCTTTCTTTTCATGACATTAATGACATATTTTTCTCTTCTGAATTTATCTTACTCTTTAAATAAATAAAGATGTTTATAGATATTAAAATGTGACAGTTTGTTAGAACAGTATTTTAACAAACAGAATTTGGCTTCATGCAAATCTTTGGGGTTATTTTAAGGGGAAAAGTGTTATTATTTATTTTAAAAGAGTAATGCTAA
>NW_016804501.1:0-4111 GCF_001698545.2 Rhinopithecus bieti
CGCTGCGTGGAACGTGTGGATTCGAATGGGAAGAATGGACGGCTGTGCAGTCTCAGGCTCCCTGCTCAGGAGGGGAGCAGCTTCCTCCTCCCTTTCCCGAGAGCATGGTAACGGCTTGCAGGAGAGTTTACAATCATCTTCACAAAGATCTCACTCATTAGTTAGGTTTACCAGCACATGTTTTAAAGGTCTTGCTGCTATTGTAAATGGAATCTTACGTATTCTATTGCGTCTTCTAATCAGTGCTGATCAGTAAGAAGTGTTTTGTATTTGCAATTTTCTTTTAGTCCTTATGATTTATGATGTTGGTTAATGAGGTTTTCTACGTAGGCCACGACATACCTGCAAATATTGTTAATGGTGTCTCTTCCTTTTCAATATCTATGCTTATTTCTTTCCCTGTCCTGTGCATTATCAAGGACCTATATTAAATACTGTTTGTGACAGTGATATCAGGCATCTTTACAGTGTCCTTGATGTCAGTGGGACAGCTTCTGATTTTTTTTAAGACAGGATCTCATTCTGTCACCCAGGCTGGAGTGCAGTGGCATAATCATGGCTCACCACAGCCTCAACCTCCCAGGCTCAATCAATCCATTCACTTAAGCTTCCTGAGTAGCTAGGAATACAGGCACATACCACTATGCTTTTTTTTTTTTTTTTTTTTTTTTTTTTTTGTAGAGACAGGGTTTTTCCATGTTGCCCAGGCTGGCCTTGAACTCCTGGGCTCAATCAATTCACCTGCCTTGGCCTCCCAAAGTGCTGGGATTACAGGTGTGAATCACCATGCCTGAGTCACCATGCCTGTACCACCATGCAATATTTCTAAATGACACATGACAATAAGCAGTTTCTCCCAGTTTCCTGAATATTGCATGTTCATAATATCCTGAATTGCATTTCTGTTTAGTGCCAAAAAATGGTTTCAAAATTATAATCCAATTCCTTGCAGACAAAAATGATGCTGGAATAAAACAAATCAGAGCTGCTCCCACAAACCCCAATGAGGTTCCTGACTCTGGGCAGGTAGGAGTGGCCTTTGCTCCCTAGAAAAGGAACTAAAGAGAGTCCTGGAGGACGTGGAACTCTTGCAGCCTCCGAGATTCTCAGGCCTTTCCCTGGGGGAAAACACAGCCAGAACCTGAAAAAGACAAATGAAAATCCACGCACGCCGACCGGCTGCTGCCCCTAACCCCACAACCTGGGAGCTTCTCAGATGGCTCCCTTTCTGCCCAAAGCGACTGGTTCAGGGCTGGGCTGATGACAGAAGCTGGACTAGGTAGAGCAAAGATTCTTCCCAAGACAGTTTATTGATACATAATAGACGTGCATATTTGGGGGTGCAGTCATATAATGTGTAGTGATCAAATCAAGACTCTTGGGATACCCATCACCCTAAAACATTTATCTTTTCTTTATGCGGGGAACATTCACATTCTTCTCTTCTAGCTCTTTTGAGATCTACAAGGACAGTGAACAGACATCATGGAGGGAATGCTGGAGTCTGTTACCCACGTATCTGCTATGCCAGAGGAATGGGGTCCACAGTGGTCAGTGTGAGGTTCAGCCAGTGTGAGGGAAGGAAGCAAAGTTTGCACAAAGACGCAAGAGCGCCATGCTGAGCTCCCGCTCCCTATTCCAGCCTCACAGAGACCCAGTCACACCTCGCTCTTCCCCCTCATGTGGACTTCCCTGACCTACACCAGTGCGAGCTGCATTTCTGCCACTTTAAGCTGAAGCCGAGCCCGGACTGACACAGTTTTCTCGTTTCCCCGAGAGCAGCACCACTCCTGATTATCCCCTCCCAAGCCCCAGGAAACTTGCAACAAAAGCAGCCTTAGATTAAATTCAGTGAGTTTCTGGATCACGACAGGAAACTGTGTCGAGCACAAAGGTGTCCTGCGAACAGGCTCAATCACAAGCTCCGCCAAGACGGGAGGTGACAGAGGCCCCAGAAAGCCAGTTCCCGACAAAGCCAATACTGCACGTTTATCACTGAGGCGAGAGTTGGCTGGAGGCGGTGGAGGCACCTCAGTGCTCTTGCCTCGTCTTCGAGATTCTTCTGTTTGATGATGCCTCCTCACTGTTTCCCTGTTGAGGACCTATAGTGTGGCTCACAACCAAGCGATGACTCTCCACATTCAAAGACCACATCTCACCCTCTCTAAAGCCCCCAGGTGCTCAGCGCAGTGCCCTGTGCAGGAAGGAGTTGATGAGCATGTGCTGAGCTGGGTGATAATCCCATGGGCATTGTTTCCTCTGCCCTCAGTCTCCAGCCTGCAGACGCCTGAATGGATTCTGGAGAGGTGTGTGTTGGACTCTGAGGGTCCTCTGAGCCCATCCAGGATAAAGATGCTCTCTCCCAGGCGTCAGCTCAGCAGCGTGCTATCGGCAGGACATTCCGCACCAGGTATCTTCATGCTGCTTCTGGCTGGATTTAGGACACGATGGAAACATAGAAACAACTGTAGTTCTGCCACGGGGTCCCACATCTGCTCATCCTGGGACAGCCACGCCGTCCCCACCCAGGAAGCGGCAGCAGGTTTCAGCACCATGGAGAGGGCCAGGCCCCCGTGGCTGGTCAAGCTCCTCAGGGTTAGGGGAGCGGCTCAGGAAGGCCCCGCCCAGGACGATGAGGGGAACAGGAATGAAGTCAGCAGGTGGGCGGGAGGAACTTGATCAGAGCAGTGGGAGGGCAGGAAGCATGCTGGGGAGGGGCCCTTGAGAGGCCACCACCTGGGGAAGGCCCTGCTGTCCCAGGGACAAGGGAAGGCTCCGCCTCGATTCCCCAGAAGGACAGCGTGGCTGTGGTCAAATCCGTCCTCGGGGCAGATTTTCCCCACGGCCCTGTCCCCTGACCCTAGTGGCCCTCCCACAGACATGCCCTGCAGAGCCCAGGACACTGGCCCTCGATGGGCCCTGAGCCAGTGCCACCTGTGTGTGCGCTGATGAAGGTCAGGCACTTTATTGGAGGGAGGAGGAGCAGAAAGAGGAGAAGGAAACGTTGACTCCTAAATCACAAGGCAGAAAGGATTCCTGAAACAAATCAGCCAAATCTGCCTCCTAGGTGGTTCCGGATCTGCCTCCCCTCCCCTCCCTGTTTCTTAGGGCGCGGCAGTAACATTAACTGCACATCCTCCTGGCCCTGGCCCTGCGCCCTTGGCCCCCGCACATCTCGTGGCTGGCACCTCCGTGCGGGCTCTCATTTCACGTTCCACCTTCAAATCGTCCTCTGTGAACACGTGTGTGCACACATGTTTATTGATCTGTTTGTTTACGTTTGTTCGACGATCCAGTTGCAGTCTCTTTTCATTAGAAAGCTAGGCTTGTTTCAAGCATAATATGTGCTTGTTTTGACTTCTTTTGAAAACGAAAGCACCTGAAACCTCCTGTAGCTAATTAACCTGCCAGGATTTGTTTAATGGCAGAGACAGAAAAACCCCCTCAATGCAGCCACGCAGCTGAGCACGAGAGCAGAGGGGAAGGTGCACCCCAGCCTCTTGGCTCAGGTGTTTAAGAGGAAGACACGTCCTTCTGGGATGGGCAGAGGGCGGTGGCCTGCAGGCCGGAGTGGGACAGGAGCACCTGGGCTGACACCTTTTCCTTCTCCTGCCTTTCTGCTTCATGTCTGTCTCCCCAGAGACAGCAGATACGCCCAGCACCACGGTGGGCACAGGAAACTCGGCCCAGCCCCGAGAAGTGGCCCCAGGTCCTGAGTTATTTAATAAGCAGAAGGGAGTACATGACGTCCGAGGCTCCATCCCTCCCATCCCTGCTGACGGCTCATCAGTCACAGCAGTTACAGGGAACAGGGGAAGCCGCCATCAGGGAGGTCCGTTGGCTGCAGAATAGATGATTCGTCAATTAATATTTCCACCTCCAATCCAAATCATGAAAATGAGACATTACATTTGATTACAGCCAATTAAAATAGCAGTCATCTTACCTTGGAGTGGTCTCCTGCCTTATGCTGGCAAAGCCTCCAAGTCTTTCTATGTTATTTCTTCATTTGTGCCTAAAAAGTTCCTTCTAGGGAAGAAGGGCCCAGCATCATCCTGCCCACTGTGCAGATGGAGAACCCGAGGCTCAGCGGTGCTTTCATGCACTTCCT
>NW_016804501.1:4285-13417 GCF_001698545.2 Rhinopithecus bieti
CCAGAGGCCTCGAGAGCAGGGGCCGGCTGTGCTTCTCCTCCCATGCTCTGCTCCTGAGCCAGGAGTTTCCCCAGCCAGGCCCCTGCCCCAGGCCCAGGTTGGGCCATGATTTCCTCCTTAGCCTGCCTCACCCTCATCCTCTGGCCTCCAAGCACAGAGCACCTCCCTTCTTCCAGGCAGCCGAGCCCAAACCTGGAGCTCCTGCGCAGCCTTTCAGGACGTCCCTGTGCTTCCACCTTTGAATAACCTTAGCGGGAGACACGTCCCAGTGCTGCTCTCCTGAGATTTGCCCCGGGATTCTCTTCTGCACCCGTGGCCTCTCCTTGGGGTCCTGTGGGACACACCCCAGGCTGCTGCCTGCACCCAGGCCTTGCACTCCCCACACAGCTGCCTGGGGTCCCTCCCCAGCCTGTGTCAGAGGGTGTCACCTTCTGCTCCCACCCTGCACGGGCTTCACCTGCCCTACAGAACTTGTGTCATCCCAAATGGCAGCAGAAGAGGCCCTGGTCCTCTCCAGGAGCCATGTGCTCCCCAGGGTTTCAAGGTTATGAAATGGACCACTTCTGGCTCATGGGCTGTGAACTGTAGGGACAGGAGAGGGTCCACGGAGCCCCCCACTCTCTCTCCCAGAGGCTGGGCCGAGTTCTGTCCCTGCACCACGACTTTCACAATCCTGGAGACTTAAAACTGCCCCAGTTATGGTCTCATGGTTCCTGTGCTGTGGCCCAAGCAGCCCTTTCCTCTCTCACACAAGAAACTCCAAGGAAGGGAGCAGAGAAGGGGTCCAAACCCTACCATCCTGAGATTGTTTCCAGACTGTCCTCTCCTGAGGGCTCCCTGCAGTCAGGCAAAGGGCAATAACAATAGACTCAGCCGGGCAGTCGCAGCAGGTGCACACCAGGCTTGTTGTCCCCAGTCCAAGGCTCCCTCTGTCTTCATGAGCCCACCAGGGGGTGGCCCAGCCCCAGGAGGCCCTTCCTCTCTTCAGGGCCACACTCACTGGGGACCCATCTGTGTTCGTGGTGCTGCCTGTGCCCTCCCTGGTGTCTGACAGGGCTGGGACAAGCCCCGCTGTGAGCTGAGTCCCAGAGAAGGTGGCAGGGAGCGGGTGGGGAGAGGAGGAGCACTAAGAATTCCATGCAAATTGTTCTCACTCATAGGTGGAAACTGAACAAGGAGATCACTTGGACACAGGAAGGGGAACATCACACACCGGCTCCTATTGTGGGAAGTGGGAGGAGGGAGGGATAGCATTAGGAGATATACCTAATGTAAATGACGAGTTAATGGGTGCAGCACACCAACATGGCACATGTATACATATGTAACAAACCTGCATGTTGTGCACATGTACCCTAGAACTTAAAGTATATTAAAAAAAGAATTCCATGCAAATGATATTCTAATCAGCAGCACATGCTTGGGTCTGGATCCTGTTTTCTTCCTGGCCTCATTCCTGCTGGGCTGTGAACCTGCCCAACCTTCCATCGCCCAGTTATAGACGAGTTTTGGGAAAAAGCATTTTTAGCTACCAGAACTCTCCCAGATCCAACAGAACCAGAGCGAGGCTGTGAGACCCCACCCACCACCTGGGGATGGAGCCCCCTCCCCAACAACTGCAGGCTGTGCCCCCACCCCGCCCCCAAGTTCTTCTCTCCTCCATGCTCTGCCTGAATCCCCTCCTCCAAGAAGCCTTCTCTGACCAGTGCAGGTCACAGGGTCCTCATGGAGTTCAAGGAGGCACAGTGGGCAGGACACTGGGCAGGACACTGGGCAGGTGACCAAGGGCCAGTGAAAGTGGGAAGGACTCAGAAAAATCATTTGAAAGGAGAATGTGAGCTGTGCAATTTGTACCCATCTACCCATCCACTCATCCATTCATTTATTCACCCACTCATCCACCCATGCATCCACTCTTTCACCTATCCATTCATCCATTCACCTATTTATTCATTCATCCATCCATTCATCCATCCACACATTCATTTACCTATTCATCCATTCATCCTTTCGTTATTTATTCATTCACCCACTCATCCATCCATCCATCCATTCATCTATCCATTCATCCATGCATCCACTCATCCATCCATCCATTCAACTATCCATTCATCCATTAATTCATTCTTCCCCTTATCCATCCATCCAGCAATCCATTAGTCCATTCATCAATCCATTCATCAATTCATTTGTACCTTCAACAAATGGGGCACAACTGAGGCCGAGACCACGACCAAGTCCTGTCCCTTATTGGACTTGTTAGCATTGCAAACAAAAAGTAACCAAAATAACCTACATTAAAGCTTCAGATGGTGATAAGGGAAGAAAACTGAACTAGGTGAAGGTCAGTGTGACATGGCAGGGGTGTGGGTGTGCGATCAGCAGCAGTAGAAGGTGTTTGAGCCACAGGGGCTGACCCTGGGGACAAGAAGCAGGTGGAGAGGAGGAAGTTCGGGATGAGCCTGGTCCACTGCTCAGGGGAGGAAGAGGGGCACCCACCGAGGACACCCTGTGAGGCAAGTGTCTCACGGGGGCTGTGGGGTCAGGGGCAATGCAGCAACACCAGCACTGATGAGAATGATGCCCACATTTGAGACTCACACTTCCATTTGGACTTTGTCGGGCTGAAATGGTTCATTCTACCTGCTACACCTCGGGGAAATGAGGGGCACCCCGGCAGCAGGGGAATTCTGTATACTAACAGCAACCTCTATTTAAGGGTTCTTGTGGCCAGGCACCAGCATCACCCCCCGTTTCAGGTGCATTGTCTTACAGTTCCCTGGTTGTTCTCTGAAATAGGCCCATATTGTCCTCATTGATGTTAGTGACACAAACCCCATTCACAGGGCCTAAGCCCCAAAGGGGATGAATAGGTGCTTCTAGGGGAGGGCGAGAGTGACCTCTTTTCAGATCTGGGTGTACCCAGAGCTCAGGTCACTATCACCAAGGCCTGGTCCACTCCTGGCTCTGCTTCCTCCAGGTGGATTCCAGTCTCAAGCAGCCTCTGCCCACTGATCCCAGCAGGGCAATCTGTGCCACGCCCACCTCAGATCACAGTCAGTGAGAAAGGCCAGGGCCTTTCAGCCAAAATCTTTTTGCGTCTGATTGGTCCTGATGGCTTCACACCCCTATGCCTGAGCCAGTCACGTCCCATAGGTGGGCGTTATGCTGATTGACTGTGACTCGGTTATGTGATCTGCCCCTGGACTGGGGATGTCCCCAAACCACATGGACTGAGGCTGGGTGAAGGGTGATCCTCAGGGGGCTATTCCAGGCACTGGGGGAATGGCTGCCAAGTGGTGTCCCTAGGAGAGCATCAGTTTCCCTGCTTTACAGAGGAGGGAACCGTGCTCAGTGGTGAGGATGGTTCCGGGATCACACAGCACAGCTGTCAGGGTCGGCACTGGGATTTGGACCGGCACAGCAGGCCTGGGCTCTGACCACTGGCTGGACTGTCCAAGACCTACCTCTTGCTCTGAGCCACAAGTCAGCTCTGGAGACACCTGGGTGGAAAGGGCACCTCCCATAGACCCTCTCCATTTTACCTAGAGCCTGACGAGCCCACTGCAGGCAAGGACCTGCAGACAGTGCTATAAATCTACCCCTCGACTGTAAACTGCAAAGCAGTCATAAAGTCTTCAGGAAACACATACTGTATGGCAATTAAAATGATGTTCTCCCCCTCCGTCTCAGGGATGAGACATGTGAGGACCATTGAGAAGTACTCATCTTTTACAATGAATGTCAACAGACTCTTACAAACAAATTCACCCCAGACTACCTTGTCAGCTCCTGGGGACACATTTAAATTGCCTTCTGTGTCTGTAAGTATCAGCTTGTCCTAGAATCAACCCCAGATGTGAGGAGCACAAATGCTAGCTTGGAAGCCTGAGGCTGCCTGAGGTCTCTGGGCTCCTGCACAGACAGAGCGACAGACAGACACAGCGCATCCCTGGGCTCCTGTCCCTCTGCACTTCATGGTCCTCTCTCAGCGTGGGTGTCCCATTGCACAGGCAGAAGTGGGGCTAGGTCTTGGCTCCTCCAAACACCTCTGTCTCCTGACCCATGGCCTGGGGTGGCAGGATAAGAAGGGGGCCTGGTGAGTGCAGCACCATGATAGACACTCAGTTGGACACAGTGCTCCCTTTGTGCTGGGTTTTGGACAGGTGTCCTTTGTGATTTGCCCATGCTCCATTCTGAAGGGAAAATGTTCCAGCCTGATTGGCTGGGGCTCCATTGCGATAAGCTCAGGCTCCATTCGGACTGGAAAATGCTCTAGCCTGATTGGCCTGTGCTTCATTGTGATTGGTCCATCCTCCATCCTAATTGGCTTATCATCTCATAATCCATTCTCATTGATCTATGCTCCATCCTGATTGGAAAATGCTTCATCTTGATTGGCCAATGCTCCAGTCTGTGTGGTCTGTGGTCAATTCTGATTGGTCCATGCACCATTCTGATAAGTCCGTGCTCTATTTTAATAGTTCAGTGCCTTGGGGAATATGTTCCCAACTGGAACTTCCCACTGGTTTAGAAATGGCTGGGAAATTCTCCCCACATCACTTCTCCGTGGTTCATCCCCAGAAGTGAGATTCCTGCCCAGCATTCTGCACCCTTCAGCACATTCTAGCCCATTCCATTGTCTCTAAAAGAGAAAAGGCTCAGAGAAGGGTTGGGAACAATTAGGAAAAGGGAACAAGTCTGGGTTTCTTTTAAATCCTGAAGTTTTCTGCATTTGCAGATTCTCCAGGACCAGAAGTTTAGCCATCTTCATGGAGCACTCTCTTCTGGAAATGATTTCCTGCCTCCCAAATGGCACAATTCTTGACTGTGCTGAGGGTCATATCACTGTTTCATGAACAGACACTCTAGCTGTTGGCACCCAGAGAGGGAAGACTGCCTGGTTCTGGAATGTCATTTTCCAATTCAATAATGATGTGCAAGAGTGTTCACACTATGCCCTGCAGCTGAGAGGCCCCTCCCCAGCCTGGGCTCAACCCCTCCGGGCCCTCCTCTGCACTTGGGGTTCCCCTGCACCCCCCAAAATATCTCCTCCCATATGAATGAGTTAATAAGTGATTGAATGAGTGAGTGAATGAGTAATGTGGAGTGAATGAGTGAGTGAATAAATGGGTAAGTGAATGAGTGAATGAATGAGTGGGTGAGTGAATGAGTGAGTGAGTGAATGAGCGAGTGAGGAAGTGAGTGAATGAGTAATGAGGAGTGAATGAGTGAGTGAATAAATGGGTAAGTGAATGAGTGAATGAATGAGTGAATGAATGAGCGAGTGAATGAGCGAGTGAGGAACTGAGTGAACGAGTAATGAGGAGTGAATGAGTGAGTGAGTGTGTAAGTGAGACAGTGTGGGGATGAAGGAGTGAATAAGTGAGGTAGTGAATGANTGAGCGAGTGAGGAAGTGAGTGAATGAGTAATGAGGAGTGAATGAGTGAGTGAATAAATGGGTAAGTGAATGAGTGAATGAATGAGTGAATGAATGAGCGAGTGAATGAGCGAGTGAGGAACTGAGTGAACGAGTAATGAGGAGTGAATGAGTGAGTGAGTGTGTAAGTGAGACAGTGTGGGGATGAAGGAGTGAATAAGTGAGGTAGTGAATGAGTGAGAGAGTGAGTGAATGAATGAGAAAGTGAGCAGTGAGTAAGTGAGTGAATGAGTAATGAGGAGTGAATGAGTGAGTGAATGAGTAAGTGAGGGAGTGTGTGAATGAAGGAGTGAATAGTGAAAGAGTGAAGGAGTGAATAAGTGAAGGAATGAATGAGTGAGTGAGAGAATGAGTGAGTGAATGAATGAGAAAGTGAGTGAGGGAGGAAGTGAGGGAGTGAATTAATGATGGAAGAAATGAGTGATTGAGTGAGTGAGGGATTGAGTGAGGGAGGGAGTGAGTGAGAGAATGAGTGGGTTAGTGAATGAAAGAGTGAGTACAAGAGTGAGTGAGGGAATAAATGAGTTTTTGAATGAATGAGTGAATGAGTGAACGAGTGAGTGAGTGAATGAGTGAGTGAGTGAATAAATAAGTGAATGAATGAGTGAATGAATGGGTGAAGGAGTGAGTGAGTGAATGAGTGAGTGAGAGAATGAGAGAGTAAATGAGTGAATGAATGTGTGAATGAGTTAGTGAGATGAATGAGTAAGTGAGGGAGTGAGGGAAGGAGTGAATGAGGGAGTTGTCAACTCCAAATATCTGAGACAAGTCTCAGTTAGTTTAGAAAGTTTATTTTGCCAAGGTTGAGGACAGGTGCCCATGGCACAGCTTCAGGATGGCCTGATAATATGTACCCAAGGTGGTCAGAGCACAGTTTGGTTTTATTCATTTTGAGAAGGCATGAGACATCAATCAACATATATAAAATGAACATTGTTTCGGTCTGGAAAGGTAGGACAACTCAAAGTGGGGAGCAGGATTCCAGGTCATAGGTAGATAAGATACAAATGGTTGCATTCTTTTGAGTTGCTGATTAGCCTCTCCAAAGGAGGCAATCAGATATGCATTTATCTCAATGAGCAGAGGGGTGACTTTGAATAGAATGGAAGGCAGGTTTTCCCCAAGCAATTCCCAGCTTGACCTATCCCTTTAGCTTAGTGATTTTTGAGGTCCCAAGATTTATTTTCCTTTCACATTTCTCCCCTTTTCTTTTTAAAAAATCTTTTAGAGAAAGCATTTTAGAAGAAAATGAGTCTCTGGTGTCAGGTTTCATCTGATATCTCTTGACTAGGATGGTTGATTCCTAGACTGATAGGTCCTCAGTTATGAGAAAAGTGCATTTTTAGTAGCTTGTTAAGTCTCTTGTCCTATGAAGAGAAAATAGGGGAATAAAGGCAGAAAAACAACAACAAACAAAAGAACAATCCCGGAAAATTGATATAGGCTGCATACTCTGAAATCTATACATCAGTAGGTAGATATAAAAGTGGCTTATGTATGTAAATATGTATGCTATTTTTTTCTGAAGTTTAAGTTGTCTAGCTTCCATTCACAGGACTTTAAGAAAGCACAGCTTAGTATTTAGTGACTCTAAATTAGGAAAAATAGGGGAAGTTTTTTTCCTTTCCAAAGGAAAGAAAAGATGGAAAACACTATTTTGAAGACTGTAGCCAAGAAAATTAGAATTCAGCCCAAACTGTAGAAAATAATAAAAATTTAAAAGCATTAGGCAAGACTAGAATCTAACAACAGGTGTACTATAGTTTTTGAAATATATTTTTTCCTCTCTAGTTTGTTATCTTTATTAAAGACAAGTCATAGTAGGACTGATTTAATTTATTATACTTGGCCTGATTGTTTGGCTTTTAAATTAATTTTTTTGGAATTTTGCTCCACAGAGGGAATCTCAGATAAGACCTTTTTAAAGCTGAGCCCAGTCATGGATTTTTACTATCAAATACCTATAAGTTGGGTGAATTCCTCTCCTTTTGAGGTCTCAAGATAAACTCAGGGCTTCTGAGCCTGTTACAAAGTAACATTTTTTACTTACCACAGGTGAGGAACCCTGTACAGGGATTATGCAGACAAGTCATGAGACTAGTTGTTCCCAAAGGGCTTTTATTGGCTCCATAAGTCAAGCTTGATTCCTTTAAGGAAAACACATCATTCCAGTCAAAATCCTGGTAAAATAACTAGTTTCTCCAATTGTTTTATGTCACAAGTGAAAACAGATTCTTATTGCACTTATGGAAATAACTGTATTGCCATAAGTTAAGAATACTTAAAAATAGTTTCTAAATTCTGGAGAAATCAGGTAGAAAGAAACAAATATGCTCCAAATTTTGTTCATAGGAGTATACTAAATTGTTAAAAGCTGTCAACAGCTCAAAAGAAAAGTTTCCTTGAATCTGAAAAAACAAAACAAAGGCTCAGCAATGGTTTAAGCTTCAAAAGATCATTTCAAAAAGATTACTTCATGCCAAGACCAACTTGGTCGGGGGGACCCTAACCCAGCGGCACTACAGGAATTAAAGACACACACACAGAAATATAGAGGTGTGAAGTGGGAAATCAGGGGTCTCACAGCCTTCAGAGCTGAGAACCTCGAACAGAGATTTACCCACATATTTATTAACAGCAAACCAGTCATGAGCATTGTTTCTATAGATATTAAATTAACTAAAAGTATCCCTTATGGGAAATGAAGGGATGGGCCAAATTAAAGGAATAGGTTGGGCTAGTTAACTGCAGTAGGAACATGCCCTTAAGGCATAAATCTCTCATGCTATTGTTTGTGGCTTAAGAATGCCTTTAAGCAGTTTTCCCCCCTGGGCGGGTCAGGTGTTCCTTGCCCTCATTCCTGTAAACCCACAACCCTCTAGCGTGGGTGTTAGGGCCATTATGAACATGTTACAGTGCTGCAGATATTTTGTTTATGGCCAGTCTTGGGGCCAGTTTATGGCCAGATTTTGGGGGGGCTTGCTCCCAACAACTTCAGTCTTCTTTTAGTTCAGTCCATGCAGTAAATTCTTATTCTGCCTTATATTCATAAACATTTCAGCTATCCATGATTCCTGAAAGTTTTTTCTCTATTCTAATTTCACAATCTCCAAAGTTATCAGAAATCTGTATTCAAGAGCACCTGTTGGAGTTTTATACCTGATTATAAAAACACCTTCTAAAGAGGACCAAAACAAGACAACTGTTTTCCGTGGATGACAAAAGTTTTAGGGAAGCCATAGTCAAAGACAAAATTGACAAAGTAATTTGTTACCTCTGTGGCACATGATAATTTAACATAACAATTATATTATTACTGATAATGTACACTAAGTCATATCAGAATTGTAGGAGTTTCCCATAATTTGGGAGCATACATTTATACAAATACAGCTGAAAGAAAACCAACACCATTTCATATTTGACAAAACTTCCTGTATGATTTTTATACCAAATAAAACAAATTATGTCATTTTTGGACATTAGGGAATCTAATATCTTAAAGGATTAATTAGGTCAGAAAAGGACATAATTTATAATTTGATTTTGGAAAGTTTGTCATATATCAAAGGCTTAAAACACTTGATATCACAGGTCATTGTAAAATAAGTCATTCATTAAACCAAAGAGATAACTCAAGGATTTTTTTAAAGGCAAAAATCTTTATTCTTTCAGAGAGGAGACTTAATTT
>NW_016804501.1:15843-78482 GCF_001698545.2 Rhinopithecus bieti
TAGGCAGAAAAGAAAATAGAGAAAAAAAAACTTAGGAACTCTATTGTTTGTGGGTTGACCGTAGGGCTCTTTTTCCTTAGTGTAAATGTGCACAAAGACCATAGTACTTCCATTTTACATAAACTCTGGCAGTAGAGGCGCCATAAAATCTACAGAGTGTTCACAAGGGGGCTATTCCCCTTGTTTTCTCCTCATTCTTAAGTTATTTGTTTCCCACTTTTTTTAAGGAGGAACTGAGCTGTAGCCTAGCTTTTATGTGTGGTGGATCGATGTGTGCTACTTGTGGACAGGACGCCACAGTGTGTCACCACTGAGTCATTTCTGCCTTCTTACATGTCTCTGTTTCTCTCTCTCCAGAGGTCTATGACCTCTGAGAGGGCTCAAAATGCTGGGTGATCAGCCCTTTTATGCATTTCCTGAATGAATCTTTTTATTAAATTAATTTTCAGTGATTTCCCTGTAGGGCCACTGCATGTCATGGGGGGTCAACCCCCCAGACACCTCTATAAGGCCTCCAGTCACCCAGTGGTGCCTTTCAGTTGGGAGGAGCAAAATGCCTCTTCTCTTTGGAACTGAGAAAACTCAGTTTCTCATTTACCTATGAAAACAACAGTTCAGTTCCTCCCACAAATGCACACAGACATGCCAAATCTAGATTAATTTGGGGAGAAAAACCAATAGAGAAGGCCCTTTAGAATGCATCTCCAAATTAGAATTAGGATCCTTAAACAACTTTCTGGGAGAAACAAACAAACAAACAAACAAACAAAAAACAGCCAAGACCACTTCCTGTAAACTGTGCTCAGCCACTCCTAACTTTGTAGCTCTCATTTGCCATTACACATGCCAAGGTCAAATCTTCTCACAGTACAAGGTCATCTCTGCTCCCCCCAAAGCCCAAGAGGTCAGGTCATGCAATACAGGAAAACAGAGCTTTAGGCCTAGGAAGAATCTGCCCATGACTCTTGAAACTCCATTAAGAAAACAGAACGCCCCAGAATGGTTGAGTGGCACCTTCGTTCTGAATTATTTAAAGGGATTCAAGTCCTTAAAAGTCTTCTCTAGATTTTTGGCATGCAGATGTCAAAGTGGGAGGAAGGAGGCATAGGGTCAAGAAAAGTAAAGAAAGAACATTTGTTTTTTTAAGGCAGGAAGCAAACACAGAAACCAAGCACATAGTTTTTTAAGTTTTGGTTTTGTTTTTTTTCCTGTTTTTCAGCTGTGAGAAATTTTAGCCAAATTAGAGCGACTTTGTCACCCATAATTTGGAATTCTCACTTGGATTTGATCATGTCAGGTAGAGTTGGTCAAATCTGACGAGAGAAAGACTGGAACAAACAACAACAAAAACCAACAATATGATCACTGAGCACTCTAATGATAAAGATAAGTTAAGACTCTAATGATAAAGATAAGTTAAGACAACCTGGTTGTTAAACTTAAGCCAAGACAGGACCCCAATTTAGCTACTTACCGAGGGATGGCTCTCAGGCTAAAAACTGCTCTCTACCATCCTAGAGGCAGGAAAAAACTCAAACTCGTCTTCCCTGCTGGGAGGGAGCTCAAACTCCATAAAGAAATTACCTGCTTTCCATCATCATGGAAACAGGAAATTTTGCCTTCCTTGTTGGAAGCAAGTAAAACTCCAATAAAAGGATCTGTACAGCAAAACAAACTTTAGATCTTGACCAAATTTGGGGAGATCAGGGATTCTCTGGAGGGGGTGCCCTCAGACCTCAGCAAATTGTCCTACTGGTTTGAGCCATAAAGTTAGCTCATGCTGATACCAAGCACCGATAGATCTGTCAAAGGTCAGGGGTATCTCCACTTGGAATCCCTTTGTGGTTGCCAAAATGTGAACCCCAAATATCTGAGACAGGTCTCAGTTAATTTAGGAAGTTTTTTTTTGCCAAGGTTGAAGATACATGCCTGTGACACAACCTCAGGAGGTCCTGACAACATGTGCCCAAGGTGGTTAGAGCAGTTTTGTTTTATACATTTTAGGGAGACATGAAACATCAATCAACACATGTAAGATGAATATTGGTTCAGTCCAGAAAGGTGGGACAACTCGAAGCAAAGGTGGGACAACTCAAAGCAGGGAGGGAGCTTCCAGGTCATAGGTAGACAAGAGACAAATGGTTGCACTTTTCTGAGTTTCTGATGAGCCTCTCCAAAGGAGGCAATCAGATATGCATTTATCTCAGTGAGCAGAGGGGTGAGTTTGAATAGAATGGGAGCAGATTTGCCCTAAGCAGTTCCCAGCTTGATTTTTCCCTTTAGCTTAGCGATTTTGGGGCCCCAAGATTTATTTTCCTTTCACAGAGTAAATGAGTTTTTGAGTGAATTAATGAGTCATTGAGTGAATTAATGATTGAATAAATGACTGAGTGAATGAGTGAGTGAGGGAGGGAGTGAGTGATGGAGTGAATGAGTGAGTGAATGAGTGAGTAAATGAGTGAATGAGGGAGTGAGTGAAGGAGGGAGTGAATGAGTTTTTGAGTGAATGAATGAGTGATTGAGTGAATTAGTGATTGAATAAGTGAGTGAGTGAGGGAATGAGTGAGGGAGTGAATGAGTGAGTGAGGGAGTGAATGAGTGAGTGAGGGAGTGAATGAGTGAGTATGTGAATGAATGAATGAGTTTTTGAGTGAATGAATGAACGATTGAGTGAATTAACGATTTAATACATGATTGGGTGATTAAATGAGTGAGGGAGTGAGTGAGGGAGTGAGGGAGTGGATGAGTGAATGAGTTTTTGAGTGAATGAATGAGTGAGTGAATTAAGGATTGAATACATGACTGTGTGATTAAATGAGTGAGGGAGTGAATGAGTGACTGAGGGAGTGAATGAGTGAATGAGTTTTTGAGTGAATGAATGAGTGATTGAGTGAATTAATGATTACTACATGATTGGTTGGTTAAATGAGTGAGGGAGTAAGTGAATTAGGGAGTGAATGAGTGAGTGAAAGAGTGAGCGAATGTGTGAATGAGTGAGTGAAAGAGTGAGCGAATGTGTGAATGAGTGAGTGAGTGAGTGAATGAATAAGGGAGGGAGAGAAGGAGAGGAGGGAGTGAATGAGTTTTTGAATGAATGAATGAGTGAGTTAATTAATGAATGAGTGAATAAGTGATCCTGGGCCCGCCTGCCTTCCAGTGTGTCCATGAGAGACAGTCTCGGGCTGCTTGGGGCTGTGCTGGGTGACCCCCATGTGGTCATCCAAGGGCACATCGGGGTGAAGGGTGACCTCACACACTGAAGTGAGTGAATGTGTGAATGAGTGATTGAATGAGTGAGTGAATAAATGAGTGAATGAGTGAGTGAGTGAGTGAATCAGTGAGTGAATGACTGAGTGAGTGAGTGAATGAGTGAGTGAGTGAATGAGTGAGTGAGTGAATGAGTGAGTGAGGGAGTAAATGAGTGATTGAATAAATGAGTGAGTGATTGAGTGAGGGAGTGAATGGGTGAGTGAGTGAATGAGTGAGGGAGTGAATGACTGAGTGAATGACTGAGTGGGTGCACAGGCCCTGCTCCCCAAGCACTATCCCATGGGGTGAGCNGGGCTGCTTGGGGCTGTGCTGGGTGACCCCATGTGGTCATCCAAGGGCACATCGGGGTGAAGGGTGACCTCACACACTGAAGTGAGTGAATGTGTGAATGAGTGATTGAATGAGTGAGTGAATAAATGAGTGAATGAGTGAGTGAGTGAGTGAATCAGTGAGTGAATGACTGAGTGAGTGAGTGAATGAGTGAGTGAGTGAATGAGTGAGTGAGTGAATGAGTGAGTGAGGGAGTAAATGAGTGATTGAATAAATGAGTGAGTGATTGAGTGAGGGAGTGAATGGGTGAGTGAGTGAATGAGTGAGGGAGTGAATGACTGAGTGAATGACTGAGTGGGTGCACAGGCCCTGCTCCCCAAGCACTATCCCATGGGGTGAGCAGGCTCCCAGTTCCTGACTCCCTTCTCCTCTGTTTCCTCCCTCTGACCACCCCGCCCCTGCCCACCCAGCTGTATTCAGGAAAGTCCAAGGCTTCTGTTTGAAAATCATTTTCCTCCCACAGGGCCCTGAGCCTGGACCAGGCCTGGTCAGGGGGTCTCTACACTGCCCTCCCATCCCTGCAGACCTGCACAGGGGGAAGACACACATGGCTGGGCTCTGATGCAGCTCAGGCTGCCGCTCCTCCTTGGTACCACGTGGCTGAGAAGAAGCTGCCTCCTGTGTGCCATACGTTCCCATGGGGAGTACTTGCTGGACACCTGTGTGGCCCTGAGAAACTGCTGCAGAATGGAGATAAAGTCACCAGCTGGCTGCCCCCGGGCCCACCCGCCATCCCATGTGTCCACAAGGGACGGCCTCAGGCTGCCTGGGGCTGTGCTGGATGATCCCCGTGTGGCCACCCAAGGGCATGTTGGGGTGAAACATATACCTCGGTTACTATCCTGGGCACACTGGGGTCCTTCGGGGCCTGCCATGTGGGCTACCCCAGTGGGCGGCCTCTCCTGAGTCTACAGATGGGAGCTGGCACCAGCTCTAGACTCAGGCTGACCCCTCAGAGGACGACTGTGCAGCCCTCCCCAGCCCTCCCGGCATGGAGTTGCCAGCTGCAGGTGGCCTGTGGCTCTTCTGCTCATCAAGGGTCCAGCGTGGGGTGGGATACTGGTCTCCTTCTCCTGCAGGGACCCCTATGTTCACACAGGATCCCCAGGAGCCCCTCACTGTGGTCAGCTGAGTCAGCACTCACTCCTACGCGGCCTCCCCATCAGGCAAACAATACCCCCGCCCGTGCCCGCCCTCCCTGGTCCTGTCCAGGCCCAGAGTGGGTGATTGTTGTAGAGTGACTGTCTGTCTCCATCTCCTCTTAAGCCATGTGTGTGTGTGTGTGTGTGTGTGTGTACAGGGGTTACATTAACAGAAAAAGCCCTGCTGGACCTCCCGTTGCCAAGAGAAAGGTGTCTCTACCTTCAACTTGGTAGAACAGAGTGGGTGTCTGGAGGGTGGGAGCTGAGGCCATGTCCAGGCGCTCCTCAGTGAGTGTGTGTACGGGGGNGAGTGATTGTTGCACTCACTGGGTCCGTCTCCATCTCCTCTTAAGCCATGTGTGTGCGTGTGTGTGTGTGTGTGTGTGTGTGTGTGTACGGGGTTACATTAACAGAAAAGCCCTGCTGGACCTCCTGTTGCCAAGAGAAAGGTGCCTCTACCTTCAACTTGGTAGAACAGAGTGGGTGTCTGGAGGGTGGGAGCTGAGGCCATGTCCAGGCGCTCCTCAGTGAGTGCATTCCCCAGACAGAGCCTTCACCTCCCACCCTGCCAGCTCCTCCTCACACACCTATTCCTGTTATTTCCATGAATGGCACCATCCTCCTCTCATTGATCTGGGTGCTGAGCCCTAGAAACAGGGCCCAAGAGGGCCTGGAAGAAAGGAGAAGAGGATTCCGTGGTTATGGTCAGCCCCTTCCTGCACTCACTCCTCACCCACACCTCCAGCCCTGGGCTCTCCTGTGGTTCCCTCCTGGGTCTCCCGTGGTTCCTTCCTTGGTCTCCTGTGGTTCCCTCACGCATCTCCCATGGTCGCCCCTGCAGGGGAGTGGCAGCTCCTGGATACTCTCAGACTCACCTCTCAGGTCTGCACACCCTCCCACCCCCCTGGTGCTTCTTTCTCATCCAAGCAAATCCCTTTGGGGCCTATTCTAAGGACGATTTAATGTATTATCCATCAGCGAGAGGCCTGTGGACAGCCCACAGGAAAGCATCTAGGACAGTGAAACTCAAAGCACTTCCCCGGTGTGGGGGCGAAGGCTGATGTTTCCAGAGAAGACATGTTTCCTCCACCCTGTATGTGGCTGCTTAGTTCTCCTCTGTTCACAAGAGCCTGGCTGTCAGGAAAGGCACATTTGCATGGAAGGGGCTCAGGATGTAGATGAAAGGCAGACTCAGGGCAGACTTAGGCAGGAGCAGAACCACATGCATCGCATGAAAAGCACTGTCAGTGGACAGAAACCCTTAGCCAATTTTCACATTATTAACAGCCCCAGTATAAAATAAATTGCTCTGCGTGCCTCCTCCCATCTCTGCTCATCATGTGTCAGATGGCTAATTGACTCCTTTGGGGAGCAAAGGCTGGGTCCAGGCAGGAACAGTGGTTCCGGTGTGATAATGTGACAGTTACACAAAGTGGGATCTGATTAAGTGACCACATCGATTCTCTTAACATGGAAGGACAATAGCTTCTGGACTGGGTGGCATAAACCTCACTCTCTTTGGAGAGTGATGAATGACGGGGTCGTTAAGGAACAGAGGACAAAAATGGGCAGACAAATAAATGGAGAATTGGTAAAAACGGGGACAGGTGTGCAATGGAGGACCAGATAATTGAAGGATATACAGTGTAATTGGTTAAAATCCAGATGACTGGTTAAAACAGGGGATGGGTGTATAAACGGATGAGAAGGTAGATGGAGGATGTATGGGCAGATGGATGGATGGATGGAAGAGAGAAGAATGGATAGTAACCTGGGTATATGTTCAGATAAGTGGATGGACGATGGATGGATGGATGGATGGATGGACAGATGGATGGATAGATGGTTGGATGGATGGATGGATGGATGGACGGATAGATGGTTGGATGGATGTATGGATGTATGTATGGATGGATGGAAGGATGAGACAAGAATGGATAGTAACCTGGGTATATGTTCAGATAATTGGATGGGCAGATGAATGGACAGATGGATGGATGCATGCGTGCATGGAAAAGAGAAGACTGAATAGTAAACTGAGTATAAGTTCAGATAAGTGGATGGACAGACAGATGAACAGATGGATGGATGGTGGATGGATTAGTGAGAAGGTGGATGGACATACACAAAAATGACAACTTTGAGAGTGAATGTTTGACTTAAATCTTAGGGTCATCACGTTCCCAGGAGACACGCAGGTGGTGCATTAATCCTCACCTGCTGTTCCCAGCAGCCCACACTTCCTGTTTCCACCACTTCCCCGATCGATTCAGACACTCAGGGAATGAGGGGGTCACAACCTGAGTCAGCAGGTCAGCCAACCCGGCCAGCGGTGTGGATGCCCCAGGCAGCCCACAGTGGGTGGTGATTGAACCTACACAGGCCACAGGGGAGGAATTCGGGCAGTTACGTGGATATTTGGGATGAAAATAACTCCACTCAAGAACCCGGAGGACTCGGGCCTCATGGGCTCTGGTGGGACACGATCCTTGGGTCACTCCCCTCCCAGTCCCTGTGCAGGTCCTGACCCAGGGAGCCCCTTCCCTGCAGAGGGCAATGCTGAGCCGACCCTAGGCACAGACAGGTCTGAACGTTCCTGTCTTCTCCCCCAGGGGAACCACAGCCCATCTTTCCTTCAACACAAACCCACCACATCCCTGGATGGAACTCAGACAAGCCACTTCCTATTGATTTCAATTTGCATTTTAAATAGACTAAGGGGCTCTGGAAAGAAAGCAGAAGTTCATTAGTGTTGTGAAATGCCATTTCCATCAATTCCTTGCATGGGAAGCCTAATTACAGCTCCCTGGGGAGCAGTGGCAGGACCCAGGCCCACCCAGCCAGCCACTGGAGCAGCAGTGAGTGGGGAGCACCCTTGGCTTCCTGGGCCCTGGCTGGGAGAGTGGGGCTGCCTGGGAAAAGGAGCCCCTCCTCCAACTCAGAGGCCCCTGGACCCTGACCTGACCAGCAGCAGTGTCACCAGCATTGCCCCAGGAACAGGGATTCTCAATCCTGGTGCACTCTGGAACCCAAGGAGCCTGAGACAATGCTCCTGCCTGGAGACCACCCCCAGAGATGCAGGTGGGCGTGGGAGTCAGCACAGACCCCAGGGGTAACTATGTGCAGCTGATTGGTGACCAGTTCCCGGGCACCTTCTGCCTCCCCCACAGAGGCCCACACCTCCCCCCACAGACAGAACCCATCCCCGCCCCGTGCACTGAGCGCCAGGATGACAAAGCCCCATCCACCCGCAGTCCATTCATTCACAGTGGAATAAATGTGTGTTGACTGGAGAGGGCTTTTGATTACTCACTACAATGTTAAATGCATCTATCCACAAAGACGACACAACAGGAAGGAATCACGTTTTCAACAGATGAGGCTGTAGCCATTGCAGGTCCGCAAGCAAAACAGTGAGCTCCACCTACACCTCCCACCTCACGCAGAAACTACCTCAGCGTGTATTGGGGACCTATGTGTAAAAGGTAAAATCATAAACATTTTAGAAGCAACATTGGAGAAAGCTTTGTGACTTTGGGTTAGGCAATGGCAAAAGCACAATCCTTAAAAAAAAAAATCTATAAACTTGACTTCATCAAAATTAAACCCTTTTGCTCTGCAAAAGACAGAGTTGAGAGAATGCTCAGACCAGCCACAGACTGGTAGGAAACATTTGCGATTCATATATGTGACCAAGGTCCTGTATCTGGAATATGTAAATAACTCTTAAAGCTCAACCGTAACAAAACAGAGGACACAATATTTTTTAAATGAGGAAAAATGTACACAGACGTTTTCCCAAATAAAATATACAAGTGGCAAATGAGCACATCAAAGAATGGGTGGAAAATGCACATTGAAGTCGCGATGAGGTCACAGCCCACACCTATTAGGACGCTAAAATTAACCAAAAAAGGGAAGCAAAGGAAGAAGAAGGAACTGATCCCCGGCGCTGCTGAGGCTGCCGAGCGAGCGGAGCTCACCGCCAAGAGCAGCAGCCACCTCGTTCTAGAAACAGGGCGGCGGCTCCTCCAGCCGAGCGCTCCCCCCGCTCACCGCGGGGACCGCAGCCCCACCCCGGGGACGCGCTCGCGTGGAGTGGAAACCGACGCGCACACAGAGAAATGCCGGTTAACGCTCCCAGCGACTTTATTTGTGACGGCAGAAACTGGAAACAACGCACTCGCCCCCACCAGCGAGCGGAGGACCAGCGCCAGGCCTCGCGCGGGGGACGCCGCTCCGCGGGGCAGGGCAGGCCGTGGGTGCGCACAGCCGCCGGGCGACTCTCAGGGCCCCGGGCTGAGGGCCGGGAGCGCACCCAGAAGGCTCCCGCTGCAGGAGCCCACGCATAGGGCGCTCTGGATGCCAGAGAAGAGGCCTGCGGTGTCCAGGTGTTGGGGTGGAGGGAGGGTGAGCGCCAGGGGAGTGGGAGGGATGTGGGGGTGACCGGGCTGCTCTGGAGGTGCTCGCAGGAGTCTGGGCCGTTGTCCAAACCCACAGAAGCGCACCCCAACGCGGGCATGCAAGCTGGAAGACGAAGTTGAGAACGCATTTCCTCTCCCACCAAGCAGTTCTCCAGCAATGATTCCCACCAACGCACCCACACGAGCGTCTCAGCAAAGGATGGGGAGCCTGTGAGGGACCCGCTGCCGGCGCGGGTTAAATGAGGCTGCAGCTTCCAGGCCTGGAGTCCTCCATTCCGGGGGTAAAGAATGCGGCAGATCACGGGTGGCTGACAGGGACTTCCCATGAGCGCGTGGGAAAGGGATGTAGAGCTGCACAGACCGCCGTCACTTGTGTGAGAAGAAGAGACATGGCCATGTGTTTCCTTGTTAGTGACACAGTATTCTCCGGAAGGATGAACAAAGAGGATAACACCAGCTGCATCTGGGGAGGGAACTGGAGGCGGAGGGACGGTGTGGGAGACCTGCTTGTCAGTGAGTGGCCTTTGAACTGTCGGAGCACGCTTTGTCTATTCAAAAGGAAATGTATTTTTCAGTTGTTGCTCCAGCCTGTAAGTCTGCAGCTAAGGGCCCAGGCAGGATCCCTGAGTCTACAGGAACCCAAGGTGGGCACCCCCTCAGGGACCACCCAGGGCATCATCACAGCTGCCTAAAGTCCAAAAAATACCTGCCTGGAAGGAGCCTGCCATTGGCTCCCTGGTCTCCCCTTCCTCGTTATGGCAGCTCCTGCTTTTCCCAGGAAGGACAACCCCCCATCCCGCATCCCCCAGAGGCACGTCCTGGGAGGGAACGCAGAGACCCCAGGGCACCCTCCAAATGAAGCTCCTGAAATTTTCCAATCCATTTCCCAGGGTGCACTTTCCTTTAAAAAAAACTCTAAAAATTTTTGATATATTAATTACATAAATAAATAACACACCATATTACGTATCCCATATGTCAATATTTACACATGCATTATGTAAATACATTTTTGCCATATATTTATACAGATGTAAGCGTATATATGCAATGGAAATGTACACACGACGTAATATAAATATTTGATCCCTTCATGTTGTTTGGAAGAATTGTCTGTTCCTAAAAATGGGACCATAACTGGATCCAGAAAAGCATTTTAACACTTGGAACTGTATAGACACAAGAATTACGTTGTTATTTAAATTCTGAACTTTTTTTGTTGTGGAGAATATAATCTGGCAGTCAGTAAATACTTCAAGCATCGAGTGCTCCATGGAGAAATGCGAAGCAGTGAACTGTGAATTGGAGTAGAAAGGACACCTGTGGTTTTCCCACTGTGCTTTTAAATGTGGATGGTGAGAAGTGGGTGTCTGGGTCTCGGTGTTGAGAAGTGAAGCCAGCTGCACTTTCTGGGTCGAGTGCGGACTTGGAGAACTTGTCTGTCTTATGAAAAGATTGTAAAACACATCAATCAGCACTCTGTAGCTGGGATTATAAAACGCACCAATCAGCGCTCTGTAAAATGCACCAATCAGCAGGAATCTAAAAGTAACCAATCTCTGGGGGGATTGAAAAAAGGGCACTCACAGGACAGAAATGGAACATGGGAGGGGACAAATAAGGGAATAAAACCTGGCCAGCCCAGCCAGCAGCAGCAACTTGCTTGGGTCCCCTTCCACGCTGTGGAAGGTTTGTTCTTTTGTTTTTCACAACAAGTCTTGCTGCTGCTCACTCTTTGGGTTCACGCCATCTTTAAGAGCTGTATCACTGGGAACCACAAAGGTCTGTGGCTCCATTCTTGAAGTCAGTGAGACAACGAACCCACCAGAAAGAACCAACTCCAGACACATCTTGGGAGCTCACCCAGGAGATTGTCATGTGGTCAATACCATCAGACCCCTTTCACTTGCTATTCTGACCTATTTTTCCTCAGAATTTAGGGGCTAAATGCCAGGCACCTGTTGGCCAGTTAAAAGTGACTAGCATGGCTGCCAGACTAGACACAGGTGTCAGGCTTTCTGGGAAAGGGATCTCTAACAACCCCTAACCCTTCGGAGTTGGGAGTGTTGGTTTGCCTGGAACCAGCTTCCACTTTTCCTGTGCTTCCGGGCTGAGCCGCGGGTAGACAGAGAGGAAAGCTATTCACCTCTGGGGTCCTGACAAAAAGTTGGTTGACCCTGCAGCCATGAGCTGAACTCTCAAAGTTACATCACCCAAGCAAGACTTGCCCATCTACCCTATCTATCCTCACCCTTGCCTCCTGGGTCCTAACACCTGTCAGACAAACTTCCTCTTGCCTCTCTTCTCCCACGCTAGTCCTGCTTCTAAAAACCAACCTCAGTCCCTGGTGTTCTTCTAGTTTCTCCTATAAGGATGATTTCTAATATAAGTTTCGGGACTCTGTTCCCTTCTTTAGGCACCTGGGCTCACCAATCAGAAAGACATACTTTTTCCCCAAGCCCAGTTGTGGGGTGAGGGGGGGACAATCTGGAATTTTAGGATCCCTCCTCAGACTAGCAGGCCTAACAAAAGCTATTCCAGAAGCTAGGACATGGGGAGCCTCAGAAATTACAGACTCCTAAGTCAGGGAGATGCCCTTCCTATTCATATAATGAGAAGTGAGGACAAAAGTCATCACTCTTCCAACTCTGGAGATCCCTTCCCTCCCTCAGGATATGGCCCTCCACTCCATTTTGAGGAATATCATCTTCACAGGACAAGGGTAAGGTCCCAATACTAACAGAAGAAAACACTTAGGACTCTAACAGGTTTTTGAGAATGCATTGGTAAGGGCCACTAAATCCAATTTTTCTCAGTCCTTCTTGTGGTCTAAGAGGAAAGGCAAAGGTGCAGGTTTTCTAGGATGCGTTGGTAAGGGCCACTAAATCTGACCTTCCTCAGTCCTCTTTGTGGTCTAGGAGGAAAACTAGCGTTTCCACCGCTGCTTCGGTGAGCACAACTGTTCCGATTAGTAGGGTCCAGGGACCATTGCGGGTTCCTGGGGGAGGGGGCAGGACAAACAAACCAAAACCATGGGAGATTTTTTCTTTCAGATGGGAAACACTCAGGCATCAAAAGGCTCACCCTTGAAATGCATCCTAAGCCATTGGGACCAATGACCTGCAAACCCTGAAAAAGAAGCAGCTTATTTTTTTCTGCACTATGGCTTGACCCCAGTATTCTCTCTCTGATGGGGAAAAATGACCACCTGAGGGGAGTATAAATTACAAAACTATCCTGCAGCTTAAACTTTTCTGTAAGAGGGAAGGCAAATGGAGTGAAACACCTTATGACCAAGCTTTCTTTTTATTGAAGGATAATCCACAACTATGCAAAGCTTGCAATTTACATCCCACAGGAGGACCTCTCAGCTGACCTCCATATCCTAGCCTTCCTACAGCTCCCCTTCCTATTAATGAGAAGCCTCCTCTAATCTCCCCCACCCAGAAGGAAACAAGCAAAGAAATCTCCAAGGGACCACAAAACCCCTGGGCTATGGGTTATGTCCCCTTCAAGCTGAAGGGGGAGGGAAATTTGGCCCAATCCCAGTACATGTCCCCTTCTCCCTCTCTGATTTAAAGCAGATCAAGGTAGACCTGGAGAAGTTTTCAGATGATCCTGATAGGTACATAGATGTCCTACAGGGTCTAGGGCAAACCTTCGACCTCACTTGCAGAAATGTCATGCTATTGTTAGATCAAACCCTGGCCTTTAATGAAAGGAATGCAGCTTTAGCTGCAGCCAAAGAATTGGGAGATACCTGGTATCTTAGTGAAGTAAATGATAGAATGACAGCCAAAGAAAAGGACAAATTCCCTACCGGTCAGCAAGCTTTCCCCAGTATGGATCCCCACAGGGACCTAGACTCAGATCATTGGGACTGGAGTCACAAACATACGTTGAACTGTGTTCTAGAAGGACTAAGGAGAGTTAGGGAAAAGCTCATGAATTATTCAATTATGTCCACCATAACTCAGGAAAGGAAGAAAATCCTCTGTCTTCTTTGAGCAGCTATGAGAGGCCTTAAGAAAATATATTCCCCTGCCACCAGACTCCCTCTAGGGTCAATTGATCCTAAGAGATAAGTTTATTACCCAATCAGTCACAGATATCAGGAGAAAGCTCCAAAGTGAGTCTTGCGCCCTGAACAAAATCTGGAGGCATTATTAAACCTGGCAATATCAGTGTTCTATAATAGGGACCAAGAGGAACAGGCCAAAAAAGAAAACAAGATCAGAGAAAGGCTGCAGCCTTAGTCACGGCCCTCAGACAAACAAACCTTGGTGTAAAAGAGAGGACAGAAAATGGAGCAGGCCAATCACCCAGTAGGGCTTGTTATCAGTGTGGTTTTCAAGGACACTTTAAAAAAGATTGTCCAATGAGAAACAAGCCACCCCCTCACCCATGTCCACAATGCCTGGAATCACTGGAAGGCACTGGCAATCACTGGAAGGCACACTGCCCCAGAAGACAAAGGTTCTCTGGGTCCCCAGCCAGATGATCCAACAACAGGACTGAGGGTACCTGGGGCAAGTGCCAGCTCATTTCATCACCCTCACTGAGCCCCGGGTAAGTTTAACCATTGAGGGCCAAGAAATTGACTTCCTCCTGGACACTGGTGCGGCTTTCTCAGTGTTAATCTCCTGACCTGGATGGTGGTCCCCAAGGTCTGTTACCATCCGAGGAATCCTGGGACAGCCTACAACCAGGTATTTCTCTCACCTCCTCAGTTGTAATTGGGAGACTGTGTTCTTTTCACATGCCTTTCTTGTTATGCCTGAAAGTCCCACACCCTTATTAGGGAGGGACGTATTAGCCAAAGCTGGAGCTATTATCTACATGAATAGGGGAACAAGTTACCTATTTGTTGTCCCCTACTTGAGGAGGGAATCAACCCTGAAGTCTGGGCATTAGAAGGACAATTCAGAAGGGCAAAAAATGCCTGCCCAATCCAAATCAGGCTAAAAGACCCCACCACTTTTCCTTATCAAAGGCAATATCCCTTAAGGCCTGAAGCTCATAAAGGATTACAGGATATTGTTAGATATTTAAAAGCTCAAGGCTTAGTAAGAAAATTTGGCAGTCTCTGCAACATCCCAATTCTAAGAGTACAAAACAGAATGGTCAGTGGAGANCTTTTCACATGCCTTTCTTGTTATGCCTGAAAGTCCCACACCCTTATTAGGGAGGGACGTATTAGCCAAAGCTGGAGCTATTATCTACATGAATAGGGGGAACAAGTTACCTATTTGTTGTCCCCTACTTGAGGAGGGAATCAACCCTGAAGTCTGGGCATTAGAAGGACAATTCAGAAGGGCAAAAAATGCCTGCCCAATCCAAATCAGGCTAAAAGACCCCACCACTTTTCCTTATCAAAGGCAATATCCCTTAAGGCCTGAAGCTCATAAAGGATTACAGGATATTGTTAGATATTTAAAAGCTCAAGGCTTAGTAAGAAAATTTGGCAGTCTCTGCAACATCCCAATTCTAAGAGTACAAAAACAGAATGGTCAGTGGAGACTAGTGCAAGATCTTAGACTCATCAATGAGGCAGTAATTCTTCTATATCCAGTTGTACCCAACCCCTATAACCTGCTCTCTCAAATACCAAAGGAAGCAGAATGGTTCACTGTTCTGGACCTCAAGGATGTCTTCTTCTGCATTCCCCTGCACTCTGACTCCCAGTTTCTCTTTGCCTTTGAGGATCCCACAGACCACACATCCCAACTTAGTGGACTGTCTTGCCTCCAGGTTTTAGGGATAGCCCTCATCTGTTTGGTCAGGCACTGGCCCAAGATCTAGGCCACTTCTCAAGTCCAGGCACTCTGGTCCTTCAGTAAGTGGATGATTTACTTTTGGCTACCAGTTTGGAAGCCTCATGCCAGCAGGTTACTCTAGATCTCTTGAACTTTCTAGCTAATCAAGGGTACAAAGAGTCTAAATCAAAAGTCCAGCTCTGCCTACAACAAGTCAAATATCTAGGCCTAATCTTAGCCAGAGGACCCAGGGCCCTCATCAAGGAATGAATACAGCCTATACTGGCTTATCCTTGCCCTAAGACATTTAAACAATTGCTGGCTTCCTTGGAATCACTGGCTTTTGCCGACTGTGGATCCCTGGATACAGCGAGATGGCTAGGCCACTCTATACTCTAATCAAGGAGACCCAGAGGGTAAATATTCATCTAGTAGAATGGGAACCAGAGGCAGAAACAGCCTTCAAAACCTTAAAGCAGGCCCTAGTACAAGCTCTAGCCTTAAACCTTCCCATAGGACAAAACTTCTCTCTATACGTCACGGACAGAGTGGGAATAGCTCTTGGAGTCCTTACTCAGACTCGTGGGACAACCCCACAACCAGTGGCATACCTAAGTAAAGAAATTGATGTAGTAGCAAAAGGCTGGCCTCGCTGTTTATGAGTGCTTGTGGAGGTGGCCATCTTAGTATCAGAGGCTATCCAAATAATACCAGAAAGGGATCTCACTGTCTGGACTACTCATGATGTAAATGGCTTACTAGGTGCCAAAGGAAGTTTATGGCTATCAGACAATTGCCTGAGTAAATACCAGGTGCTACTCCTTGAGGGACCAGTGCTTCAAATATGCATGCATGTGGCCCTCAACCCTGCCACTCTTCTCCCAGAGGATGGTGAACCAATCGAGCATGATTGCTAACAAATTATAGTCCAGACTTATGCCGCCCGAGAGGATCTCTTAGAAGTTCCCTTAGCTAATCCTGACCTTAACCTATATACTGATGGAAGTTCATTTGTGGAGAATGGGATACAAAAGGCAGGTTATGCCATAGTTAGTGATGTAACAGTACTTGAAAGTAAGCCTCTTCCCCCAGGGACCAGCACCCAGTTAGCA
Organism: Rhinopithecus bieti; assembly: GCF_001698545.2. Classification (NCBI taxonomy): domain Eukaryota; kingdom Metazoa; phylum Chordata; class Mammalia; order Primates; family Cercopithecidae; genus Rhinopithecus; species Rhinopithecus bieti. The sequence goes on from NW_016804501.1 coordinate 31,878, forward strand.
GAACTAGTGGCACTTAACTGAGCCTTAGAACTGGGAAAGGGAAAAAGACTAAACATGTATACAGAGAGCAAGTATGCTTATCTAATCCTACATGCCTATATTGCAATATGGAAAGAAAGGTAGTTTCTAACCTTTGGGGAAACTCCCATTAAATACCACAAGGAAATCATGGAGTTATTGCACACAGTGCAAAAACCCAAGGAGCTGGCAATCTTACACTGCCAAAGCCATCAGAAAGGTGAAGGAGAAAAGGCAGAGGGAAACTGACAGGCAGACGCTGAGGCCAAAATTGCTGTCAGGCAGAACCTCCCATTAGAAATATCTATGGAAGGACCCTTGGTATGGAACAACCCTCCCCAAGAAATTAAGCCCCAGTATTCCCCAACCGAAACAGAATGGGGACTTTCACGGGGACATAGTTTTCTCCCCTTGGGGTGGTGAACGACAGAAGAGGGAAAGGTACTCATACCCGAAACCAGCCAGTGGAAAATACTTAAAACCCTCCACCAAACTTTTCATACGGATATTAAGAACACTCCTCAAATGGCCAAATTCCTATTTACAGGGCCATATCTCCTCCAGACCATCCAACAAGTAGTCAAAGCCCGTGAGTAATGCCAAAGGAATAATTCCTTGGTCCATTGTAAGGCCCCTCTGGGGGAACAAAGAAGAGAGCACTATCCCGGAGAGGACTGGCAGTGAGACTCTGCCCATATGCCTAAGTCAAGGGAATTTCAATACTTGTTGATCTGTGTTGACACCTTTACAAATTGGACAGAAACCTTCCCCTGCAAGACAGAGAAGGCTCAAGAGGTGGTTAAAGTACTAATTTATGAAATAATTCCTAGATTTGGGCTTCCCCAAAGCTTATAAAGCAACAACATCCGACTTTTAAAGCCACAATAACTCAGGGAATTTCCAGGGTGCCAGGGAAACAATATCACCTTCACTGCACCTGGAGGACACAATCCTCAGGGAAAGTCGAGAAGGCAAATGAAACACTCAAGAAGCACTTAAGGAAACCAACACAAGAAACTCATCACCCATGCCCTACTCTTTTGACCATGGCCTTGTTGAGAATCTGAAATTCTCCTCACAAAATGGGACTCAGCCCGTATGAAATGCTGTATGGACGACCTTTACTCACAAAAGACCTCCTACTTGATCAGGAAACGGTCAACTTGGTCAAAGATATAACTCCTTTGGTAAAATACCAGTGAAACCTTAAAAACCTACCCAAAGGATGTCACAGCGAAAAGGGAATGGAGTTGTTTCAACCGGGAAATCTAGTGTTGGTTAAATCCTTCCCCTCTACCTCCCCATCTATGGATTCTTTGTGGGAAGGACAATACTCACTAATCCTCTCTGTTCCCTACTGCCGTTAAGGTGGCAGGAGTGGAATCTTGGATTCGCCACACCTGAGTTAAACTTTGGACAGCCCCCGAAGAACCTGTGGGACCGACAGCTCAGGAGTCCCAGGATCAGCCAGACCAGCCTCAATACACCTGTGAGCCATTGGAGGACTTGTGTCTCCTATTTCGGAAGGAAACATCCCAGACTAAAAAGACTCCTCCAGTTGATCCTGAGGAAAAACCCCTTCCTACTTAAAAAAGATAAGTGAAAACCTACATAGTCTTTAACACCTCTCCTTTCCCCTTTAATGGAATCCTTTTGTTATTTCATCACACTATTAAGCAGCACACTAACCACACTCTTTGCAGTAGGACTATATGCTGTAGCTCCTGCTGGAATGAAAATCCTAATCACATCAAGCTTTTTTCTATCATCCTTCCTTCTTACAGCTATTTACTCCTACCTTTAACTCAGACTGGATAAAATGATCTCATCTTCCAGGACACCCTCTTTTCCTTCCTACTTACTCTTTGCCTATCTACCCCTCCTGCTTCCTTGAATACCCCACATAATCACTGCCCCTTCCACTAGCTCCTAATTACCTCTATGAGACTCTCAACTTAACCAACTCTCCGTTAAACCAGTCCAATCTTTCCCTGGCAAGTGACTGTTGGCTTTGTATCTCTCTGTCAGACATTGTTTACGTTGCCACTCCCATTCCTGCAAAAACTAGGTCTTTACTAACTTAATCTACCACTCCCATTATGAAGGAAAAGACCCTTTCCAACTTCTTTTTTTTTTTTTTGAGACGGAGTCTCGCTTTGTCGCGCAGGCTGGAGTGCGGTGGCGCGATCTCCGCTCACTGAAAGCTCCGCCTCCCTGGGCCGTCAGGGCCGTCAGCCCCACTGCATCCTGACCGCTCAGGAATCGTGGCCAGCACTTTCCAGGCTCGAAGGCATGGGCGCTCACAGCATGCCCACGGGTAGGTGTCATCGTCCTCACCCTGCGCACTCACCGTGTCCGTCTTTGCAAGGTGAGGACCCTGCCGGGTCCTACTCTGGGCACTGAGGTACAAAGAGCAGCCCTCCTGCCCTACCCCAGGAGGCTGCTGGTCTCCACCAGGACGCAGAGGGAGGAGGGTGAGGCCACAGCCCAGAGAGGGAGAGCAAGGTGGTGGGGGGTGCTGGTAGAGGGGTAGGACTGAGGGTGTCACTGGTGGTAGTGAACCCCAGCTGAGGTGGGGCATGGACTCTTCTGCACATCAATGGGGAGCCACAGAAGGTTACAGAGGAAGGTCATCCTGCCCCAGGTCCCCCAGGGAGCTGAGGTCTCAGCCACATTCACCCTCAAAGCTGGGCCCTCCGGCCCCTCCCGCCCTGGGAAGCGTGGCCTCTGTTTTTGGTGAGGTCACAGCTGCAAGGAGGGCCGGGGCACCGGATGCCTCAGGTTGCAAACGGCTTCACTCAATGCCTCCGGCTGTGGGGCAGAGGCCAGAGCTAGAAATAGACCCACGGTGACCCCCACCCCAGCCACACAGTGCAGGCCTCCTGACCACAGGTCCTGGGCCACCTCTTCCTGCTCACGTGGGAGGAAACCCTGAGCTCGGGGGAGGCTGTTCCCCAAACAAGGCCGCCTTGTGTAGCTCTCTGAGGGCCTTTTATAATCTTCTTCCCTCCCCCGGGACAGCCCAGCTGCAGCCCCTCCTCACCAGCGACCCCTGGGCCCTTCGCCTCGGGGCCAGGCAAGTGGGGAGCAGACAGCAGTGTGTGAGGAGGAGAAAAGAGCCGGACTACAGGGACCCCAGCCGCCTGCCAGCCCCTCCCCTGTAGCCTCTCCTCCCAGACACGGATGTCCCTGAGCTGCCCAGTGCAGGGAGCAGGGCCAGGCGAGGTCCAGGGGAGCCCAGAAGCTATGGCAGGAGCAGGATGGAGGAAGCCCTGGGGGAAAGGCCCGGCTCCCATCCTCCCTGTATCCCCTCCCCTCCACATGCCTGCCCTGCCTCCTGCAATGGTGGGATGGCCTGGAAGTGCAGAATGAGGCTGGCCCTGCCTTCTCTGGGGAGCTCAGCCACTGAAGGTGCCTGAGTCTGGGTTCATCATTGCAAAGACAGAACCTGTTCTGCTGTCTTCAGGGAAGGGAAAAGGGCCTGGGGGAGATGGGGCAGTCCCCCTCACACCGTTGGTGGCAGTGTGCGTAGGAGCAGTCTGTTTGGAGGACATTTTGTGTAATATTTGTTCAAATCAGCAGTGCCCAGCCTAACCTGGGGGCCAGCCCTTTACTAGCCTCACAAGCTCACATTGGCAGGCAATACCTGGACCCTCTAACCGATCAACTGGTTCCATTGATTCACTGACTGGCCTAACGCAACGGCATGAGCAGGGCTGGGGCCACAGGGGAGGAGCAAATTTAGACAACAGTACAATTTGCCATATCCCCAGAAATTCCTTAGGGCATTCTGTTGTGCCTGTCCAGGCTCTAATGCTGGCCTCAGCAGCCCCCGTTTCCTCCTCACATGAGGTCCTGGGCTGTTCCACTGAGCCCTCCACTTTCTGAAAATAATGGGGACACTTTCTATAGTTATTCGAATTGTGGGAAATTCGACAGTTATTCGAATTGTGGAAAAGCAGGCTCCAGAATGTCTTGGAGAGGTGACTTAGCAATCTGCAGGTGTCCACGGTGAGTCCTCCCCGGTAGGAGGGGAGAGGAGTCTACCTGGAAGGCGAACGCCGCAGCTGCCCAAATGTTCTCCTGCAGGGGAACCAGACACCGTCATGACCCGGAAGGGCTGCACTTCTCCGGGGTTTGCAGAATGTGGCAGAGGTGGAAAAACTCGAAAGTCCTTAAACACAGGTAAGCAGATAGCACAGTGGTGGTGTTTCTTGCACTTTGAGTCTGTTTGCATGTGGGTGCACACGTGTCTATGTGTGCATTTGTTTTGCGCGTAAAAAAATTCTGCGTGTCGCTCGCGTGCTGTGCATGCATGGGCTCCGTGTGTATGTATGATTGTAGCTGCATGTACAGCTGTACTTGTGTCTCCTGTGCACCCACTATGTGTGCATGTGTCGTGTCTGTGTGAATTGTTGTTTGTGTATCTGTGCATGTGTCGTGTTTGGGTATACATGCAGCAGTAATAATATGCATGTGTGCATGTGTGGCTTGTGTGTGTCTCTGTGCATGCCATGCCATTATGTGTGCATGTGTGTGTCTGTGTGAATGTGTGTTGTGTATCTGTGCATGTGCGTGTTTTGTGGTATACATGCGATGGGTATATATGCATGTGTGCATGTGTGCTTGTATGTCTCTGTGTGTGCATGCATGTGTGTGCATGTGCAGATCCATGTTTCTGTGTCTGTGTCATGCACATGTCTGTACATATGCACATGCGCATGGGTGCATTCATATGCATACGTGTCTTGTATACATGCATGTGTGCCTGTGTGTGTGCCTGTTGAGTCAGTTCTGTGAGTCCCCCGAGGGCCAGGAGGCCGTGGGAAGGGCTGGTCCTGGAGAGCACTTTTTTTTTCCACATACTTTGGCTTTCCCCCACCGAGTGCACCCCGTACTTGGCTGGCTGCTTTCACCCCAGTCCCACTCCTCCTGTGCCCAAGAACCTCCTCCTCAGCCACACAGCTGGTGCAGCACAGCAGACTGCGCTGAAATGCATCGGGGAGAAAAAAGGAGGTGAACTCAAACATCCCATCTGCTCCTGTCCTCATCCTCAGGTTCACTGCCAAGTTCTGACACTGCCAACTCCCCCACACTAACCGGCCTCCCCAAATGCAAATCTCATTCCCTGCTTGCCAGCACCCAGAGACTCTTTCTGAAGATATTTATCTTTTCTCATTCACTCTTCAAAATCCTCAGTGTCGAGAAAACGCCTCAGAATTTCCTGAATAAAGAAACAATGGGCAGCATCCTCATTTAGATGCCTTGGGATTGATGAATGGAACGCAGAGAGGAGAGGAGAGTGGAAAACAGCCCCTGGGTTTTAGGAAATGTTAAGCAGTTTTTCAAGAGCCCAGAGCCCTGCAGGAGGCAGGAAAGGATGTTATTTTGCAGTTTTGCATGCGCTTTTCTCTGGGAGTAGCACTTTTCTACCAGAGGCTGACATTGGAGGGACCACCTGACATCAGATGAGACATTCACAAAAGGGCGCTGCAGGCAAGTGCTTCATAAACGACCTTCACCAAAGATGCATGAGAGACCCCCAGGCTCAGGGACGCTCTGGTTAAATGGAGGATATTATGCCTGCTCTATTTACAGTGGGGCCTGCTTGGGGCTCCTTGGAGGTTGCTTCAAACCTGTGCAGGTAGATGTATTCCTGCAACAATACCTCGCCTCTACTATTTTTTTTTTTTTTTGGCAAAAGATACTTACTTTCATTCACGTTTTCATCTTTTTATTGTAGACAATTTTAAACATGCAGAAATGGAGGGAGAAGGGTATGGAGAACACCCACTCACCATCAGCCAGATGCCGCAATTACCAATAACTTCCTGCACTTGCTGCTTCTCTAGATTCTTTGGAATTCATTTGAAGTACATTGCAGTCACGATGGCCTTTTACTTCTAAATTCTACGCTCTGCACCTCTAAAATATACAAGCATGTCCCAGGACCATCCTCAACTACTTAGGGTCCCTCAGAAAAGGGTAAAGTCAGCCAGGCTGGACACCACGCTGTGGGTGGCCTTAGGTCCTGCAGGCAACTGTGGCTGCCAGCGTCGCAGCGGCAAGGTGAGCCTGAGCGGGAGCACACAGTCCCTGCCTGTCTCTGTTTCTTCCTGCCCCTTGGGGTGTGGGCACCTTGCCAGCTGGGAAGCTGCAGTCTAACAATGATCATTGTGCTCTTCGCTGCCATCATTTCTAACATTGCCAGAGAATTTATGAAGTGCCAGGAATCCCTCTTATGGCTTCTCCTATATTCAACTACTGAATCCACACAAACCTGTTTTACAGATGGGCTTATGGAAGTTACAGCGATGCAAATCCAGACCGTTTGGCTTCCAAGTTCGTAGCCACCATCATCTGCTCAACCGCAGAAGCACCAGGGTGAAGCCGGCTGTGCTGGGCTGGTGGGGCAGGTGGCAGTGGCCACATGCAGGTCCCTGTGGGACTCCCCAGGGGACTTCATGCTGCATGATTCCCACCTCATGTGTGGACCTTGGTACCAAGCTTGTGCTTTGGATTCAATTCCACATGTGAATTATTCCAGGATTCGTGTTCTGTATGTGTTCTCAGTGTACGTTCACTAAAAACAGACGGGGAAACACTATATCAAACTGATGGCTCTGCCTAAGACTGTAGCAGGATTGATAAGGAATCAGAGACTGATGGGGTTGAAGAGGATATCTATTATTTAGGTGCGCTGGCCTAGTCAGATTAACACCCAAAGGACTGAGCCCTGAACAAAGAGTTAAGTTACCTTTTAACCATTTCATGGGGCGGGGTGTGGAGGTGGGGTGGCGGGATCTGTGCTGGGGAAGCATATTACAGAAACAAGAAACAAAGACAGTTATTTAATTGAAACATGCATTACATCATTTCTTACTTTTCAAGGAAAAATGTGTTTTGCGACTTGAGTTTATCTGCCTAGGGACCTTGCAGGTGCACAGCTAGAGAAACAGGGTCTTTCACAATGCCTAGGAAGGCGAGGAGAGAATCAGGCTCACTAGGCCAGAAAAACAGGCAGTTAAATTTTTATTTTTTTTTTTTTTTTTTATTTTTATTTTTTTTTTTTTTTTTTTTTTGGAGACAGAGTCTCGCTCTGTCACCCAGGCTGGAGTGCAAGTGGCGCAGATCTCAGCTTCACTGCAAGCTCCCACTCCCGGGTCAATGCCATTCTCCTGCTCAGCTCCGAGTGCTGGGGGACTACAGGTGCCCTGCCACACACAGGCTTAATTTTTGCTATTTTTTTGTAGAGACGGAGTTTCACCGTGTTAGCCAGAATGGTCTTGATCTCCTGACCTCGTGATTCGCCCACCTCGGCCTCCCAAAGTGCTGGGATTACAGGCGTGAGCCACCGCGCCCAGCCACAGGCAGTTAATTTTTAAAGGACTCCAGCTCTTTCTCTTTCTCAGGGGGAATTGGGTTTTCTTACATTCAACTGAGTTTCTGCTTACACATTCTTAATTTCTTTTAATTCCTGTTTTAAGACCAGAAAGAAGATGTGGAATGTGAAGGGAGCTGGGATGATAGGACATGGAGTTTTGATTGACTTTTATTACCAGGAACTTCACAGTGAGAATTCCTCAGAGAGCGTGGTGTGGTAATGCTGTTCATACTCAGATGCCCACATTCAGATGCCCATGCTGGACAGGTGCCCATTCCAGGCAGGTGTTCACACACAGGGGCTCACTCTCAGGGCCTCAGCCCAGGCAGGTGTTGACACCCAGGGACTCACTCTCAGGGCTCACCCCGGGCAGGTGTTCACACACAGGGGCTCACTCTCAGGGCTCACCCCGGGAAAGTATTGACACACAGGGGCTCACCCTCAGGGCTCACCCCGGGTGCGTGTTCACACACAGGGGCTCACTCTCAGAGGCTCAGCCCGGGCACGTGTTCACACACAGGGGCTCACCAGGGTCCACCTGGGGAGCACAGGGGCTCAGTCCCACACTTTTCACCAGCAGTTCCTTCCAGGCCTCAACAGCCCTGCTCAGCAGTGTGGGAGAAAGAAGGGCATTTAGAGAACAGAACCATGGGAGATGTTATGTGACATGTCCCTCCTCTTCCTCCTGTCACAACATCAGGATTTCCCTGAAGAAAGGGACCTGCACTTTGCCCCAGCCACTCACATCACCAGTGAGCATGTGGCCTAGTGCTGGCCAATCAGAGTCATATACAGCCCCGCCTCATCATGGTGATTGGATAAGAGGTGGGCACATGACCAAATCAAGCCAATCATAGTCCCAAACATCCTCATCACAGTGATTGGATAACACATAACCGCATGACCAGATCAAGCCAATCAGAGTGACACACACTCTCATCACAGTGATTGGATAAGGGGTGGGCACATGACCAAATCAAGCCAATCAGAGATGCACTTCCTCCTCCTCGCTGGGATTGGGTGTTAAGGACAGTAGATACTGATTTTTGTTTTGGAAAATGATGCAAATTTTCCGTTTTAAAATTGAATTATGTAAAATAAGGTAGTGGATGGAAAGAAAAAATTAAGTAACAGGTGATAAGCTAATCTCTCAAACATGGAACTCTGTGAAAAGCCGGCCTTGAAGCCCTGAGTTCATCCGGCCACTAGAGCCTCCCTGCATCCCGGGGGAGCCACTGGCCCTGGAGGGTGCAGAAGACGTCGTCCGCCAGGCCTCCCTGCAGCCCCGCAGCAGGCTGCGGGTACCAGCCATCTAAATGCCAAGTACGTGTCCGCCCTCTGAATTATGAATGGTGTTTACAATTCCTCCAACACAACCGGGCCGTCCATCGTTTATAGCTGCACCAATGGCTCTGCCACTCTGAGGTCGCTGGAGGAGAAGGACTGACCAAGCCTGATGGGTGAAGGAGAAGCCGGCGGAGGGGCTGGGAGGCCAGGCCGGGCCTGCTGGAGCCAGAGGGAGGCCAATTCCAGGACCAGTGTTCTCCCCGCGGAAAACACCGCGTGAGCTTGCTGACATCGCTGGCCACTTCCATGAGAATGGAAGAAGAGGGACGCACCCCGGAGGGGCAGAATTTCTTGTCCTGGAACGCCGGCAGTCAGCCCCTCACTCCCGTCTTCCCGTAGAGGAGGTTGTTTGCCTTCTCAGCCTCTTCAGGAAACAGATTCCACTCCTCACCGGTAAACCAACTCCAGGTTTCATTATCCGCGCTGCCAGGCTGCCTGGCTGTGTCTGGCCTTACCTGTTGACCGGGCACCACGAGTGGGTGCTGTGCTGTGTGCTCACCAATTGCTGCGCCTCCTTCCTGGGTACATGGTGAAGCCACATTGCCCAGCCTGCCTGGCAAGGAGGTGTGGTCACCTAGCTGCGTTCTCATCAACAGATGGGATGGGAACCATTTCTGGCCTAAGGAAGTATGATTACCGCCTTTATCATGTCTTGTCCATTCTCCTGGAAGGACACAGACATCAGTGAGATGGTGATCCACATCATGGCAGGGGTTTGGTTCTCAGAAATACACCATAGAAGAGAGTTACCTGTCTGAGAACCACTGGACTGCCGTAAAGGCAAGACATAAACTTCTACTGAATTTGAGCCATCATGTATTGTATGAGTGTGTGCAGTTGTTTAAAGAGAGAAACTGCTTACTGACATAGACACCGTGTGTTGAGTATTTAATATGTGCAAAACATTGTGCTAAATGCTTTCATATACAGCGTTGCCTAAGCCTCAAAACAATCTGCAGACCTGGAGACTATTATTTTCCCACTTCAGAGATGAAGAAATTTAAATTTAAAGAGGTTAAACTTGCCCTGGGTCACACACCTACTGACGAACAGAATCGGGACCCCACAGCTCAGGTTCTCAGTGCCAGCTAGAGTATCCTCAAAGCAATATGATGAATGAGTATTGGCCATGAAGCTATTATTTCTCCCTGCTCCATCCAGCAGGGAAGGGGCCCCCCTGGAGCTCCACAGCAGCAAGCCCCAATAAGGTGGGCAGACAGGAAGGGAGGCCATGTGTGCCATTGCCCTTCAAGCTCAGCCTGGGCTGGGGCCTGCATGTCAGGAACCTCTTTCTGTAAATGGCAGAAACCCAGCTCCCAGTGGCCAGCACAGAAAAGGCCACGTATCTGCTGCTCATCGACCCCAACATTCCAAGAAAAGCTGGATCAAGGTGCTTCTTGATGACCTCAGGAGTCTCCTTCTCCATCTCTGTCTGTTTTCCCTGAAGAGGAAACAAGGCGAAAGAAACTTGAGGCTCATGTTCTGAACGCTAGATAGTGAAGTGCCCTCTCCTCTGTAGCAATCACTGAAGACCATCCTCTACACCTGTCACCTTGCAGCAGCAACTCAGGGTCACTGACCTGCCCCTGGCCACTGCAGCAACCGCTCGGGGTCACTGACCTGCCCCTGGCCACTGCAGCAACCGCTTGGGGTCACTGACCTGCCCCTGGCCACTGCAGCAATCGCTCGGGGTGACTCACTTGTAAATGCTGCTGCATAAGCCATAAGGGTGCAGGAGGCAGCAGCTGGAAGGGAAATGCAGAGGGAAACTCTGGGGGATTCCAGATGGGACGAGTGATCAGCTGACAGCCCTCCAACCACAATGTACAGTTCCCCATGCCACAACCCCTGTCCCCATCCTGCCCCTGCTAAGGAGTCTGAGAGCTTAGTCCTTGGGGTCACCCTGTTCATCCCTGCATATGTGCAGATCTGCTCTCAAACTCCTGAAGTGCTGGAATTCTATGCAAGTTCAGAATCTCAATTATGTGTGCCCTCAACCCTATAAGCCTCATGTAAGGCTTCTTCCTTTGTCTGAACTCACAATAGCCACTGAAGGGGGAGATTTGGTGACTTCATTCAACATTTTGTTATTAAGCACCCCCATGTACCAGGCTCTGTCCTGGGCGCTCGGGACACAGCCCCAGGAAAGTCATGGCTCTGCTCTCATGGAACTTATGTTCTGGTCCAGTGGAGAGACATACAAGTATGTGAGAAAATGAATAGCATAATCCTCGGTTGTCAAAAGGGCCGTCGATGAAACAGAACAGACCATGTGACAATGTGGCTAGGGAGAGGTCATTATGAGCCAAGGTAGCCAGGAAAGATCTCCTGGAGGGTGTGACATTGGCACCAACAAAGAGCCACTGGCATGCAAACCTGGGCAGGTGCATACCAGGCAGGGGCATCACCAGGGAACGGTCATGCAGCAGAAACCAGTGTGGCCCCATGAAGAGCAGAAAGGAGGCTGAGGGCAAAGAGAGGAGGCCAGAGCTGCAGCAGGTCAGCAGGGGCCAGTCTCCGTGTGCCTTACAGGCAGGGGAAAGGGCCTAGCTTTTGCTAAGTGCCCTGGCCACTGGTAATGTGGGGAGGCAAGACAGTGTGCAACATGCTCTGCCCACAAGAGGCCTCCCAGGCTGCACTGCAGAGAGAGGTGGGAATGGAAGGAAATGAGTTTGCAGTCTACGGCATTGGTCCAAGCAGGAAATGACTGGAGCTCAGACTACAGCGGTGGCAGTGGAGATGGACGGGGGGACATTTTTTTCCAGATGTCTCTTGGAGCTGGAGATGACAGAATTTGCAAATGGTTTGGCTCTGGGGAGAGACACACACACACAGAGAGAAAGAATTGGTCTTCTGGTATTATCTGAAGAGGAGGAAACAGGTTTAGGGGAGATGCAGGTAGGCTGATGAAGAAGCACTGGTATTGGTTTTTATGCACATTTGGAAGCCTTGGGAAGGCCTGTGTATTCTCTGGAAATGAATTGCTCATTATTCCAGTTAGTTATCCACAAAATAATGCAAGGTTTACAATAAATTGTATTTCCCAGCTACTGGGAAACTAAGCTGGTAGGAATGAACGGAGCCCACACCCAACGCGGGGCAGAAACACACGTTCCATCGTTCTGAGCTGAAAGGGAGCAGCCTGGGCAGAGCACATCGTAGGGGAGAGGCCTCTGTTCCCTGCTGTGCCGGGCCGGGGTGATTGGCAGTTGATAAACAGCCCCGCTCCTAACAAAGAGCCCTGGAGCGGGAGCCGGTGCGGTCAACGTGCCATTTATCTTAAAGCTTTCATGGAGGGAAAAATATGTTTTAAAAGTTGCCGGGAAAAGGACAATTATTATTGAAACTCTTCCGTCAATGTCTTCTCTCATTTGCCAGGCAGGGAGATGCTGACATACAAGAGTGAGGCCAGGCGGACTTTGGAAGGGGTCGAGAAGGTGGCCAGGAACATAGTGTCCTCCCTTGGCTGTCACTGGTCCGCAGCCCATGGACGCCCTCTTTGAGGACAGCTTTGGAAGTAAGGGCCGCTGCGAGCTTCATCCACCTGATGTCTGGGGAAGCCCGGGACTGGCTTTGCAGGAGCCCACACTCATGACACAGAGGGGCCTTCTCTGCAGCTCTCTGCTGCACGTCCATCACAGAGCAGCCACGCTCCCATCTCTGGTGCAGATGGCTCCACCTGCAGTCCCAGGCAATAGCACAGACCTCAGGACTGCACGGGGCAGCTTCTCCTGGGAGGCCCAGGTCAGCAGTGGACACACGGCTCTCCAGACCAAGTCACTGACACTGTGAGGGTGATGTCCTCACTCAGGCTGGTGGCAGCGTGGACAGCTGCTCCACATGGAGGGATGCAGGCCCAGCTTGTCCCTGAAATCCAAACCCAGCAGGCCCAGGGCTGCCATCAGGGATGCTGATTCTAAGGTGGAGGGAGGTTTCCAGGAAACGGGAGGTCCATCTGGGGAAAGAAGCAAAGGCCACCCAGAATGACGGAAGAGCACAGAGCACAGTGAGCTGCAGGCATGGGGAGAGCTGGCCCAGACGGGCACAGGACAGAGGACTCGGGAAGGGGAAACAGTCAGCACTGCTGATCCCAGCGAAGGTCTTGAAAACGGACTTGGTCAATTTATGGAGAATTGGGGTTGAATTAATGATAACAAAGCAGTTATTTTAAGCTACTGATTTGAGGGAAAAATGAAATATCCAGATGAGGAAAGTCCCCGTGGTCTCTGTCGGCTCCACGGTGGACGGGGCTCAGGTGAGCTCGGTGATGTCAGCAGCCAGTCTCGATTTGAGGGAATCCCAGTGGCAGGGGTGGATGGGGGTGCCTGTGGGTGGAGCAGGCAGAGGAGAAGCAGGTCCCAACCTTCCCTATCGAAGGTGGTGCCTCACATGGAAGCATCAGGAGGTGGAAACACAGGCGTCTCATTTGGAGATGGGAAGACAGACAACACGAGAGATGACTAAAAGAATGAAAGGTGGTCTCTGGGGAGGGACAGTGGAGGAGAGAGGGAGAATATCATTTTCGTAGCTATGGAACTCATTAAATTGGGTGCAGATACCATTTCTTTTTGAAAAGTAGAAAAAAAATTATTAAAAGAACCAGTCAGTGAGAACTGTGGTGACCAGCTGGCGTGACTGGAGGAAGAGAAGATTATAATTCATTCGCTCCCCTTGACCCCTCCTCTCCACCACAGTCTCTCTGGGCTGGGGCCGAAATTCCCAGATTACAGCTGTGGAATGCGTCTGCTTCCTCCTGCACTGCTCCTGTGCATATAATTTAAATTGCCCCTGATGAGGTCTACTGCTTCGGAGTAACATCCAATCATTCCAGATACTTTGAGCATCTAGAAGCCTATGACAGCTGGAGAATCTAATCTTGAAGCAATAAATGAGATAAAGCTTGGGCGAGACAAACACCATAGGCCACCTCTTCACCTCCATTATTCATGAAACTATCTCATTATAACTGTGGGTTGCCATGGTGACAGGCAGTGGAGAGACAATCCTAAAAAGTTTGGAGAAGATATTTTATAACTAAGGGCTTTTGGTTGCAAGCGACTAAAACCTGGTTCTTGATGGTTTAAACCGAAAGTTTTTTTGTTGTAATTCCCCCAGCATTGCGGGGAAAGCCTCAGGAGTACTGACAGCCAGCACCAGGGCCCAGCAGTGTCATCAAGACCTCAGTCTCTGCCCTGGGGGCTCTGCCTTCTGCTCTGCTGTATTCATTGCTGGGCCCCACGTGGCATCCCCTGAAAGCCCCAGGCTCAAATCACCCTTAATATTAGCAGGCCCAGACTCTAAACAAATAATGGCCAACCGCTGAAAACAATACCACCAAGGCAAAATACTGTCAAGAGGGGCTGGATAAAGTCTGTGGGGCACAAGGGAGGCATCCAAGAAGGACATCTAAATGAAGACCTGAAGAATAAATATGAACTGTACGAAGGAGAGCACTCCAGGTCAAGGGAATTATAGACACATAAGATATCGATCTGGAGGATCCCGAACCATTTGAATAACTGATTCCAGGTCCTTAGTAGGAAATATTCAAGATGTGCCTGGGTGATATGGTATGGCCCTGTGTTCCCACCCAAATCTCATGTTGAATTGTTAATCCCTAGTGTTGGAGGTGGGGCCTGGTGGGAGGTTATTGGATCACGGAGGTGGTTTCTAATGGTTTAGCACCTTCCCCCTAGTGCTGTCTTGTGATAAAGTTCTCATGAGATCTAGTTGTTTGAAACACCTCCCGCTTTGCTCTCTCTCTCTCCTGCTGGCCATGTGAAAACTGTGCCTGTTTCCCATTCGCCTCCTGCCATGAGTGTAAGTTTCCTACAGCCTTCCTAGAAGCAGAAGCCTGTATAGCCTGCAGAACCATGAGACAATTACATCTCTTTTCTTTATAAATTACCAGGAATGTCTTTATAGCAGTGTGAGAATGGACTAGTACACTGGGTCATCTCGGTGTCTCACAGATCAAAGATGCTGCCATGGACTCATGAAGTGGTATTGCCCAGACACAGGAGCCAGCCTGATGCTCTTGCTGAACAGGGATGTGTTAACACAACTCAGAAAGAATAATGACTGCAATGGATTAGAAGACTCAGGGTACATCAAAAGCCATGACTCAGAGTCAGAAATGAACACGTGGCCATTATTACCTACCTTGCAGAAATAAAAGGATTATAAGAGAATACTATGAGCAATTGTATGCCAACAAATTCAGAAACAAATTCCTGGTAAAGCGCAAACTACGGTAACTGACTCAAGGAGAAATAGAAATTTGAACAGACTTATAACAAAGAAAGAGACTGAATTATAATCAGAACCTCCCACCAAAGAAGACTAGAGGGCAAAGTGGCTTTGCTGGTAAACAGCACAAACATTTAAACAAACACCCAAAATTATCAAACTCTTCCAAAAAAAAAAAAAAAAAAATAGAGAGGAAGAAATACTTCCTAACTCTTTTTATGAGGCCAGCATTATCCTGATACCAAAGGCAGACATCACAAGAAAAAATTACAGATTAGTATCCCTTATGATTATTAAATCCTTGACAAAATACTAGAAAATGTAATACAGCAGCGTGGTAAAATAATTATACAACATAACCAACCAAGTGGGATTTATCCCAGGAACACAAGGATGGTTAAACATACAACAGTTATTTTAATGTAACACACAAAATTAGTAGAATTAAGGAAAATATTACAATTGTCTCAATTAATGTAGAAAAAGCATTTGACAAAACTCAACAGCCTCTTATGATTTAAAAAACAAAACAAAAGCCAACCAAACAAAAAACCAACTCGACAAACAAGAAATGGAAGGCAACTTCTTCAACATAACAAAAGCATTTAGGAAAACTTACTGCTAATGTTGTACTCAATGTTGAAGGAATGAAGCCTTCCCAGCTAAATTCAAGAACAAAACATGCTCACTTTTGCCACCTCCATTCAACATTGTGCTGAAATTTCTAATCATAACAATTAATCAGGAAAACAAAATAAAAGACATACAAATTGGAAATGAAGATGTAGAACTACATTCCTAGATGACTTGATCTTGTACATAGAAAACCCTAAAGAATTCACACACAAAAAACTACTAAACATAATAGAATTTAAGAGTTGCAAGATACAAAATCAACACACAAAAATCCGTTGTATTCTTACACATTAGCAACGAAAATTCCTAAAATGAAATTAAGAAAACAATTCAATTCACAATGACACCAAAAAGAATAAAATATCTAGTAATAAATTTAATTGAGGAGGTGTAAGATTTGCACTCTGAAAACAAAACATTAATGAGAGAAATTAAAGAAGACCTAAATAAATGGAAACACACCCTGTGTTAATGTCTTAGAAGATTTAATATTGTTAAGACATCAAAACTTCCCAAAGCAATCTACAGATTCAGAGCTATATCTGAATCACAATCTCAGTGGATTTTTTTCTTTTTTTCTCTTTTTTTCCTTTTTTTGTAGAAATGGCAAATCAGATATTAGAATTCATATGAATTGCAAGTTATGGCAAATAACTAAAATAATCTTTAAAACTAACCAGGTTGGAGGACTCACTTTTTTTTTTTTTCATTTCAAAACATATTACCGTGCTGCAGTCATCAAAACAGTGTGGTTCTGGCATAAGGATAGACTGATGCAATAGAGAGTCCAGAAACAGGCCTGTGCATCCACAGTCAAATGACTGACAAGGGTGCAAAGAGGATTCAACAGGGTGAGAATAATCTCTTCAACAAATGTTGCTGGGAAACCAGGATATTCACCTGCAAAGAATGAGATTAGACCTATCCCACTCCATATACAAAAATTAACATAAAGTGGATCAAAGACCTAAACGTAAGAACTAAAAGTATAAAACTCTTAGAAGAAAGGGGTAATGACTTCATGACTTTGGATTTGGTAATGGACTTTTAGCTTTGACACCAATTGCGTAAGCAACAAAAGAAAAAAATAGATAAAGTTGACTTTAGCAAAATTAAACTTTTGTGTATCAAAGAACACTGTCAACAAAATGAAAAGGCAACCTACAGAATAAGAGAAAATATTTCCAGTTTATATAACTGCTAAGGACCTAGAATTCAAAATGTACAAAGAACTGATGCAACTTAATAACAAAAAGACAACCCAATTAAAACAGAATTTAAAAACAGGCGAACAACTTGGATATTTCTCCAAAGAAGATATATAGATGGCTGGCAAGCACATGAAAAGATGATTATAACATCTGGGGTCATTAGGGAAATGCAAATCAAAAC
Source organism: Rhinopithecus bieti (assembly GCF_001698545.2). NCBI lineage: Eukaryota > Metazoa > Chordata > Mammalia > Primates > Cercopithecidae > Rhinopithecus > Rhinopithecus bieti. Next base: position 48,904 of record NW_016804501.1, read on the forward strand.
CTCAATGAGGAAGCACATCACACCCCGTAGGATGGTAACATAGCAGTAATAATAATAGCGATAAAGGTAAGAAGTGGGTCAGGATGTGGGGGAAGCAGAACTGTCACGCATCACCGTATGTACAATGTGTATGTAAAATGGCCCTGTGGAAAATGGTTCAGCACTTCCTCAAAAAGCTAAACATAGAATTACCATCTGAACCAGAAATTTCACCCCTAAGTCTATGCCCAAAAGAACAGATACTTGTAGATGAATGTTCCTAACAGCACTATTCACAACAGCCAGAAGTTGGAAACGGCACAAATGGCCAATCAATGAATAAACAAAATGTGGTCTGTCCATGCAATGGAACATTTTTCAGCTTTAACAGGGAATGAAGCACTCACACATGTGACAGCATGGATGGGCCTTCAGAATATCCCTAAGTGAAAGAAGCCAGGAACAAAAGATCATATATTGCATGATTTCATTTATGTTAAAAATATCCAGAATAGCTAAATCCAGAGACAGCAGATAAGTGGCTGCCATGGGCTGTGGAGGAGGGAGGACAAAAGGAATGAAAATGTTTTGGAGGTGACTATCGCACAACAGTGTGAATGTACTGAATGGCACTGAATTGTACACTTTAAAAGGATTAATTTTATGTTATGTGAGATTCACTTCAATTAAAAACAAGCTATGAGTAAAAGAATGTGTATAAGGGGTGATACAGACGAGATATATACAACAAAACTTATTGCACACTTCTGGAGGTTGCTAGGATGCCAGTCCATTATGCTGAAAATTGATAAACAAAGTGGAAAACTAAGCATTTATCCTGGCTTCCTGGTATTAATTGTATTTCATGATAAATCATAGCCTTAGTGGATAAGGGATGGCTCTTCTAAACAGAAGCACTCAAGCAAATAATTTCAGAAGGAGGAAGAGAATTAGAAGTTCCAACATCTTATTAAAAATTTTCTAGGTTAATGTCATCAATAGATGGTAAAACTCTTAAGTGGAAGATCGATAGAGAAGCTTGCAGTGAATGAATCATTGTTGCCATCTGAATTCACTGATCAGTCTCGGCATCATAAAAGGTGAGATTTAATCATTATGTGTCTCCTGATATGCTGCAGTACAAAGAATACAGCTTCACCTACCAGGTATCCGTGCACAGAGCAAACCTGGATCTCATCAGCCCTGGCATTTAATTTCAAGCCTGCAGCAACATGTGAGGCAGGGAAACAAGTTAAACAGCCCCGGAAGCCATCGGGCAGATCCTAATGTGAATATCTAATGGGACTTGCTTTCCTCAAAAAGACAGCATGAGGTAGGAGATCTGTGAAATGGAGCTGGAGGTGGGGGCAGAAAGAGACAATTCTAGATTTCAAGAGACTTAACAGATAGAGCTTTCTGACACGACGTATAGAATTTGCTTGGATCTGGATTCAAATAAATCAGCTACTAAAATTCAGTTTTTTCAATAATCAAGATATTACCGGAAAGGGGCCCTGATCCAGACCCCAAGAGAGGGTTCTTGGACCTCACACAAGAAAGAATTCCAGGCAAGTTGGTAGAGTAAAATGAAAGCAAGTTTATGAGCGAAGTAAAGAAAGAAAAGAATGGCTACCCCGTAGACCGAACAGCTCCAAGGGCTGCTCGTTGCCTGTTTTTGTGGTTATTTCTTCCGTACTTGCTAAACAAGGGATGGATTATTCATGAGTTTTCTGGGAAAGGGATGGGGATTTCCCAGAACTGAGGGTTTCTCCCCCTCGGAGACCATATAGGGTAACGTTGCATTTGTAAACTGTCATGACGCTGGTGGGAATGACTTTTAGCACCTGATGTATTAGAATTAGCATTTAACAAGTAGTGAGGACCACCAGAGGTCACTTTCGTCACCAGCTCGGATTTGGTGAGTTTTGGCCGGCTTCTTTACCACATCCTGTTTTATCAGCAGGGCCTTTTTGACCTGTATCTTGTGATACCAATTCTGTCCACCTCCTGTCTCATCCTGTGAGTAAGAATGCATAGCTTCCTGGAAATGTAGCCCAGAGGGTCTCAGCCTCATTTTACTCAGTCCCTGTTCAAGATGGAGTCGCTCTGTTTCAAACACCTCCGGCAAAGGGAATTTGAGTATAGACTAAGTGTTTGTCTTAGTCAGTTCAGGCTGCTGTAACAAAATGCCTTAGACAGGGTGGCTTATAAACAACATTGATTTCTCACAGTCTAGTGAGTCCAAAATCAAGGCTCCTGCAGATTCAGGGTCTCACAAGGCCCACTTCTTGGTTCGTAGATGGTGGTCTTCACACCTCACATGGTGGAAGCAGCAAGGCAGCTCTCTGGAGCCCATGGATATGGGCACTAATCCATTCATGAGGGCTCCATCCTCAGGACCTAATCACCTCCCAAAGGCCTCCCCTCCTAATCCATTATGTGGGTGATTAGGTTTCGACATATGCATTTTGTGGGGACACAAACCTTGAGCCCACTGCAGTGTTTGATTAAATGAAGAAGTTGTTCGTTTTGCAAAGCATGAGTGTAGAACGGTAGTCACGGGAGAAGAGATTCCTTATTCGGATGCCTATTGAAGGATTTAGGAATGTGAGGACATGGGGTGTGCAATTTGCTTTAAAGCACTCAACCGTGCTGCAAGCTTCCCTTTCCCTCCACATACATCTCTCTCAGTGCTCTCTACCCAGTCCTGTGCCTGGAGGCTGACCTTAATATCCAGTAGTAAAGGGACTCTGTGTCCTCTGGAGACCTTTGGCTCAACCAGAGGTGAGGGGCTGTGCTCAGAACACCTGCTCCCCTACCCCTGCTTGCTGGACTACAGTTCTTGTCTGGCAGCCCCTCATGCAGAGCCAGCTGCTGCCCCGCTGGGTGAGTAACCACCCCCCTCCCCGGCCATGGAGACGCAGTGGTCTTAGCTACACTGCTGAGACCCTGCTAAGATCCCAGCCCTGAAATGCTGCACTGGCCCTGCAGACTTCCTCTGCCCACCCACGCCTGTGGGAGCCATTCCTGCATCCACTTCTTCCCTGTCCCATTTAGAGTCACTTGTTACCTGTGGGACTCTGACTCTGGGGGAAGTAAAATGTTTGTGGTTGTTGATGTCAGGCAATGGGTATGTGAGAGTTTTATGTATCCTCTACCTTTCTGTACATTTTTGAAATTTTTCATAAGCAGACAGCAAACATAAATATATACACACAGTCACTCTATTTTTCCATTATTAACATTATAAATTTATGTTTAAAGGTGCACACGAGATGTTTTAGAAGGATACACACCAGATTCCAACTGTAGCTACCTCCAGACGATGAGACTAGGAGGGAGCAGAGCAGGAGGGAGCGGAGCGAACTGGGAGGTGTCCTCAAGCCGAGAGGTGTCCGCGAGCTGGGAGGTGTCTTTGAACTGGCATGTGAACTCTCCTCCCTTCCTCCTCAGGACCTCTCCCTCCTCGTGATCTCAGTGCTTCCACTTATTTAAAATCACTCATTTAAATGAGTGAACCTCCACTCATGCAAAATCACAGCTCAACATCACTCCCTCTGGGGAAGCTTAAACAGGGAGTGCCATGGGCAGCACAGGCCACCACTGCTCATACACTTCACCTTCACAACATTTATCTCAGCGGTCATTTACATTAATCTCTGTGAAAATTTGAGAATTCTCAGGGGGTGATTCTCCACTGTTCTTTGTGGGATTTTCTGTTCCCAGGGCTAGTTTTATACCGATCCATGTGATAATTTGTGGATGCCTCCTAGCTATGAGCTCTAAGGAAGCAGAATTTTTCATTATATTCCCAGCCTTGATCACAGTGCCTGGCAAATGGCAGGTCCTCAAATACACGGGCTTTGGCAAATTCTTTGAAATTTCTACTAGAATGTATTCTTTTTTCTGCCACTTAAAATAATTTTTAAGTTATTGCTTTAATTTTGTTGTAAATTTTGTTTGATTTTGAGGAAACTGTAGAAAAATAATTTAAAATCTTGAAGGTAAGAAATAACTTAGGTGCAATGTGCATGGAAAATAAGCAAAAGATAGGTTATGGAATTGCATAGATTTTAAAATCTCTGAATGCAGAATGCATCATCATGACTTTGTAAGGCAAGTGAATTGGAGGAAAGCATTTGAAGACATGACAAACAACAAGTTTGTATCCTTAGTATGTAAAGAGCATATTCAAATCAATATGAAAAAAGAGATCTGTATACAAAGGATTGGCATGAATAAAAAGTTCAAGAAAGAAGACACACAAAAACAATGGAGCCGCAATGGAAGCAACATCACTAATTATCCAAGATACACAAACAAAATGAAAATACTTCATGTTCATTGGGTCAGAAAAGACGGAAACGAACTGCAATAGCTGATGCCAATGAGGGTCTGGGGGATGGTGTCTCAGGACCCCTCTGGGGGCTGGTAAGTGTCCACTGTTCGAAGCTTCTGGGGGCAGTTTGGTGAAATGTGCCAAAAGGCTTTCACATTTGGAGATGTTTGCTCCATGAAGAAATGCCTACAAGGACAGACTCACAGGACCTGTGACTAGGGCCAAGCCCCCAAAGCATGCAGGGCTTAGCTTCTCCCACTAAGATCGTCAGCCCTGACACTCCCTCTGCGCACTTCCCCTACCCTCGCATCCCTGTGGGAGCTGTCCCTGCCTCCACCTCTCCCCTACTCCCTGATCAGGGACATTTGATCAGCACTGTTCGAAGCTTTATGCTGGAGGAGCAGTGACAACAGACCCAGCCCCTTTACAGGGCCAGGGGTGGGAACCTACACAGTGAAATGCCACACAGTAGGTCCACAGTCACTGCGAAAACGCGCACACCACAATGTTAAGTAATTTTAAAGAGGACCTTTTGTGTATTAGGATCCATTTTGTTTCCAAATACATGCATGGCATTAATATGTAGGAAATGTGAAAGCTGTAAAAACACGAACGGAATGCCTGAAGTGTGGGGCATGGAGGGACACGCTGACCCAAACACGCCTTCCACTTCATGGAAATGCCTTAGCGCTGCTTACTTTCCTGCTTTTCTTTCACAGGAAGCTTGTATCACTTTCACAACCAGCGAAGCCATGTGTAGGTTCCGTGTCGAGGAAGAGAACCCCCCTACTCCTGGATGGCAGGTGTCCCTCTCAGCTGAGCAGGGCTGTCTGGGACCATGACATCCACCTGGGCTCTCCCGGCCCCCAGAGAAGAGCAGTCCAGCGCATGTGCTGGCTGCACCACAATGTCTCCTATGAACAAGGCCCACAGGCAGTGGCTGGCTGGGCAAACGCCCCTGCCCTGAGCTGGAGTCTCCCCGGGTGGCTGCTTCTTTCCCACCCGGAGGGTCACAGCCCAGCCCAAGCTCCAAGGGAATGGAGCAGCTGCCTGCACCAAGCTTCCCTCCTCTGGAGAAGGCGCCTCCTCTTCTCCCTCACATGCTCCCTGATGACCACCGTCCTCCTTGACATAGTTCCCAGGACCAGCCTCTCCCAGGTCCCTCCTCCCAGTACCCCAGTCCTCACTATCTGTGACACTTCAGCCCTGGCTGACCCCTGTCAGCCCCAGGACAGGCCACAGCTCTCATGCCACGTCCCAGCCATGAGAAACAGGGAAGGGGGAGCTGCCTGACCTTGGGCTGGGTTCAAAAGCAGGGTCAGTCCAGGCACAGAGGCTGTTTGTTTGAATGAATTGAGTGGGAGGCTGTTTTCTCGTTGGGATGGGGAGGGTTCAGAGGCTTGTGGTATCTTTTTCATTCTAGGCTCCATCAGTTGGGGCCCTGGCAGGAACCAGAGTTCACTCAACCCTTCACAGAAGGGTGCCTTGCAGAGGCGCTGGCTGGGCAAGCAAATGTGGCGTGGAACTCGGAGAGGAGGGGCTGCAGTGGCTGTCGTCACCACCTCTGGCCTGAGGAGCAGGGCAGGAGCCACGCTGCAGGGTCCCAGGGAGGCCATGCGGGACGCTCCACAGAAGCTGGGCCTGGAGACTGGGGGTCCCAGGGAGGCCATGCGGGGTGCTCCACAGAAGCTGGGCCTGGAGACTGAGGGTCCCAGCTCTTGCCAGCAGCGCAGCCCCATGCAGGGAGGGCATGAGGAATAAACGCCCTGACCTCAGCCTCTTTCTCCAGCCCGCTCTGTGCCCAGGGGAGACTCCACTGGGAGCCCAGCTCAAAAATATCAGGGAAGGGAGCCTGGACAGATGGAGGGCCCCAGTCATCTTAGGGTGGGTGGAGTGAGGTCGGGGGAGCAGGACAGGGCCTGGAGGGCAGCGGGTCCCACCGAGGGCCATCTGCAGACTTCAGGGGCCTCAACTGGGAATGCGGCGCCAAGATGTTCTTGAACAAATGGAAGTTTTGGCAACTCTGGACCCTGGCGGTGATTGGCTGGGACCACAGAGCTGTGACCCACAGCTCCTGTTCACGCTGGCTCTGATGGCCACTGGGCTCCCTCACTTGGTCTCCAGCCTGCCCTCTGCCTCCGAGTCTGCCACTCCCCACCCAGCCTCTGTCATTTGCACCCTGTTGATGAACTGCCCAGCACGGAGGTGGAAAACGATCATCTCTGCCTCCTCGAACAGCTCGGGTTCCACTAAGCCCAGTAATAAGGAGGAAATGCAAAATGAATCTGCCGCAGGAAACCAATAAGCGCCGAGGCTCAGAGCTTTTGGAAGGGAAGAGCACAAAAATGCCAAATACAATTTTTTTCTATTAACATTATATCCACAGGCTCTTGCCAAGGAAATATCTGATCAGATCCCAAAACGAGCAATTATGCGAGCTCACTGTCTGAGCGAGACGCCTCTGGCAGAGGAATTTAATTTTGGAAAGTGTCCTATCTCAAGCCATGGGTCTGGCCTGCTTTCTGGGGCAGGAGGCCAGCCCACCAGGGAGAGACTGCTCTGGGCCATGCGTCCCTGTGGCAGAGGCGACCCCCCGATCAGGCAGAGGATCCACAGAGCGTTGGAGGCTCAGCTCTCAAGGTTCCCAAGTGTGAGGCCTTTGAGGTTGGGGCTGGGGATGAGGCTGGGGAGACACAGAGCAGCAAAACCTGGGGTCCTGTGTGCAGCATGGACAGCAGGACGTGGCCACTGACTGAACACAGAGGGGACAGGCCCTGGAGTGACAGCATGGCCTGTCGGGCACATGGGGCCTGGGCTGCCACCAGCAAGTGTGCACAGAAGGAAAAGGTGCCCTCTCGGGACTGTTGAAATGGGAAGGTGCCCACCCCTTCTAGGGGAGGACCTGGAAGAGGCCCCTTCCTGAACTCAGCCCGGGTCAGAGCAGGCACCCTGGGAGCTGGTGGTGGCTAGACCAGACCCTCACCACAGCCAGGAGCCCTGGGCGCCAACTGCTGGCGCTGCGACCTACCCTCACCCCTGGTGCGTGTCCCAAAGGGCCAGTGCCTGCAGCATCGGCTCACTTAAGGCTGTGTGGCCCAGGTGGCTGACCGATGGGAACAGAGGAAGGGGTATGGACAGGACTCTGGACTCGGAGCACCCACCTGGCTGCTCAGGGGACAGGGAGGCTGGCGGCCACCACACAGGGGTTACCTGGATGTTTGCTCTGAGAAGTGGACTCACTGCTGAGGGTCTCCTGGCCAGGAAAGATGCCTGCAGGGCCCATGGCAGTGCAGGAAGGATCCGGGGGCTCAGTGGAGCCAGTGTGAGAAGCAGGGAGGTGTCCATGAGCTGACAGCCCCTTCCTCAATCCCACATCTCCGGGTGAGCAGTGGGCCCCCGTCTTTGTCCTCCCCATGGATGGCCCAGATCCTGAGATCCTGGGAAGGGTCAGGCTCCCCTGGACCCCAGAGGCAGTCCTGCCAGGCTCCGGAGTCCCAGCACAGTGCAAGCCATCCGGTGACCCCAGGTCCTCCGAAGACACCTGCTCTCCATTGTGGTCTCCTCCTCTCCTCACCTGGTTCCCTCCAGGACTCCTTCCCTCAGCCTGGAACCCACCTCACCGGAGCCCCAGCTCCTGCCCTCCCCAGCACTGTCCTGGGAGTGTCCTGGCCTCTCTCTAGTGGGGCCGGGCCTGGAGCTGAGTTCTTTTTTCCAGGGCACTAACCTTGGAAGGCCTGGACGGAATGAGTTGGGGCAGCACCTGCAGGATTTCTGTTTTAACAACATGCCCCGGACAGTTCTCCTGGGCCTGATTTCGGTAGAATTGGCCCCTCCGCCCAGGAACCTGTGTAGAAGCTGAAAACTTGGCTGGGAGGGGAGGTGGAGGTTCAGCCCCATGTTCCCATCTTGGCTAATCATTGGAGCAGATCCACTCACAGGCTCCAAATGTGCACATACACAAGGGTTTGGGGAACTTTTGCAACGCTGCCTAGACAACTCACCTGGACATCAGCAAGTGAGTTGTCTGTTTGAATGGAACTGCCTGTCTTTGGGGCTCTGGACTCACTTGCAGAATGCACGGTGCCCTCTCTCTACTCCCTGCCTCCCTTTGACCATTGATTTGTCCAGTGGATGCTGGCATCAAACCAGCAGGACAACAAAATACCAGCGTCTGTGACAAGGACCTGGGTTGTTGGCCATGGAAGCCTAATCACAACGGGGAGCCTCCCTTGGCTCACAGGTCTCCTTCGCCGTAAGCAGCGAGAACCGGGGCCCTTCAGAGGGAAGCAGACGGTCGGGGTCCAATGTAGCCCCAGAAGGGTGTGGCCCACCCCAAAAAAACAGTGTTGGGGGGTCTCCTTACCTCAAGCGAAGCCCCCTCGGGCCCCTAGCCAACCTGGGGTTCCAGGAATAGATGTGGGAGGAGGGACCCCCACGCCGGAGGTGACTTCCTGAACAAAGCGACCTCCCAAGACTCTTAGAATCTGATAATCCTTCACTCTTTCTCCTGCGGGAGAAGAGTCTTTTCCGGCCAGGCCAAGGCAACCATGGGTTTGATGAGCTGTTGAATTTCCTGCTGGAAATTAACAGCCGGGAGCCCTGCTTCTACGGCAGGGTCAGGCAGGGTCAGGTAGCGCTCGCGGCACGGACTTGGGAGTGAGAGGGATAGTGTCGGGGTTTACGAAGCGTGGGGTGCAGGGAGCTGATTATTCACTCTGTATCTCCATTTTGTTTTTTGCAGAATGAGCTTTGGTGTGGATTTAACCTGAACAGGGCAGGCACAGAGTGTATGCTCTGTGTGAGTTGACATTCTGCATTTTCATCCTCCAGACATGGAACGAACAGAATCTCCTTTATAAATGCGTCCATCATTTCTGCCCAGAATCTCTTCCTGTTCCTAATCACTTGGCCTGAGGCTCCACTTTTGACGCCAGAACTGTACAGGGTTCCCTCAGGCAGCAGGCTCCTGAAAGAAAAAACTTTACTGTTTTTTTTTTTTTTAATGGAGTGAGTCACATCCTTTTCAGAAGTGGCAATTCTAACGTTAGTACATAGGGTGAAGTCACAAAGAGCAGAATGACTGACTGCGACACCTTCATAGCCCTTGAAATACAGTGACAAGCACAACACCCCTCCCTGGACCCACGGGTGGTGCTTCCTGCAGCCAGGACCAGGTTCCTGTGTCTCCAGCTGAGCCCCAGGCCAGGGAGTGGGCCTGAATTTAGGGCCGTGTTGCATGAAAAGCGTGGGTCTCTCTACGGCATGAACATGCACCTTGGCTCCCTGGAGGAATGAAGGGAGATCCTAAGTGGCAGGCAGTGACCACTAACCAGGGACCACAGCTTCACTGTCAGGGTCTGCTGGAGCCATGGCCTCGTTAGCGTCCTAGGCTGCTCATCTCTGTGGCATAAAGGCCAACTAAGTTGGTGCGGAAGGAAAATAAATCACCGCACGCACAGCGAAGTTCTGTTGGACGTTGAGAGGGTTGTGGCAACAGCTCTCCTGTGCACTTACCTGGGAGCAGCAGCCCTGTGGAGCACAGCAGCACTAGTGTGTTCTCAGGAACCTCCTGTCCCAGTAGAACAGATACTGTTGCAGGCGTGGTCTAGTCCAGAGACAGAACTGACTCAAGACATTTCACAGGGACGTTATGTAATGCAGAGAACTGGTGGAAGAACACGGAAGCCAAACCCAGGGGCATGCAGCAGCCCAGAATTTAGCAACAGCAGGAAGCCAGCACACCACTCTTTGTCTTGGGTTGAAGGGAGAAAGAAAGAGGCAAAGTTGGGACTTCAGTAACGGCAGGCGCTCCCGGAGAAGCCAGACACACTGGAGGCGGCGAGACAGAAAAGCACCAGGCTGTGGCCTCCCCACCTCTCCCTCCCGCCGTGTCCTGCTGAGGCCTCCCATTGGCCAGGGATGCTGTGGGTGGGCCTGTTCAGGTTCTTGACATCAGTGCAAGAAATAATTTGGGAGCAAGTCCAAAGTAAGAGTGGGCGGAGAAGTTTATTGCGAAGCGAAAGTGAGCTCCAATAGCTGGGTCAGGGAAGGCTGCTCCGGAATGAGACAGCGAGAGGGGCACTGGGAAATTCTTTTGATGGGAGTCTCACGTGATTATTCCTGAAGGAGCGGGAACTAAGCATGTTGTGGGTGGGATACTGGGCCTGCAGACGCCATCACTGTCCATGCTGGTACATACATTGCATGTCTCATTAGCATTTTAAATCTCCACCCAGGCATGTGTTTTTCACATTACGGTGAACAAAGTTCAACATAAGGACATGGTTCTTGGCTCGGCCTTTGGGACTTTTCCTCCAACAGTCACTCCTCCTTCAGCAAGGAAGTTGCCCACTGCTGATGACAGATGTCTGTCCCAGCCCCTTTCTGGAGCATCGGTTACTGACCGGGGCCCCTGTGCTGACCTGTTGGCCCCATTTGGCTTGCTCTTAGCTGCCTGCAGGTAATCATGCCTGTTCCCTTGGTAACTGCCTGCTTGAGAACTGCCCAGAAACGGAGGACAAGGAGGCCAGGGAGTACAGCACCCCTGGGAAGCAAAGAAGAGCAAAGCAAGGTGAGCGATTGGGCCCAAGGGCAAAAGCAAGTGACCCGCATGTCCACGCATGGTTGAGGTTCCTGGAAAGTCAGGTTAAATGTTTGCTGTTTTTAATATATTGTGGGGCTTGGGGACCAATTTTTTTTATCATGGTAAAATACATATAACATAAAATTGACTATCTTAACCATTTTTAAGTGTACAGTTTGATGATACTAAGTACATTGCTTTTGCTGTGCAACCATCACCACCATCCATCTCTCCATCCATCCATCCCTCCATCCATCAATCCATTCCTCCCTCCATCCATCCCTCCATCAATTCATCCCTCCATCAATCCATCCATCCATCAATCCCTCCATCCATCTCTCTATCCCTCTGTCAATCCATCCATCCCTCCATCCATCTCTCCATCCATCAATCCATCCATCCTTCCATTCACCATCCCTCCCTCCCTCCATCCATCCCTTTATCTATCCTTCCATCCATCCCTCCATCCATCCCGCCATCAATTCATCCATCCATCCATCCATCCCTCCATCCACTCATCAATCCCTCCCTCCATCCTGTGAGTGGGATCCCACTGCACCTGCATCACCTCCTCCAAGTGCATCACACTGTGGCATGTGTTGGAGCTTCCTCCCTTCTTAGGTGACTGATAACAGGAGCAGCGGGAGGGGCTCACCTCCGTCCTTCTAGAATGTGTTTTCTACGTCCTTTATCGTTTTTCTGGTCCCTCCTTTTCTGCATTGTCTTCTTTTGTGTGTAGTCAATTTTTTGTAGTGAAATGTTTAAATTCCTCTCTCATTTCCTTTTGCGTATACCCTGCAGTTATTCTCTTTGTGACTGATAGAATAAAGTTGCTACACTCTAACGTGAATTTATCCCAGTTAAATGTCAATAACGCAAAACCTTCCACTCCTTCACATCTCCATTCCCACTTCCTTCAGTTGTTGATGTCACGGAATTATATCTTTATATGTCATGTGTCCAAAAACAGAAACAAATAATATTTAAATGTATCTGTCTCTTAAACTATGTAGAAAATAAAATGTGGAAACACAAAACAAACTTATAATAATACAACTTTTGTACAACACCTGTTTACTATTCAATTGGGTTGTCTATTTCTTACTGACTTACAGACTTTAAAAAATATATTCTGGATATGAGTCCTTTGCCAGTTACGTGTGTATAAATAGCTTCTCCTCCTGGGTGGTTTATATCTCTAGTTTTAATTTTTTTTGAGATAGGCTTTCACTCTGTCATTCAAGCTGGGTGCAGTGGCAAGATCATAGCTCTATGATGCCTTGATCTCCTGAGTTCAAGCCATCCTCCTGCCTCAGTTTCCAGAGTAGTTGGGACCACAGGCATGCATCACCACATCTGGTTAATTTTTAAATTTTCATTTTTGTAGAGACAGAGTCTTTCTATGTTGCCCCAGGTGATCTTCAACTCCTGGGCTCAAGCGATCCTCCCACCTCAGTCTCCCAAAGTGTATAACATGTTGTGTTTTTTTAACTTAATCCCAACTGTAATAGTATAACACGTTTTTTAATAACCACAAATTCCTAATTTTAATTAAGTGCAACCAAGAACTTTTTAACCCTTTATATTTGTTTTCTATTAAACGTCTACCTCTGCCAGGAGGCCAAGAGTTATTCCCCTGTTATCTTCTGAAAGTTGTTTCACAGTTGGACTATGCTCTACCTGGAAGTGATTTGGGGGAGGATAAGGAACATTGGAAGATCCATTTATTTGCCTATGGATATCCAATTGGCAAGGCATTATGGGAAAGACTCCTGCCACCCTGCAGGGTCACCTTTGTCATAAATGAAGTCTTGGCACACATGTGTGACGATTCCTAGGCCCTCAGGGTGACCACTACCTCGCTTGTCTTTCTGACGTTGTTTCTTCATCACCAGTGTAATGTCTGAGGGCACCGTCCTGCACCTCGGTCACTGCTGTTCTGCTCATCTCGGATATCCTCTTTCCTTGTGTGGTTACACACCTGTTAGAATCAACACATTTATTTTTGCAAAAACAATCTTCCAGGATTTTGAATAGGCTTGCTTTGAATGCATACATTTAAGGAGAATGTCATCTGGACAAGATCCTTTCAAGCTAAGGATGGTTTGGGAGGGTATATGTATCTGTTGTAGTGGTAGTAGTAGCCCATTAAATACTGTTTATAAACAACCTCTGTCAAAGGCAATTTGGCAATGTCTATTAAAATAGCGAGTGCACTACTCTGTTAGCCAACAATTCTACTTCTAGAAATTTATCCTAGTGATACACTCACTCAGATTCACAAAGACAAGCTATTTTAATTGGATCTTAATAGTATCTTTGTTTGACAAGATGAGGAATAATCAAAATGCTGTGTAAAGGAACTTGGTAAATAAACTACGGTGCATCCATATCACAGAATACTGTGGCAACATTAAGAAGAATGAGGTTGGTCCATATTCCCTATGTACAGTTGTGGGCCCATATATTGTCAAGTGAAGAAAAAAGGAGAATGAAACAGAAAGAAAGAGGGAGAAAGAGAAAAGAAGGAAGGGAGGGAGGGAGAGAGGAAGGGAAGAGACAGGGAGGAAGGAAGGAACAGGAAAGAGAGGGATGGAAGGAAGACGGGGAAACACAGACCCAGGGCCTTCCAGAAAGGAGCTGCATCTGTGTGCATGTGTGTATAGGTGTGTGTGCATGTGGAGGTGTGTGCATGTGTGTATAGGTGTGTGCATGTGTGCATGTGGAGGTGTGTGCATGTGGAGGTGTGTGCATGTGTGTATAGGTGTGTGTGCATGTGGAGGTGTGTGCATGTGTGTATAGGTGTGTGTGCACATGTGTGTGTATTTGTGGCATGTGTAGGAGATATATGTGCCTAATCTTAAGATATCTCTTAAAGGACACTAAACATCTGCTAAGGGTTGTGCCTCCAGGAACACAAGCTGCTGGCTAGAAATGGGGGTGGGAAGATGTGACTGAGATTGCCAGTCGTTCAGCAGTGTTGGCCCATCTTCTTCTGGGCACAGCGAGACCACATTGCTCAGCCCACGGTTGGCATGGGAATGTCTCTGGGCAGTGGTCAGGTCACAGGCCCGTCCTGTGCTGCCATCGTCTTCCTCTCTGAGGTCTTCCCGCCAGGACAAGGCCTTGTTAGCAGGCGACCCCTCGCCCCCACACCGCAGAGCATTCTTTTGCTCTGAAATGGTGCTCCCCAAAGCACATCTTCAGGCCTCTGCCCCACGCAGGGTCGCCCTGACACTGTTGAAATGCAGATCCCTGGCACCATCTCTGCAGAGTCAGACTCTAGGTACAGGCCAAGGATCTGGGGTCTGAGTTACAAGCAGCCCCGGGGGGCGCTGCCTTTGAGAGCAATCACTTGAGAGCAGCACTCCCCAACCTGCCCGATGTGCTGGGATGATCCTTATACACCCAGACCTGGAGCCCCGGCCACGGAGATGCGAGTTCGGGAGCTCTGGGGGCCCAGGAACGTGTATGACAAGCACACGTCTGCATCCCCAGTTCTGACCATGCAGAACACTGGGGAAGCTGCTTTAGGAGACCCCCCTTAGATGGTGTGGAACCACCTCATTCTAGGGCATGTGCACGCACAGGGACTCCCTCCTCACCAGCTTCGGGGCTATGATAGCATCACAGCTGGGGGAGGAGAGCCAGGCTGTGCACTCACAGTGGCCAGGTCAGGGGCCAGCCTTTGTTGTGTGCCACTGGCCCGCCCTGGAGGGGCCTGCTAGGAGTTTTGCATCCTGCCAACCCCCTCAGGGTGTGGGCGACACCCAGTCACTGGGAATGACAGACTGGCAGCAGGAAGCTGAGACACACGTGACTGAAATGGGTGACCTTCCTGGGGAAGCTCAGTCCACAGCCTCTGCTGAGTGCCATTGTCAGCTGTTTCCTCCATCCTGACAGAATCAGCCTCCCAGTGAAAGTCCCACGGGCGTGAGCTTGCCAGCCAGACTGCACTGATCATCTCTCTCACTTTTCTTTCTATTCTATTTTTAGGGGTTTTTTTTCTCCTCTTCAAAGAAGCAAGTTGTGTAAAAGTTGCAAAAGATTGAGAAATGCTGAAAGAAATGAAAGTCCTCGTTTCATCCAGCCCTCAGGGATGAGCCCCATAGCAGGTCAGTGCTAGTTTTTCAGAGCCATCGAACACAGTCATGTGAATGTGTGTGAGTGATATGTGTACATGCACATACGTACATGTATACAGATAGTCTTCTGGGGCACACAGGATGGTCACTTCTTCAGTAATTGCTACTTAATATTTCATGGCATAATTATGCTGTGATTTGTTTAATACGTTCTCTATTGGTAGAATTTTTGCTCTTACAAATTTGTTTTACTTTGGGCTCATAAGTTTTGCCATGAATTATCCTAAAAATACACATTTGTGTAGTTGTACAAGTGGCTCTGTCCTGCCATGGTTGAGAGAAAAGACTCGGGAGTCAGATGCATGGGTTAGAGGCACAAATCCAGGCTCAAGGACTGACTACCCATGTGAGCACTGTCTTAGTCCATTGTGTGTTGCTCGGAGAGAATACCTGAGGCTTCATAGTTTATAAAGAAAATAGGTTTATTTGACTCACGATTCTGATGGCTGAAAAGTCCAAGTCTGGGTAGCTGCATTTGGTGAGGGTCCTAGACTAATTCAACTCATGGCAGAAAAGTGAAAGGGCAGCAGGTGTGTGCAAACAGATCACACAGCAGGGGAGGAAGCCAGAGAGGGGGACCCAGGAAGCCAGGCTTTTAAAGCATCCTCTCTCTCAGAAACAAGTCCATTCCTGGGAGAGCCAGAACTCACTCACTACCAAGAGAACAGCACCGAGCCATCCGTGAGGGATCCATCCCCAAGATCCACACCCCTCCCACCTCGCAACACCACACTGTGGATCCCATGTCAACCTGAGTTTTGGTGGAGACAAGAGAACCACATCCAAACCATAGCAACCATGGACCCATTACTCAACTCCTCTTTGCTTTCATCTGCCAAGTGTGGAAAATTTGTACTGTCAGTACTTACGTAAGTGCTTCCACAAGAGAGCTGCTGTGAAGAGTCAAGTAACATCCTCAGGCAGGCTGGAGCTGTGCTCCCTTCATAGTAAGTGCTTGGTGAGTGTTAAGTACAGTTTTGTTACTGGTGAGGAGTTTTCTAGGAAATACATAGAGGTAGAATTGTTGAGCAAAAATGTAGGTCGGCCACTTCTTTGTCCTTGGTCAGGTTACGATCTCCTGTAAATCTTTAACGAAACAGTCAGTGATTTACATGTTTCTCCTTTAATCTCAGACTTAGTTTTTAAAACTAAGTGGTTGCTGTGTCTGTGTTTCATCTCAGGGCTGTAAAACTATCCCAGCCTGCGAGCAGGAAGGGGCAAGAGCCCTTAACGAAGGTGGAGTGAGCGATGTCTGTTCTCTTGCTGTTTCACTGCCACGGCAAGAGAGATGGGAAGAGGCAGGCAGATGTGGAAAATATTTGGAAGGAGATCTGACGACATGAATCAGTGTGGGAGTGAGAGGGGGAGAACCAACGCTAACTCTCGCATTACAGACGTGAGAAACTCAGCGTCACTGAGCCTGCAGGAGGCTGTGGGGAGTGTGGTAGAGGGGATATAGGTAGAGTTCGTTCTGGGTAAATGTGAGAGGCAGTACAGGGTGGCGGACAAAGCTGCAGACTCTGTATCAGAGAATTAAGCGAGACTAACCCTAACCCTAACCCTAACCCTGGCAGTAGACTAAGTACACAGCAAGCGCTCAGTAATGCCATCATGATGAATGTCAGATGTGCCAGGGTCATTCAGGTGTCCACCAGAGACATGACCGCAGGCTCCAGGGCGGAGGTGTAGAAGCTTGAGATCTCTGTGGTGATCACGGTGGGGGTGGGACCGGATCAGGCTCCGCAAGCCGTCCTGCTGGCTGGATCTGCTGGCTGCTTTAATGAAGGCTCCCTGGAGCCATGCCACACCTGCTCATGTGTGTGTCACCCGTGGCTGTCCTCACTCTACCACGGCAAAGTTGAGTGACTGCAACAGAGACAGTAAGGCCACAAAGACTCCAGTCCTTAGTGCCCATCCCTTCCCAGGAAGCCCTTGCCAACAGCTGGATTCTATTCCTGAACAGGAGCACACGGAGGCGGGGTCGGCACAGGGCCCCAGGGGTGTCCCAAGAGATGGCAGAGACAAGTCAGGAAAAGGGAGGGTTTCCTTAAGAGAAGGACCAGCCCACCCCCGCCCTGTTGCTTGCGGTTGCTTTTCTCTTCGCCCGACAACCTGATTTCTCTGCAACCTAATCTTTGAGGCAGAAAAAACCCCCAGCCCCTAAGGTGACGTCTCTTCTACCTCAGAGGAGATGCTCAATCTGAGCATCTTGGAGTGTCCTGGAGTCTTCTGGCTCCACGGTCAAATGCCCAGGAAAGGGCTGGGGTTGGGCTGGCTCCTGTCAGGTGCTGGTAAGGACCTAGTCAACTGTTCCTAACAGGCGGGGTCTCACTGCAGGCACTCGGCAGCCGGCCCACCCCGGGTGTCTGTAGTCCCACGTCTTCAAGACATCCTTTCAGTGGCTACCCCCCAAACTGTGCCAGTGGGAGCCCTTTATTCTGGGAGCCTGATGCAGTGAGGAGGTGCGTTCAGCACTGCGATTCCACAAGGCATGCCAGGCCTCTATGCAACTGTCCATTGGAAACTCCAGATCCCAGCTGCAGACAGGGTCGCAGAGTGTCCCCGGCCACACACACAGCCTGACAGGTGACATCAGCTCAGTGGAGACATGGAGCTTTCACGTGGCGCTTTAGTTCAGGCCAGCATGATGTGCTTAACTCTGCTACCTACTAAGCCCAAGTTCCCCCAGGGACCCCACATCTGAGATCCTCGTGACCACAGACATCAGGGTGGTGACCAGCTGCCTCCCTGGACAGCCTCCCCTGCTGTGGGCGGCTCAGGGCTGCCCCACCAGGATGCCTCCATCAGCCCTCGTTCTCTCAGGGTCTGCCGCAGCTGCCCCATTCCTGATTCTAGTCTTTGCTTTTTGAGACGAAGGAGCACAAATTCTGTTTCAGAGGCAGCCGTGAGGCGTGTGACATGGCTGCAGATGGGGTCCATTTCTTGGCTTTTTCTCTCCAGTGTCTCGTCTGATCTCAGCCGTTCATCAGAACTCAGGGCATTTCTTGCTGATTGAGTGAGAACTGACACAGAGCCCTGAATTCTCCTGGAGGCTGCTCATTGGAAAGTCTGCTCCAGTTCACTGCAGATGTATAAAGCCTCACACCAGACTGCATCTCAGGACGCATCGTTCTGCTCTGTTCTATTTTGTCCTGTTCTATTTCCCCCAAAGATTGAGTGCAGAGGTTCCTGAGGCAAAACTCCTGTGGACCCACCATGAAGCTGGTCTTGAAAGATGCTGCACCGGACGACTCGTCCACTCACTAGAGACTCACTTTGGCAAAGAAGGGTTTGGGCGTCACTGGAAGAACCCACAGCCAAGCATAAAAGGACATCAGCCAGGCAGGGCACCACATTCAGCACAAATGCTGTGTGTTCCCATGGAAACAACGCAAAACCTGACCAAGGAAATGAATGCCGAATGTAAACTATTTGTTTAATTTTAATGGGAGTCAATTTTAAGCAGTGTATTCCCAGTGCTATTTGAAATTTTCATAGGGTAACAGTAAATGCCTCTAATCTCTTTTATTTTAATTGGATTTTCCAGTGGACTGATTCCCTGTGAATAAAGGGAGAGAAACACAAAGCAATGTAAACAAAGCCAAAAGCATGAGCAACTCCAGGACAAACGGAGGCAGAGTCCCCGCATATCTGTGATCCTGGGTACAGGAGAGCCGGCCGCCGACTTGCCCCCGTCACAGCAGCTGCCTCAGCGTTCCCAGCCAGCTGTCCCTAGCCCTGGCCCTCACCACACCTGTCAGCCTGTGCCATCCTCAGTTTCAGGGCTCACTGTGGCCACTGCTGGGCTTGCGGGAAGGGCAGTGGTAGGCGGGAGGGGTGGGAGGCTCTTCTCCGGTACCAGCGGAGTTGTTTCCTGCGTGGGGCGCCGGCTGCCCAGCGGTGTTCACTGTGAAAATCTACCCAGGCGTACACTCACGATCGGTAAATTGAACTTCAATAAAAAGGTAAAATGTAGGTCGCTCCCTGAGCTGAGAAGGAAGCTCTCATTTATGAGAGGGACTGTGATGGACCACGCCCCGTTTACAAGCTGCTCACCCCGGACAGACCGTGTGTCCAACTCGGGGCCTCCAGGGCCCAGTGAGCCGCTCTGACCTCCGAACGTGAGACAGAGCTACCAAGAATTCTAAGAGCTCCTCTCCTCTCCCTCTCCCTCCCTCTATTTTCTCTCCCTCCCCCAACCCATTTCTCCCTCTCCCTTCATTTCTGTCTCTCACTCTCCCTTCCCTCTTCACCCTCCCTCTCCCCATCCACTTCTCCCCCGCCTCCATTTCTGAGGGACATGGCCTGGGCACTGGCACACGCCATGGTGAGACCCAAGGGAGGACACAGCCTCCCTGCCACTCCCCTCAGGGGTCACTGAGCATGTGGGGAATAAATGAGGGCACTTGGAGCCTGACAATGGTGGTCTCAGGCCCTGCTCCCAAAGCCTGATCCACACCCAGCAGCCTCCACCGAGGGACTGGGCAGGTCACAAAAAGGGAGCCTTGAGCCCCTGAATAGCTCTGTGCGTTCCAGGGCAAGGTGCTTATGTTGCCGGGAGAAGACCTGGCTCCGGGGCAGAGAACTGCTCTCAGGGCTCTCCGGAGTCCCTGCTGCTGCTAACAGTTAGCCTGATGGGCAGCGAGGCCCACGGGGAGCGAGGCTGCCAGTGGGGAGAGGGGC
Organism: Rhinopithecus bieti; assembly: GCF_001698545.2. Lineage (NCBI taxonomy): Eukaryota > Metazoa > Chordata > Mammalia > Primates > Cercopithecidae > Rhinopithecus > Rhinopithecus bieti. Next base: position 68,633 of record NW_016804501.1, read on the forward strand.
CTGTCCCCTGTCTGCCTGTTTCGGGGTGCCAGGGTCCCAGCATGGTGGCCGTGGCTGGGCAGGGAAGCTGAGGTGGAGTCACATAAGAGTGACAGAGAGGAGACCCAAATCTGGCCTCAGCTGGGAAGCAGCCTCTCCACCTGCTGCCTGGACCCCTGAGGCCGCAGGAGCAGGACTCACAGGACAGAGGTGAACAGAGGCCTCACCCTGCAGGCGCAACCAAGTGGTTTTCAGGGCTCAGGGGAGGGAGCGGACAGAATCTCTTGTCCTTCCTAACTGCAGCTGGATCCTGCTGTGACCCTTCCCTGTACCCCTGCCATCCGCCCTCCTGAAAGATAAACGGCCTGGAGCCTTTCACCCGCAGACATGAAAGACCCAGGGGAAGAGCCTGGGCCTCCCTGCTCCCTTGATCAAGCAGCCCAGAGGTTCCCAGCTCAGAGAAGGCTGTAGAGCAAAAGTCACTGGGTGGTGTCCGGCAACCAGGGAAAATCAGTGCCCACCCTTAAGCAGGACCCTGCCAGCCTGTGTGGCTGACCTCTGAAGGAGGGTGCATTGGATGGCAGGTTTGAGGGTGATTTGCTTGGGTCCAGGCTGGGGGGTTCTGCCTGACCCCCCAGGCCAGACTGTCCTGTGAGTGGGCTGGCGCCAGCCTGGCATCAGCCTCTGTGCCCACCTCCCAGTAGGAGGGCCCTTGGCGCAGGCCACACCTTGCACCTCGGTGACTCAAGGCACAACCCAAACAGGCAGGGATTCTCCCATCTCCAGGCTGTGAGCTCCGCATCTCCAGGGAAACCACCCAGCCTCTGCCAGCACCAAGGAGGCAAAGCCCAGGGCCATAAAGGATCTCAAGCCCTGCAGCCCCTGGCACCGCTGAGCCACCTCCCCGGAGCACGGTGCCCTCTCTGATTCCTGCTTCCTCCTGGGGGTGAACCTGCCCTGTCTAGGGTCAGGGGCCTCATCCGCAGGCAGCCTCTCCTCACTGCCAGTAAAGCTCTTTGTGGGGGCCACACCCACCACCCTGGGTCCTGCCTTTTTCTTGATTGGCCTGGAAATCCCCTAACTTGTCTCACCACAAGAAGCTTCCAGCCCAGACATCTGATCAGGGTGGGCCACACCCGGCTTCTAATTCACAGGAAGTGAAAGCTTCAGTCCTGGTCATTGACTTGGCAGCCGCTGATCAGACAGGACTCGGGAGGGTCTTCGGGCACCCAACCGCACCCAGGGGTGGGGCAGGCTCTGGTCCTGTCATTTTCCCATCCCAGGAGTGGGAGGGAGCTCTGAACCTCAGCCCTTCCCCACCTGGCTCCCCAGGTGGAGGTCTGAGTCTGGCCTCAGAACCCCTCAAATCCGAGAACACCTCTCCAACAAAGGGTGGTGCTGGGGTCCAGCCCTGACCACAGCACTCAGTGGCCCTTCCTGTCCCCTGAGGCTGCCTGCCCAGCCAGAGGGCCCCGCCTGCACTGGGACCACCCTGCTCACCTCCCTGGGCCACATCGAGCTGGGCGGGGAGGTGGGAGCACAGACACAGCCCCACAGGCGCAATTGGGGCAGGTGGGGATGGGGACTCCTGTCTTCCCACAGGCTCCCAGGGGCCTCCGCCACTGCTTCACACGGTCCACACCTCCCAACCCCTGCCCCTCCCTGAGGGAGCCTGAGGACCCTGGGCACCGTAGTTTGTGCACAGCATTGAGAGACCCCAGCCCTCCCGGGAGCCTCTGCATCTTGCTGACAAAGTCACCTGCGTGGGCAAGAAGAGGCACAGAGCCCCTTGCTCGGCTGGGGCTGCCTGGAGAGCTGGGGGGTGGTGCAGATAGAAGCTTTTGGAAAGCGGGAATGGGCAGGCTGCCCTTCCTGCACTGGGGGCAGCACCTGGCCCAGCCCAAGAGACCTGCAGAGGCCAGCAGCTGGGCCTGTGTGCCTGGAACTCAAGAGACCACAAGAACTCGCAGGTCCAGGTGTGGTGTGGCTCCTGTGACACCCACAGGCATGAGTGTGCATGGAGAGGGAGCGGAGGGTGGGCACCCTGCAACCTGTGAAGTATGGCGCACCCTGGCAGGTGCCACCCTCACCTGCTTCTGCTCCTTGTGGGGTGAGGGGTGGCTTCTCCTTTCTCCAGGGCCTCCTGCAGACCCTGTTAGGTCCAGGCCTCCTGCACTGGGGGCTCTGGGAGCATCTGAGGCCGTCGCGGATGGTAGAACCTGCAGAAGACTGAGCCTCCCTCCTCCCTTGCCTTTCATTAGAAAATCCTAACAGCCACATATTTCATTTGAGAAATAAATATTCATTAACATCATATAATATGGATTTATGACTGCATTTGAGGGGAAATTAAAGGAATAAATAACCTGTAAGTCTTTGAATTTGTTGTCCTTAGGCAGAAATGTCTCCAGCTTGCTTTCCAAGCTTATTCAAATGAACTTGACTCCCTTGTTAGGAAATACGCTTAATTTCTACAGTTCTAGAATCCTTTTTTAGTTTAAATTTTTATGTAAAACACGTGAGTTTAATGTTCTGTTGAAAATTCACTAAACTCAAGGCAAATAACATTCTTAAGCAACTTTCAAATGATTCCGCAAAGCTCTGACGTAAATGACCACATCTGAGCACGCAGAACGCTGCCCCTCCCCGCTCTGAAGGAGCCACGGGGACCCTGTGTGGTCAGAGCTTGAGTGGGGGTTGCTGCGGGTTTGCATCCTTGGAGCACTGGGGAGTTTCACTAAAGTACCAGGAAGAGGTGCTCTGAGCCGAATCCTGGGTTCCCATGGGGTCAGAGCGGCTGCCCTGGAGGGGGCTCTTGTCTGCAAATTGCAAGTGCAGCCCCCAAGCCCCCGACCTTAGGCAGAGGCTCCTAAAGGGCAGCACCAGGCAGGAGGTGGGGGTGGGTGAGAGGTGGCTTTCTCTCCCCTAGGAGAGCTCATTCCTGGGCATCAAGCTCATGTGTCCCTGGAGGGTTTCCAGGATCAGGCGCCTGAAAAGCACTGAGCGTCATGTCAGACAGAGCCTGCTCCCCACCCTGATGGAACTGACCCCCAGCAGGGGAAAGCCTGGCCAGGCCCACAGAGCCCAAACACCCCCGTCTGCCAACTCATGCGTGTCTGGAGACCTTGGGGTCTCGCCCACACCCCACCGGCTGCAGCGCCCACCCATATCCTCCTGTTACCCCCAGGGACGTGGCCTCTGAGGGACCCCTCCTCTGAGGCTCCTGCCGAGCGGAAGCCCTGTGTGAAGCCTGCTCCTGCTGGATCCCCCCCACCCCACTGCTGGAGACGCCTCTGAGCGGCCGGGAGGGCCCCATGTTTGGGTGGAAGTGAGTGCTCGTTGGCCCAGTGCAGCCCAACCTTGCAGAGCAGTGGACATGAGGCTCCTGAGTGGGAAGCAGCAATGGGGGCCTGACATCTGCCCATGAGCACACACCTGAGGCCAGGGCTGCTCCTAAATTGAGTTAGGCTTTGAAACAGGTTCTCTGCCAGCTGCTCAGGCAGGGGAGGGAATCGGTCAGCTAGTCCTTAGCGGAAAGACCCCTCGTGACCCGTGACGCTGTGGGCTGGGGGGCCAGAGGAGTCCGCACTGTGTCCTCCCCGGCGCCGCCATGGTGCAGTGCTCGCTTTCTCAGGCTGCGTGGCCCAGGCCCCAGGAGGAGGCTCCTTGTCTCCTAGCCTGGGGGTGGGAGAGGAGAAGGGGGGCAGTGTCCTCTCCCTCACATTCAGTGTGTCCACAAAGGCCAGGTGAGAGCTCGCCACATGCCTGGAGCTGTTCTGGGTTCTGGGGCCCTGGTGGAGAATTGAGGCTCAGAGACCCCTGCCCTCCCAGAGACCCTACCTGCGCTGAGAGGATCCAGGGCCAGCCTCAGGCCTAGGGCTCACAGACGCCCAGAATCAGGGCCCTCAGGCCTGAGAGGGACAGCAGAGACAAGAGGGTCCTCAGGCCCAGCAGACTCAGACTCACCAGGGAGACCTGGGAGGTGAAGCGCCACATGGATGCCGTTTTCCATCAGGCAGCTTCGGGGATTTCTGACTGGGACCACCCTCTGCAAGAGGATGGAGCTTCCTGGGCATGGATCAGTCATCTCACCTCTGCTTGAACCTTCCCAGTGACAGGGAGCTCGCCACCTCCAGGGGACAGTGAGAAAGGCCTTCCTTCCCCTGCCGCAGGTCAGCCCAGCCCTGCAGACCTCACTGCCCGCTCCTCTGCTCCCCTTGCCCAGGGCAAACTTTTCCTGAATCTCTTCTCCAGCTGACACCTCCCCACCAGGCTGTTCCTACCTCTGAAGTCCCCTCTGGCCAGAGCGAGTGCCCAGTCAGTGCCAGCAGCTCCAGCTGCTCCCTCCCCACTGCAGCCTCAGGGCTGAGCAAACCCCCTGGGCCCACTCAAATCAGATGCCAGGCAACCATTTGGGCAGCTCAGAGGGGAACCATTAGAAGTGAAAGGAGGCTCTGCCAAATGTTGTTTGTCTTTTGCATGCTAATCAGCTGTAATTGTTAGATCCACATTTCTAATGCAAAGAGAGAACAGAATTCTCACCCTGAAGCCTGGAGTCTGCTGCTCCCCAAGGCAGAACGCCCATGGGGCTGGGGTTCAGGAAGCCAATGCTTTGCTATTCCAACTGCAGGGTGTGCTCTGAGGCGGGGGGCCTGCTTTGCATTCTGGAAACCTCTGAGCTTCTCTGCAAAGGAGCTCCATGCCTCTTTCCTGATGTCCCAACTCCTCCTCCTCCTGCAGCTGAAACTGGCAGCTACAGCAGCAGAGCAGAGGCAACGAGCCCTGCATGACTCAGGACTGGTGTCCTGAGTCCCGGGCTGAGCTGGAGGTGACCCCACAGCAGGGCAGAGGCAACACTGGTGTCCTGGAGTCCCAGCTGGGGCTGGAGGTGTGACTCCATGCAGCAGGGCAGAGCAATCTTTTTGGTTCCCTGGATCCCAGCCGGGGCTGGAGGGACTCACTATTCTATGTATGTATGTATATATCTCTGGTTGTCCTGGGAGTCCCCGGGCTGAAGCCTGGAGGTGACCCTCATAGCAGGTACGCTGAGGTTCCCAGGGAGGCCAGGACCACACTCAGGGTTGAATGTCTCTGGTGCCGCTCATCCTGTGATGGGAGCAGTGCAAGCAAGGAGACATAGCTTCTGACCGCAGTGGGCTCTGAGTTCATGGGGTGGGGGCAGTGCTAATGTGACAGGAGCTGTGGGAACAGAGGCGGCTCCTGACCGCCGATGCAGGAGCTGACCCTAATCCCATTCCCGAAGACATAGGCAGGTCCCTTCCCACAGGCAGAGAACACCTGAAGTATAGTCAGAGAGCCCACCAGCCTCCCTCCAGGGCCCAGACCAGGCCGTCTCTATCTCTATATCTATGTGGCTCAGACCCCTAAGGCCAGGCTCATGGGCTCCCCACCAGGGTCCTCTTATATTTTCTTCTATGTGCTGTAGGAAGAGCTCAGAAGCCCTCCTGGCTGTGTCTGAGGTGCAGGGGATCAGGCTCAGGCAGTGGGTTCCCGTGGCAGCTGCCCCCTCGCCCCTCCTCATGTGGCTTGGAGACAGATCCCCTCAGGCTCTGGGAAGTAAGAGCTCCGTCTCCCTTAACAGAATCATCCCTCACAACAGGCTTTCTGACCAGGGCTGCCTTGCGCCCAACCAAAGCGCCGCTGAAAAGGCAGAAGATCCCCACTAGACTGGGGCTGAAGCACCAGGCCAGGTGGCTGGTTACGCTCCTGAGGTAAAGAGATTTTGCCGGAAACAGGTCAAGTCTTGAAGCCTCAGTCCAGTACAAAGAAACCTGGACTGAGCCTCAAGACCTCAAGAGCAGTGGTAAGATTGAACTCACAGGCTCAGGACATGAGGTGTGGTTAGGGAGTGCCTCCCAAACCTGCCCCAGGCTTGCTTCTTATATATATATCTATATCTCTGAACAATACAGGACCTAAGTGAGGCTAGAGAGACATCCAGTCAGTGTAGACACATCCTAGTACTAGGGAGGCACCCAGGTCAGTGTATGAGACATGGGGGGTTAGGGAGGCATTACAGGCCATGTACACCTACCTGTGAGTCCAGGGAACATTGCAGGCCACCGTAGACACACCTGGGGTTAGAAGATCATCCAGAGTTAGGGAAGAACCTGGGGGGCTAGGAAGACATCCAGGTTAGTAGACACACCTGGGAGTAGAAGACATCCCAGTTATGGAGAACCTGGGGTTAGGATGCCCTCCAGGTTAGTGGAGACCAACACTGGGGGTTAGGAAAGACATCCAGGTTAGTGAGACATACCTGGGATGTTAGGAAAGACATCCAGGTTAGGGAGACCACACCTGGGAGTTAGGGAAGACCTCCAGGTTAGGTGAACACACCTGGGTTAGGAAGACCTCAGTTTAGTGAGACACTATCCGTTAGGAAGACATCCAGGTTAGGGAGACACACCTGGGAGTTAGGAAGAAATCCAGGTAAGTGAGACACCATGGGGTTAGGAAGACATCCAGGTTAGGGAGACACACCTGGGGTTAGGAAGACATCCAGGTTAGGGAGACACACCTGGGGTTAGGAAGACCTCCAGGTTAGTGAGACACACCTGGGGGTTAGGAAGACATCCAGGTTAGTGGAGACACCTGGGGGCTAGGAAGACCTCCAGGTTAGTGAGACACACCTGGGGTTGGCACAGGTAGAGACTGAGACGCTGATGTAGAGCGGGTGCTTGGCCTGAGGCACCTTGTGGTGTCCAGGTCCTCACAATGTGTCCCCCAGTGGTTCCTTTGTCCCGCCTCCCAGGGCTCCGCTTGCCCCCACACTCCACCCCATGTGCACCCTGACTCCCCAGCCACTCTGTGTCCTCCCCGGTGCTGCTTCCCATGGAAAGACCCGCCCTCCTCTGCCGGCTGCAGTTCTGCACCTCTGTGCCCGGTTCTCCCGTTTTCCCTGAAGGCCCCTCTCTCCACAGAGACACGCACCTGTGCAGACTCTGTCTCTTCAGCGCCTTTGCCCTTGGGCTTCTGGTTGGGTTTAGTCCATGGGAGCCCTGGTGAGATCAGAGGGAGGGGGAAGCATGAGGTCAGAGTATTTATGTCCCCGGCTATCAGTGGGGTCATGGCGGCTGCTATAGACTTTGCATCTTCTCTTTCCCTGTCTTTCTCTCTCTTTCCTTCTCCTTCTGATTCCAACCCACACACTCCACCCTCATTCTCTCTGGCCTGGGGGCTGCAGGGCAGGCCTGCTGCTTCCAGCTCCTCCTTCCATACCCCTGCCTCCTGTCTGCACCTCCTTGACAAACGTCTTATTAACACTCCTCAGCCTCCTGGCTTTGTGTGCCATCTGTGTCCTGCTTGGATTGTGACTCATGCCTACCTTTCAGGGCCTGGTTCAAGTCCCTGCCTTGGTGTGTAAACACAGGTACATGGTGCACCTGTGTGTGGGATTCAGAGACGATCACTCTGGACTTTCGTAATTCTGTTTCTACCTCCCTCACTCATGAGCTCCCTCTTGAGAGCAGAGGCAGCTCTGTCTCATTTATCTGCAGGTGTCTGCAGGTGGCCTTACACACCCTAGGCGCTTAGTAACACAGCTGGATTCCCTGAGCGTGGGGAGCTGTCTGCAGCTCTAGCCCTGGACGTTTTCAGGACCCTGGAGAGGTCCACGCAGGTGTGGGAGGCTGGAGGTCTCTATTCAGGGCAGAAACTAGCAAACAGAGGCTTTCTATGAGCAGCTCTGGAATGAACGTCTGTTTCTGCCCTCTGCTTTGGACAGCTGCTCTTTAACATCTTCAAACCTCATAGGAAGAACAAAGGCTGACCCAGGAAAAAGCTCGGCTGGGAAGTCTGGGCAGCTGGTGTTCTTGGCTCTGCACCACCTCGTGCCCTTCCCAGCACCAGGGACAGAGATGCTCCCTCCCCCTGCGCCTCTGGCTGCGGCATCTGACCACTGGGTCAGGTCTCTGTGTAGGTTTCCTTTCATCTACACACAAATTTTTTGCTGTGACCTTTTTCCCCAGCACCGAGTTTAAAGGAATTCCGCTTAAACGGGGCCAACATTTCTGAATTTAATAATTCAACGCTTGCGCTCACCGTCAAGCCAATAATTTAGTAACAGTGGGGAGCTCAGGCTGCCTTCCACCGGTAGATCATGTTCTGCTTTGACTTCCAGAGCACACGGGTGGGTGAGGACACTGTCCTTCCCAGCGACGGCTGTGACTTTTACATGGCCATTTAGCGCTCCCAGTTAATATGATGGCAAGAGGAAAATTACCTGTGCTGATAGCTGTCCCTGTCACCTATAAATTCCTGGGGCATTCACCATATAAACATTACCAAGGAATGCTCACCACCTCCTCATAATGACCCAGGTGACAAATGGCTCCTGGGCCCATGCTCTTCCCGTACCAGCCCTGGAGATCTTCCTGGCTGTGTCCCAGGAAGGAGGTATTGATGCGTGGCCCTGGCATGGCCGGGGACGTGTCCCCCAGGGGTGGCTTGCAGACCACCTGCCTCAGAAACAGCTTGGCCAGGGGAGGGGAGGGCTTCGGATATACATGTTTGTTCATTTGTGTCCAGAGCCAGACGCTGAGATGGAGGCTGCCTTTCCCACATTCCCGGGGGTGTCTGTGTCCCCCGCTTTGGGAATCTCTGATGCAGGGAAGGAGGCCAGGGCTGGGACTCAGGGGCCTCGGGTTTGCCCTGTCCCTGCTGTCTTCCCCGTGATGGCGCATTGCTCCCTGGGCTGTGCCCTTGTTACTGTGAGTACCTGTCCGATGCTCTGGGAGCTCTGTTTGCAGTTTCAGGCAGTTCTGAGTCCATTTCTAGGGGAGGAGAGGGAGTGGTGTCGGGCAGAGAGGAGGCGTTGGGAACCGAGGGGAAGGGTCTGGGAGGCAGAGGGAGGCTCCCTGGGTCTGGGAGTCAGTGCAATCTGCCATGAGTCTCCCTCTCCCCAGGGATGGATCCCTCAACAGTCAATTCCTCATGTCTCCGTCGGTGCAGTTTCCTCCAGGCAGCAGGCAGAACCCTGCAGGAAGCAGAACTGGCCTGAGTGTTTCACAAGGGATGGTGTAATGAGGTTGCTCTCAGAGCAGCAGCCAGGGAACAGAGATCCTACAAGGATGTGGGTGTCCCAAGGACTAGCAAGGGCAGGAGGCGCCCCTCCCTTAGGCTCCAGGACGGGGAAGGAGGGGGTGTCCTGACCAAAAGCAATGGATGCTTCTGGAACCACAGATACAGCAGGAAGGGCTGGGGGGCAGTCACCAGCTTCCACCTCCTCCTGTCCCAGTCTCCAACTAGGGCCTCCCTTGGCCAAACTCAACAGAAACTATTAGTGGCCTCTATGGGCAGCAGCCCCTGTATTCTGTCTCCAGGGTCAGAGACCAGGACTGAGAGACAGCACGTGGAGAACGACCAGCAACATCCATCAGTCAGTCACCCTGCCTAGCCCACCACCCTCCGTCACAGGGGCCAGGGCATGTGGGGTGGATGTGGTATGATGTGGGGAGTGAGCGTGGGTGTGATATGGAGGGTGGGTGTGGTGTGATATGGAGGGTGGGTGTGGTGTGATATGGAGGGTGGGTGTGGTATGGAGGGTGGGTATGAGTGTGATATGAAGAGTGGGTATGAGTGTGATATGAAGAGTGGGTATGAGTGTGATATGGAGGGTGGGTGTGATGTGGAGGGTGGGTGTGGGTGTGATATGAAGAGTGGGTGTGGGTGTGATGTGGAGGGTGGGTGAGGTGTGATATGGAGGGTGGGTGTGGGTGTGATATGAAGGGTGGGTGTGGGTGTGATATGGAGGGTGGGTGTGGGTGTGATATGAAGAGTGGGTGTGGGTGTGATGTGGAGGGTGGGTGAGGTGTGATATGGAGGGGGGGTGTGGGTGTGATATGAAGGG
>NW_016804501.1:80262-93179 GCF_001698545.2 Rhinopithecus bieti
GATGATGGTGATGGTGATGATGATGGTGATGGTGATGATGATGGTGATGATGATGATGATGGTGATCATGATGATGATGGTGATGGTGATGATGATGTGATGATGGTGATGATAATGATGGTGGTGGTGGTGATGATGGTGATGGTGATGGTATGATGATGATCATGGTGATGATGATGGTGGCGATGGTGGTGGTGGTGATAATAGGATGATGATGATGGGATTATGATGATGATGGAATGATGGGATGGGATTATGATGATGGTGGAATGATGGTGGTGGTGGTGGTGATTATGCTCATAGTGATGGGATGATGGTGGCAATGATGGTGATGATGATGGTAATGTGGTGATGATGGGAGGATGTTGTGATGGTGATGGTTATGATGATAATGGTGATGATGATGGGATGATGGTGATAATGATGGTGGTGATAATGATGGTGATGGTGGTGATGGTGATGGGATGATGGTGATGATTGCATTAGCCTGTTTTCACACTGATATAAAGATACTGCCTGAGACTGGGTAATTTATAAAGACAGGTGGTTTGACTCACAGTTTTGCATGACTTGGGAGGCCTCAGCAAATTTGCAATCATGACAGAAGGTAAAGAGGAAGCAAGGCATGTCCTGCATGGCATCAGGCAAGAGACAGCGAGGAAGTGCCACACTTTAAAACCATCAGCTCCTGTGAGAACTCACTCACTATCACAAGAACAGCATGGGGGAAACCATCCCCATGATCCAATCACCTCCCACCAGGTACCTCCCTTGACACATGGGAATTACAATTTGAGATGAGATTTGGGTGGGGACACAGCCAAACCATATCATTTTCTTTTTTTGAGACAGAGTCTCACTCTGTCACCCAGGCTGGAGCACAATGGCATGACCTCTGCTCACTGCAACCTCCACCTTCCAGGCTCAAGCAATTCTCTTGCCTCAGCTTCCCAAGTATGTGGGATTACATGTACCCACCACGATGCCTGACTAAGTTTTGTATTTTTAGTAGAGACAGGGTTTCACCATGTTGGTCAGACTGATCTCAAACTCCTGACTTCAAATGATCCACCCGCCTCAGTCTCCCAAAATGCTGGGATTACAGGTATAAGCCACCATGCCCAACCTCCTTTTCACATTTCAAAACCAATTATGCCTTCTCAGCAGTTCCCCAAAGTCTTACCTCATTGCAGCATTAACTCAAAAGTCCAAATCCAAAGTCTCATCTGAGACAAGGCAAGTCCCTTTCACCTATGAGCCTGTAAAATCAAAAGCAAGTTAGTTACTTTCAAGATACAATGTAGATACAGGCATAGGGTAAATACTCCCATTCCAAATGGGAGAAACTGGCCAAAACAAAGGGGCCACTGGCCCCACGCAAGTTGCAAATCTGCCTGAAATCTTAAAGCTCCAAAATCTCCTTTGGCTCCATGTCTCACCTCCAGGGCACACTGATGCAAGGGGTGGACTCCCACAGCCTTGGGCAGCTCTGTCCCTGTGGCTCTTCAGGGTAAAGGCCCACAGCTGCTTTCACAAGCTGGCATTGAGTGCCTGTGGCTTTTCCAAGTGCACAGTGCAGGCTGTCGGTGGATCTACCATTCTGGGATCTGGAGGATGGTAACCTTCTTCTCACAGCTCAACTAGGCAATGCCCCAGTGGGGACTCTGTGTGGGGGCTCCAACTCCACACTTCTCTTCTGCACTGCCCTAGCAGAGATTCTCTATGAGGGCTCCACCCATGCAGCAGACTTCGACATCCAGGCATTTCCATACATACTCTGAAATCTAGGTGGGAGGTTCCCAAAGCTCAACTCTTGTCTTCTGCGCACCCATTGGCCCAACATCATGTGGAAACTACCAAGGCTTGGTTGGGGCTTGCACTCTCTGAAGGAATAGCCTGAGCTGTACCTTGGCCTCTTTTAGCCACAGTTGGAGCTGGAGTGTCTGGGACACAGGACACCATGTCCTGAAGCTGCACACAGCAGTGGGGCCCTGGGCCCAGCCCACAAAACCATTTTACCTTCCTAGGCCTCTGGGCCTGTGATGGGAGGGGCTGTCTTGAAGATCTCTGACATGCTCTGGAGACTTTTCCCCCATTGCCTTAGTGATTAACATTTGGCTTCTCCTTACTTATGCAAATGTCTGCAACCAGCTTGAATTTCTCCCCCAGAAAATGGGTTTTCTTTTATACCACATGGTCAGGCTGTAAATTTTACAAACTTTTATGCTCTGCTTTCCTTTTTTAGACATACATTCCAATTTCAAACCATCTCTGTGAGCTCATATAACTGTATGCTTTCAGGAAAAATTAGGTCACTTCTTGAATGTTTTGCTGCTTAGAAATTTCTTCTGCTAGATTCCCTAAATCACCTCTCTCAAGTTTAAAGTTCCATAGATCTCTAGGGCAGGGGCAAAATTCCTCCAGTCTCTTTGCTCAAGAGTGACCTTTGCTCCAGTTCCCAATAAGCTCCTCATCTCCATCTGAGATCACTTCAGCCTGAACTTCATTGTCTATATCATATCAGCATTTTAGTCAAAACCATTCAACAAGTCTCTAGGAAGTTCCAAACTTTTCCACATCTTTCTGTCTTCTTCTGAGCCCTCCAAGCTGTTCCAATCTCTGCCAGTTATCCAGTTCCAAAGTTGCTTCCACATTCTCAGATATCTTTTAGCAATCTCCCACTACCTTGTTACCAATTCTGTGTATTAGTCTGTTTTCACACTGCTATAAAGACACTACCCGAGACTGGGTAATTTATAAATAAAGAAGATATAATTGGCTCACATTTCCATATGACTGGGGAGGCCTCAGAGAACTTATAATCATGGCAGAAGGTGAAGGGGAAGCCAACCACATCTTACATGCTGGTAAGTGAGAGACAGTGAGGAAATGCCACACTTTTAAACCATCAGCTTTCATGAGAACACACTCATTATCATTAGAACGGCATGGGGAAACCAAACACCCCTGCCATGATCCAACCACCTCCCACCAGGTTCCTCCCTTGACACATGGGGATTACAGTTTGAAATGATATTTGAATGGTGACACAGAGCCAAATCATATCAATGGTGATGGTGATGATGGTGGTAATGATGGCGATGATATTGGGGATGGTGATATTGATGGTGATAATGGTGATTTTGATGGTGATGATGATGGTGTTGGTGATAAAGGTAATGATGGTGATGGTGATGATTTTGGTAATGATGGTGATGATGATAATGGTAATGTGGAGGTGATGATGGTGATGATTATGGTGATGGTGATAACGATGGTGATGGTGATGGTGGTGATGATGATAATGGTAACGTGGAGGTAATGGTGATGATGGTGATGGTGATGATTATGGTGATGGTGACGGTGGTGACAGTGGTGATGATTATATTGATGGTGGTGATAATTATGATGGTGGTGATGATGATGATCATGACAGTATCAGCAGGGGAAGCAGGCACTGTAGTAGCAACACGAATAAACATTATATGGCCCTTATTTGTACCAGACACTATTCTGGACACCTCACATATGTCAGGTCACTCAATTGACACCACAACACCTGAGGTAAGTGCTCATGATCTCCATTTGATAAATGAGAAACTTAGGCACAGAGAAGTCAAGTCATCTCCCTAAGGGCACACAGGATGTGACAGTGCTAGGATTCAGAGCAGGCACCTCATCCTGGAATCAGTGGACTCAGAAACAATGACCTGAGCTAATAGGTAAATACTTTCAGTGACAGTAACAAGTGTCATGAAGACCATCAAGAGGGTGATGTGCGTGTGACTTGGGGTGAGGAGGCTGCATTCAACGAGAGGTTAAGGAAGGCCTCTCTGAGTAAACACTGGTTGGAGATGGGAAGGATGAGGCTCTGAGAAGTGTTCAGAGAGCTGTCACAGCAAGTGCAAAGGCTCTGGGGTGGAAAGTGGGAGGCTTGGCATTCCAAAGAACACAAGAGACCAGAGAAGGCTGAAAAGCAAAAATAAACAGAGGGGGGAGAATGGAAGCCCCGGCCCCCATGGGGGCCTTCACAAGTCCCATGGGACATGGGGGGTGGTTTGATTGGTGAGTGGTGGAAGCCCCCCCGGGGAGCCCCTGCAGGGAGTCACCTCAGGTCCCACCCTCCATGGTGCCCCGAGTCCTGTTGATTGCTGATTCCTGGGCCCTAAAAAATGGGGCCAGGTCGGGGGGCCCTCTGCTGTGTCCTGGGGGCAAATGGGGAAGGAATCTCCCTCCCAGCAAAATTATAAACGGTATCACCGAGCAAGGACGGCAAAGAGCCCCCCTCTCTTTGAAGGTGGGTCATGGTTTGGGAAAAGGCGCCTTCCTAACACAACCCCCATTTTCCAGGAGCTAGAATGTCTTGGACCTGGCCGACGGACACCACTGGTGGGCAAATCAAGGGACGTGTGTTCATTTGGGATTGCAACAGCCAGGGGTGGGGCCCAGCATTGGGAACTAGATCCCCAAGGTCGTGCTTTCTGTGAGAGTTTTCCTCTCTCTACACAAGTTCCAACCCCCAAGCGGCCGTGGGAGCCCTGGTCCCCTTCCCAGGTTCCCATCAGGAGACTTTGGGGGGTGAAATTTTGTAAAAGTAGAAAGGCCAGCTAAGCCCTTATGAGTTCATCACAGAATGTCTTGGGAAGCCTGAGTGGGCCACATCTCTGCAGGCGGGACCACCAGACAGGGCATGGGCAGTTTTGTTGTCAGGGGCAAGGCTGCAATTAAATATCTCATTGCCCTGGCTCCCACTCCAGGACTGCTTGCAGGAAAATCAATTACCAGAAATGCAGCTGGTGGGGTGCCCAGACTCCTCAGGACCCTGCCCTTATCTGATGATGCTGCTCGGCTTTGCACATGAACTGTGCCATCCCAGGAGGCTGTGCTCTCATGAGGAGGTGTGTGACTGTCTTAATGAGACATCCCCGGCACGTAGCCAACCTAATCTCAGCTCCTCAGGGTGAGTTCTCTGAGCTCTGACTGTCCTCACCCCCCACGACAGCCTGGCTGAGTCCCAGGGGATGGGTGCTCTGACACTGAGACCACGGATAGCACTGCCATTATAGAGGGGGAGACCCCAGCATGCACCACCCCACCCCCCTCCCCCTGCTTCATCCTCTTCCCCTTCTCACTGGCCTCATTGGGGAATGCTTGGAATTATTCCAGGACAGTTTTGTCCTTTGCCCAAATGTGGTGTGCCCTGGTAAACAGTGGGTGTCTGCAGAGGAAGGTCCTCACGGGGGCAGAGTCTGCAGTGCCACAGGGCCCATGCCCCCTCCCTCCTGGGTACACTTAGAGCCCATTCCCAGCCTCCCTACGTCAGGTGGGGTCAGGCGACCAAGCTCTTCCCAGAGGGCAGCACTTCCAGGCAGGCCCATGAAGAAGAGCCTGCAATTCTCACATTTTTTCTTCCTTAGGAGCCAGTTAGACAAAGAGGACCCCAGGGGCTCAGAGGACAGTGGAGGGAGTCGATGCAGGAGCCCGGGCTCTGATTGACCGTGGGGTGGGGTGTGATCCTGTGCCCCACTTTGGAATGTCCCAAATGAACATTCGACTTATACTGGCTGAAGTCCCTACAGGAGTGGGGTTGGCTGTGAGGGTCTGTCGCCCACCCTGACCAAACAGCCATGAGTCCAGACTCAGCTCCTCCCACCTTGGTCTGAATGTATTAGCTCCCTTGTTCCAGCGGACATGATGCTCTGGGGGAATCCGATACGGGGACAAAGGAGAGAAGACTGTCCACCTTGCAGGAGAAGGGCCCGAAGTTAATTCTGGCTGGAACGACCGGTGTCCTCTTTCCTCCTGACTTGAGGATCTCACCCTGTAGTGCACAGAATTAACCTCGTTTGTGGACACTCGGTTGGATCCTGCCAAACGTCTGTTCTCCATCCCTTTGAGAGAGTTCTTACCTTTCCCTTTCCCACCTTTCCTCCGTCACCTGTGATTTGAAGGAGGCTGATCCATCCTCCACCCCAGCTCCTGTAGCCCAGGCCTGGTCAGTGTCAGCCTTGGCCCTGGACTCAGCGATGGGTTAGAGATGGGCAAACGGCCCCTGCCAGGCCAGGAGGCTGAATTCCAGACCTTTGTGGGCACTGGCAGAAGCAGGGAGCTCTCTCTCCACCGCAGCTGGGAGGCTGCTGGGGTGTCAACCTGGGATGGCTGAGAGCATCTCACGGAGAAAACCCTGTGAGTAAAGGCAACCGAGGAAGCAAGTTAGAGCTGGAGAGAGCCTGAGAGGACGGAAACGACTGCCCTTGAGGTCTGGACAGAGGCTCCCGTCCCATGAAACAGCGCATGGGTTTTATTTGTTTTTTCACCCAAGCCAGCTTCAGTTGTGTTTGTCACTTGCCACAAAAAAGACCCTGACGAATGTAGTTTAAGAAGAAAAGCTGGAAGCAGCAAATGCAGAGCAAACCCCAGGAACATTTGCCCTTTAAGTTGCTGAATTCCATGCTGTTGCTGGAGCGAGAGCCTCTCCTGTCCTGCGGAGCTGAGTCATCACTGCTGACGCAAGGGGAGGATCTGGCAGGAGCCCTCTGCACCTCATTTGGGTGCCCTCAGGGACGCCCACCCAGGGGTGTTCCGGGAAATTTAGCAGGGAAGGTAGCGTTGACTTTATTTTCTTCTTTTAATGTCTCCCTAACGGACCTGTTTATCTCCGCTGTTCATTTGCCATTTGTTTTCCTGCAAAGGTAAACTGTCACTCACAGGCTCATTACCCGTGCTTGCTATTCTGGGCTTACTCTGTGGGGGTGTCCTGGAGTTCAGGATCATTCACAGAGGTCAGGGGCATGCATCAGGTCTAAATGGCGCCATGGATGACACTGGTTCTCAGGGAGGCTGAAAGGCACCCATCGTCACCACCCACCACTCCAGGAAAAGACTGAGCCCAACATTCCATCACCAGAGATAGGACTCCGTGGGGGGTGATGCTGTGGGAGCCACCACCCTGTTACTTCAGAGTCAAATGTCCTGTCCATGATGGGGGTCAGATGGACCTCATGGCCAAAGGAGACTCATAGGCAATGCTTACAGAGCGGCAGGGTGTCAGGAGCAGACAGCAGAGTAACCATGGTAAAGTCAGGTTGTGTGTTCCGGCCACGTGAGGGGGCCTGAGACACCGTGGTTGAGATTCAGTGCCTGGAGGAGTGTCCTCCTGGGAGCAGCTAGAACACTGAAAGCCATGTCTGGGAGGCCTAGGGGTGTGTGGGGGGCTGGATGCCTGGTGAGGCCAGTGGCGTGTCCCACACGCAGAATCCTGAAGGCAGCACATGGCCAAGCCCCCCACCCCATGGCAGGGGCAATGGAGAGAGGATAGCCACTGGGCAGTCTGCCATGGCAGCTCCTGTTAGGGGCTGGATACACGAGTCCTGAAGGCCAATGGTCTGCTGGGGAAGCCCTGGGCCATAGCCTTCTAGAGGCAACCCCATTTACACAGCCACAAAGGAGCTGCAGAGTCCACAGGGCCTGGGAAGACCAAGGTCTGCTGGAGAGTGGGTCGGTGGCCAGGCTTTGGTGGACAACGTGGTGGAGCCTCCCAGGACAGCAGCAGGCTGGACTGACCACAGCAGAGAGGCTGATATGAGGTCACAGACACCCAGCCAGGGAGAATGTCCCTGACCTCAGAGCCCCACCCTGCCGCTCACTCACTCACTCCTCACTCATTCCTGCATCAATGAGTTCACTGAGTGCCGGCCAGGTTCCAGGGACTGGGACTCCCACGGGGAACTGAAAAGCCCAAATCTCTGTGTCAGGGGTCAAGCAGTGTAGCAGAAACTGTCAAGGGAAACAGGGAACAGAAGTAAATATAATGTACATTAGGAAATGACCCATCAGTAATTCTACGGAGGGTGGGCTGGCGCCCACAGGAAAACAGCTGTTTCCAGTGGCAGGTGGTGCCCTCAGGATGGGTGTGTTCCCTGAAGGTCACCACACCTGTCAAATGTCCTGTCCATGATGGGGGTCAGATGGACCTCATGGCCAAAGGAGACTCATGGGCAATGCTTACAGAGCAGCAGGGTGTCGGGAGCAGACAGCAGAGTAACCATGGTAAAGTCAGGTTGTGTGTCCCGGCCACGTGAGGGGGCCTGAGACACCGTGGTTGAGATTCAGTGCCTGGGTCCCCTGGAACACACCCCTGCGCCTGTCCCTGCCTTGGTGCAGACACCTGAGTCTCTGGGCTCCTGGATCAGAGCTGGATCGGGGCGCCCAGAAGCCATCCCTCCTGCCCCTGCCAGCCCCATCACAGCTGCTCAGCCTTCACCGAACCCCTACCAGGGAGGCCACACCAGGCCATGAATCCTCCTGGAGACTGTGCTCATCATCTTTGGGGATGCAGGACCGATGAGATACAGAGAGGACATAGCTTTCTGAAGAAGACAGAGGGATAACTGAGAGGCAGCCGTGTTGACACAGGGGAGAAGCTCCACTAGTCAGAGGTGGATGCAAAGTCCCAGCCAGGACACAGGTGGGGCACGTGATGAGGGGAACAGGACACTACTAGGCAGGAGTTGGCTGGCAGTCTGTTCTACTGGTCATCAGCACTCAGCCAAGAGGCCTTGAGAAAGTTATCACCACCATGTGCCTCAGTTTCTCCATCTGCTCAAAGAGAAGTTGTGTGAATGGAGCCCAAGTTCCCCTCCATTCTAAGAGCCTAGGCAAGGGGACCTTGTGAAGGACCTTCTGCCAGAGCAGGTGGCAATAGTGGGGACAAACTGGGGGACTGTGTGAGCCTGGAGACCCCTGAGCAGGGCTTTAGAGAGCAAGAAATATCCAGAAGGAGAAAATCAAGAATGAAAGGCCAAGTCATAAATTTCCAGACTGCCTCTGTCCAGAAGGTCCAGCAATTGGTCTGTCACTCATTAGGTCATCCACCCCCCCATCCATCATCCATTCATCCATCAACCCCCTCACCCATCCATCATTCATCCATCCATCCATCCACCCATCCACCCATCATGCATCCATCCACCCACCCACCCATTTATCATCCATCCATTCATCCATGTACCCACCCATCCATCCATCATCCATCCATCTATCATCCATTCACCCATCCATCCATCCATCCATCATCCATCCATCCATCCACCCATCCATGCATGCATCCATCCATCCATCATCCATCCACTCATCCATCCATCCACCCTCCACCCATCCCTCATCCATCCATCCATCAACCTCCCCACCTATTCATCATCCATCCATCCATCCACCCATCTACCCATCCATCCACCCACCCATCCCTCATCCATCCATCCATCAAACCCCTCCACCTATCCATCATCCATCTATCCACCCACCCATCCATCATTCATCCATCCATCCACCCAACTACCCATCCATCCATCATCCATCCATCCACCCATCCATCCATTCACCCAGCCACCCATCCATCCATCATGCATTCATCCATCATCCATCCACCCATTCACACATTCATCCATTCACCCAGCCATCTATCCATCCATCCATCCACCCATCCACCCATCATCCATCCACCCATCCATCCATCATGCATTCATCCATCATCCATCCACCCATTCACCCATTCATCCATCATCCATCCATCATCCATCCATCCATCCACCCATTCATCCATCATCCATCCATCTATCCACCCACCCTGCCCACCCATCCACCCACACACCAATCCAGCCATCCACTCACCCATCCATCCATCTATCATCCATTTATCAACTTATTCAGCCAATGTTTGATGAGTGTCTGTTGTGTGCCAGTGACTGTTTCAGGTACCATGGACAAAAGTGAACAAAGCAAAATGGCCCCTCCTGAGCACTGCATTTTAATGGGGAGAAACAAGCAATAAATTAATACGTTGGTAAAATGCATACCATGTCAGATGATGTGTTGTGGAGAAACATAAATGGAGAAGTGGGTACGGAGATGCTCAAGTCACCCTGCTTTTCCCGCTGAGATGAAGTAATCCGTCTCCCTCTTCTGCTCCCCTACTCCCCATCTTATCATCCTCCAGACAAATCTTCCTCAGATGTAGCCAGATGGTATCCCTCCCACATTGGGACACTTCCGATTCTTTCACAGTCCTTGGAATAAAATTTCTATCAAGGCTGAGGAGCACTCTCCCCATGAGCTGACCCTACCTACCTCCCCAGGTCACCACCTGCACTGCCCCAGCCACTGGTTTCTTCCCATTCCTTGGTTCTGGACACTCACTATAGACGACTTTCAGGTCTGAGTCACGCACTGCACTCACTATGGATGACTTTCAGGTCTGAGTCACGCACCGCACCAAACTACTGCTGACTGCTGCAAACTTCTCAGAGGTGCTCAGAGCTGTGCAGCGTCTGCAGGATCCTTTGTCAGGAACAAGAACCACCCGAGAAGCAGCTCTGAGAAGCCCTGGGTCTTGTCTTCTCTCCAGAAAAGAGCCTGGGTTTTACGAACATTCGGGTCTGCTCTCCATTCCTCATGGGCTCCTAGCAAGGATTCTTCCCTGAGATCACCCGGAGACTCTGAGGGGAGAATAAGAGTAAGGTTGCTGATCTTTTGGCTGTTTTCCGCCTGGGAGTGCTGGGATGCACCAAGATGCAGGAATTTCTCTGCCATGTGCCTCTTCTTCATCGTGTGTCTGTGCTTGAGACCACAGCTGGCTTTACCTTAGCTCATTCCCTGAAAAGCAGGAGCAGAATTTGCCCATCAGTAGTGGGATTTTGAGGGTGGTTTGTTGCTGCTGTTTAAACTAAGGTGGTTTAAATTCCAAGTGCTCCTTCCAAAATCCTTCCAAAATAAATGGTGTGTCAAGAATGGGCTTCAGGACACCCTGGGGCCCCCTGTCTCCACCTGCAGCATCAGCACCACCTGGAGCTCATTAAAGATCTGAATTCTTGGGCCCTCCCCCTCACCTATCCAATCAGAAAAAACATTTTAACAAGACCCCCAGGAGTCCCTGTGCTCATCAAGCTTGAGAATTGCTACTTTGATAAATCAGTTCTCACACCTACTGCACAGTGCGGCCTCCTGAGGACTTTAAAAGGTTGCGATGCCTGCTTTGCACCCCCAAAATTTCTGAGAGCTCATTGGCATGCGATGGGGGAGCAGTTAGAGATGCTGGGTGACTCCAATGTGTGGCAGAGCTTCAGAATCACTGATATAGGGAAACCAGGAGAAAGGAACCAGGAGGCCCTGTCATCTGACAGTGGCTGGTCTCTGTCTATACCCCGGAAGGGCTGTGCCTCATTGTACCATCCAACAGAATGCTGTGTTTCCCCTCAAAGGACAACAGGCAGGGAAGGGAAGGGAGGGACCTGATCCCAGAATCTGACTGGTGCAGGATGGTCCCTGCATGTGTGTGACTGACCCAGCCTTCCCCTTCTCAGTTGTGGTTTCCAAACAACTGAAGAATGTGCTGAGGAATGCAACATCCCTGGATAAGGAGGGACTGGAGCAACCCAGCCTCCACTCCTGCCCCTCCTAGAACAGGATGTCCTACCTTGAGTTAGCCCATCAATTACATGTCCCCAGGGTAGAAAACCCAGGGCGGGCGCTTTTCCAAGTTCTCAG
The DNA here is from genome assembly GCF_001698545.2 of Rhinopithecus bieti. Taxonomy (NCBI): domain Eukaryota; kingdom Metazoa; phylum Chordata; class Mammalia; order Primates; family Cercopithecidae; genus Rhinopithecus; species Rhinopithecus bieti. Next base: position 91,804 of record NW_016804501.1, read on the forward strand.
CTGCAGTGCCACACAAGAGCCACACAGGTGAGATTCCCTGCACCCTGGGCAGCTCAGCTCGCCTGAGCTTGGGAGACTGATGTGTCATGGATCCAAGGATTCTGCGGTCCCCTGCTCTCTGTCTGGGAGTGATAAAGCTGATTTATGTTCTGCCTCACCAGAGTCGTGTGGGTGGGAGTGTGAGCTAGAGATTGGGCAGCCATCTGCAGGAGGACCCCACTTAGGTAAACTACTACAGGGACAGAAATTAAATAAACACTTGCAGGCGCTGGGCTCCAATCCAGGTTCAATGGGTTTTCCCTCTCTTGGCCCTGGAGAGATCCTGACGGACACATTCCAGGGGCACCCAGCCCTGCTTCTGTCTCCCTGTGTTTTACCCACCACTCCAGCCTGGGCCAACTCTCAGTCAGAGAAACGTGTGGTGGGGATATGGTACGAGCTTTGGGACTGGGGGCATGGCCTGATTGGCTCCGAGTCCTTACAGTGAGATGCCAGTGTGTGCAGCTCTCAGGTCAGTCCTGAGCACAGCTCAGCTTTGGGTTCTCTGATGAGCTCAGATCATCCCACCTGATGCATAGAAGGCCGAGTGTGCCAGGCAGGTGCCCACTGACACGTGCCAGGGCTGAGCCATCCTTACTCCTCTGCAGAAGAACTGTCTGTCCTGGCACAGAGATCTCAGGTAAGAGGGATCTGGAGACTGGGCAGCATTGCTGACCATGCACGGGGCTGTGGGACTGGATCCTGGGCTGTCTGAGGCTGGGAGTTTTCCACAGAGAACATGACCAGTCTCTTAGAGGAACTGCCGGGAGGACTGGGCCAGGATGCCCAGACACCCTGATGGGCTGAGATGCCACCTGAGAACGGTTAATAATCCCTTCTGGACAGAGTTGCAACCCTCCCCCGAGAACCAGGGCTGCCTGCCGTGCACTCCTGGCATCTCTCCAGCTTTCCTCCGGAAGCTGCCTCCACTGTCTCCTCTCCAACGCACAGCAGCACTTCTCCAGAGGCCCGGGCACCAAGCCCTGTGGCTTCAGGAGTGGTCAGGCTGGTTCATCCTCAAAGGACTAGGACTGAAACGCTGTCCCATTAGCTGACCCATGTGTAGGGCCTGGGGTGGCCTCATGTCTAGAGATCCACCATGCTGAATGATGGGAAGTCAAGCAAGGCAGCGTCCAGCGTGTGGGCTGGCAGATGCCACAGTTCCTGGCCCAGCTCCTGGGGAATGATTCTAAGAAATGTGGGCCGGGCGCAGTGGCTCAAGCCTGTAATCCCAGCACTTTGGGAGGCCGAGACAGGCAGATCACGAGGTCAGGAGATCGAGACCATCCTGGCTAACCCGGTGAAACCCCGTCTCTACTAAAAAAAATACAAAAAAA
>NW_016804501.1:94056-324352 GCF_001698545.2 Rhinopithecus bieti
CTCTAGTCTGTTCTTAAAAGGTAAAAAGGTGATTGTTAAATGCCTGCTCTAAAGTCCCCCACAGTGAGTGAGAGTCTGAGCTTGAATAGGCGCCTTGGTTCAGGTCCACTGTGAAGGGCCCTTCACCTTCCTGCTCCTGGGTCCATTCATTCCCCACCTCAGCACACACTAAACATCTCACCACTTCCTGGATTTTAATTGCCCACTGAGCTACTCTGAGATCCACAGACTTCTGTACTAGAATTAGGAGAGACCAGCACTTGTTAAACTTATGCAATAAAATATGAACTGGAATTAGAAACAGCCCTTGGTGAAGCTCAGTTCAAGAGGATGTTTTGGAACTATAAGTGCAATTACTCATCGTGAAGCCCTCCAGGGATAGTCAACTGCTCATCCTGGTGAGATCATGAAATAAGGACTCCTCGTGGTCAGGGTCCTCCCAGGGAAAAGTTGCTGGAGTGTGGGAGTACAGCTGTAAGGGTCACAGAGATGAGCTGGGACACTGCCTTTCTGAAGTCTCAGCCCCAGTGCTAATTCTCTTAGGGGGCACGTGGCTTCCTGATGGTGTGGAAACAGTCACTAGCATCTATCCATCATCCACCCACTTATCCACCCATCCACACATTTATCCATCCATCATTCATCTATTCATCCATCTGTCAACCTATACACATTCACTTACCCAACCATCCATCCATCCATCCATCCATCATCCATCTATCCACCTGTCTACTCATATACCCATATACCCATTTGCCTAGTCACCCATCCATTCACTTATCATCCATTCATCCACCCAACTACCTATATACCCATTCACCTATCCATCCATCCATTCACTATCGATCCATCATCCATCCATCCATTCACCCATCTACCCATTTATTTATTCATTCACCTATCCACACACTCATCCATTCATCATCCAACCATCTATCCACATGTCTACTCATTCACCCATCCATCCATTTATGACTTATCCACCACCCATCTGCCCATCTACTCATTTACTTATCCATCCATCCACCCATTTACCCATTTACTGGTTCATCCATCCATCCATCCATTTACTTCTTCATCTCTTCACCCATCCATCACCTATCATCCACCCCTTCATTCAAACATGAATCAAATTGTCTGCCCAGTCTCAGGCACTGCTGGGCAGCTGGTTTTTTAAAAGACCATGAAAAGAGACATTCTGCTGCCAAGAGCCTCTATGCTCCATCAAAAGTCATTTTGGGCAAGATCCTAAGATGCTTTGATAAAGATGCAGCCTAAGGTTGGGTGGCATTTGGATGACCCCGTGCAGGTGGGTGGTATTTGGATGACCCCGTGCAGCATCTATCTGGCAGTGGTGGGGCCTCTGCAGTGCTTTCTTGCCTTCTCATCCAGCCATCCAACAGACATTACTGAGCTTCCCCAGCCCCTATACTTGATTTAGTAACTGGCTTAAGAAACTTACTGTCTTTTGGGGAGTCGGTCACAGGAACAGGACTTTTGGAGTCAAATCAGAGGAACGCTAAGACCAATGGGAACATTTACTGACTTAAGGAATACAAGAAGGGTTGTTTTGCACAAGTTATTCCCTGACTGCCCCTCTGCATCAATTCCGTGCCGTTCTCCGACCTCGCTGTGCCCAGCAGGCTGACCTCTATAAATGGCACCAGTGGGGCTCCCTGCCCTCTAGATGCTGTTGGATTTGGCTGATGAGAGTCAGCAGGAGAAGCCTGAGGGTGGGAGGAGACAGAAGTTGGAACCTGCTTGACTGACAACATTTGGCAGTGGGAGGTTTTCCTTCAAATAAGATTCCGATCCTGCCAGATAACTCCTCTCCCAAGAGTTAAACCCTCCCTGCATTCCAGAAACAAAGCCCCACACCCTGTGCCCTGGGGCTTACGGTGGATAACAGCTGTCCCTGCGGTTCAGCTCATGGGGTGCAGCTTCCCCATCCCTACCTAGACCTCGTAAATAGCCTGCTGCTTTGAACCTCTGCAGGGAGCCTGTGGCTCTGCTCTCAGAATCAGGTTGTGCCCAGCCAAAGAGCAGGTCAGATGTGCAGGTGAGTGGTCAGATCAGCCACCTGGATGTCCAGCCCCACCCTCCTCTGTCTTTCTAATGAGACTGGCTTAAGTCCTTTGTTGGTAGATCAGCCTTTCTCCATATGACAGAAACAGATGTGGTCTCTTCCTTCTTTGGCTTCATGTCAGTTCCAATTTGAAAGCCTCCAGGAGAATGTTTCCAACAGAGCTGCCCGTGGGCTCAAGTGACCACCTGTAGACCAATCAGTGGTGGCTATGGGGGCGAAGTCATATATGAGCACAGTATATTCCTGGAACCAGACGGCTGGATGGGAGGAACATCTCCGAGGAGAAGAGAAGGTGCATTTCCGCACACGGTGGGGGATGCTGGAATGATGAGAAGTGAAGCCCCTATGTGGATTCTGTTACCTGTGGCCATCGTGATGTGTCAACAAACCGACAGCACTTATGAAAATTTGAAAAACTGCCCATTCCGTTTCTAACCACAGTACTGAAAGGTGCCCCTGAGCCCCAGATCTAAGAGGTGGAGGGGGCTTGTTTGAGGGCTTTCAGAGCCCCAGGCGCTGCAGGTAAACCCAGGACAACCACCCCCTGAGAGGGTGACCCAGCCTGGATCTGCCCTCGAAGAGCAATAATCCTGAAGCCCTGCCCTTGTCCTCTGGGGCTCTGCACCCCACGCGCTGCTGGAGGACTCAGGCCATCAGTCTGGATTCCCCCCTCCCGCTGCCGCACGCACAGCAGTCCCAGACTCGGCTCCCCATGAGGGACACGGGTCACTCACAGCGTTAGTAACTGAGAACCAAGACCGCCCACCCCACTCCGTGCCTTTGACATGCTCTGGCAGTTTTTTTTTTTTTTCTTTTTTTTTTAGACAGAGTCTCGGTCTGTCATCCAAGCTGGAGTGCAGTGGCACAATCTCGACTCACTGCAGCCTCCGCCTTTCAGGTCCACGCCATTCTCCTGCCTCAGCCTCCCGAGTAAATGGGACTACAGGCGCCCGCCACCACGCCCGGCTAATTTTTTGTATTTTTAGTAGAGACGGGGGTTTCACTGTGTTTGCCAGGATGGTCTCGATCTCCTGACCTTGTGATCCGCCGGCCTCGGCCTCCCAAAGTGCTGGGATTACAGGCGTGAGCCACTGCCGGCCACCTCTAGCAGCTTTAAAGAGGTTGGAAGCTGCAGTTTCTCTCCGCACTTTGAATCTAGGGTGATTACTGGGTGGCCGGCATTCCTGAAATGTCTGACTGAGAGGTACCTGGGGTTTGCTTCTAGATCACTGCCATGTGGTTGGACCCGCGCGCGTGTGTGTGCGCGCGTGTGTGTGTGCGCGCGTGTGTGTGTGCACGTGTGTGTGCATGTGGGCGTGTGCGCGCGTGTGTGTGCGCGCGCGTGTGTGCGCGTGTGTGTGTGCGAGTGTGTGTGTGTGTGTGTGTGTGTGTGTCCGGGTCCTGCGGGAGCTATTTAAGGAGGCTGCTTTGCTGCTGATGGGGTTGGATGTCTCTGTGTGTGTGTGTGTGTGTGTGTGTGTGTGTGAGTGTGTGTGAGTCCGGGTTCTGCAGGAACTACTTAAGGAGGTTGCTTTGCTGCTGATGGACAGACTCAGATGTTCATGTCTGAAAAGCATGGACTCACATGCTGAACGCTGAAGGGGGGACGCCTCGGTGCTGAGAGTCATGGTTGCATCAGGGACTGCGTCTGGGTCTTTTATCTGACAGGCAGACGGACCATTGCTCCTGGAAACGGAAGGCAATGTGCAGGCCATTTCACAGGGAAAATATCTCATCAAAAACAAGAGATTGGTTCCCCGCCGCACCCCACTTGAACTTCTGTGAGCACAGAAGTGGGGAGGACTCACATTTAGATGCCGGAGGCTGGCTCATGAGTAGAGAGAAAGTCTGGTTAATGACCAGGGCGAGCTGAGGAATATCAGAGGCCTGAGTCTGGCTGAAGCTGGGAGCCTCGGGTACAGGTGACCCAGTCCAGGAAATAACTGAGGCTGAAGCTGATTAATGTCAGTTCAGGGACCCTGAGGGTGATTTTGGGGAAGCCACTTGACCAACCTCGGGAGACGCAGCCCAGTTACTGGTTGGAGACTCGGCCCTGTCGGTAGGAGGGATGAACCTGACTGACTAATGCCGGTGACACAGGCTGTGTAAAGTCTGGAGACCCAGAGGGTTGGGTCAGGAAAGAGGAGCGGGTGAGGATCAGCCCAGAAAAGCACACAGAGCCGGGAGAAGGGTCTGCTGCAAATGTCCCTGGGATGCCCCCCTCAGCCCGCGTCAGAGCAACACTGGAGCTGCCTTCCCCAAGTGGGAGAACAGAAGTGGGAACAGCTTCAGGAAGAGGGAACACAGCAGTGGAGAACAGAGGAAGACCCAGAGGAAAACAGATGTAGCTATGTTTTGCCGGATAATAAAAGGCCGATGTGGCAAAGATAGAAAGTGAAGCTGGGGAGGACGCAGCTGCCGTGTGTTGCGAGCAGGATGAGGGAGGACTCTCCTGTGAGGAGGGAGGATGAGGATCTCCAGGGCCTCTGCAGGAACCAGAGTCTGGGGGTGGATTCCAGAGGGGAAGCACAGCCGGGTCTTGTTTCTAAGGCCAGAGCAATGGGCCTCAGACAATTTCCTGACATGGTCAGGGCAGCATCTTCCCAGCACGGAGGCTGAGAGCAGAGACTTGAGGCGAGGCTGCCTCGACGTCCGCCCAGGCCCAGATGTTTCTTAGGAATAAGACACGGGTGGGAGACTTAAGCTCCCTGTGCCTCAGTTTCCTCCTCTGCATGAAAGGGAGAATGACGGTGCCCACCTCATGGAGCTACCACAGGATCTCATTACTGAATAGATTCTGAGTGATTTAAGAGGCAGGCATGCAGCCAGACTCAGCCGTGCCAGGTGATGAGCCCAGGATGGGAGGCACCTGCCCTGATGCGCTTGAAAATCACAGCCCATGCTTGTATCCCAGTCTTTCTGGGCCCCCTCATTGCCTGCACCTGGTATGGGCCGCGCTTCACCTGTCCCTGCCATGCTGTAATATCTGCCCCGTGGACACTGCGATTTGTCTGCCTGCATTGGGGAGGCATGTGCAGATCCCTCACCCTGGGCTCCTGCAGCTCCAGGGAGCAGAGGCACAGAGGGCAGGTGCTGGCAATGGAAGGAGGCCCTGCAGCACCCATCTCCAGCCTCCCGGAGTCTCACGCGGGCAGTGGCTGCCACTTTCTGAAGGTGCCCTCAGCCACACTTGGGCCTCCTCCTGGGAAGGGAGGGTCCTGTGATGGACATGGGAGGCTCCTGTCCTGCCCCCCGAGGGCTGGGCCTGGACAGTGGAGACGAGTGACTCTGCAGCCTCGAAGCCTCCATCCCTGACCTGGGGATCTGCAGGGAGAAAGAGGGGCAGTCCTAGGAGAGACCTGGAGTCACCTGAGCAGGGCACAGGCAGCTGTGCCACGTTTGGCTGGAGCACCGGAGCCAGGAGACCAACTGACCTGGGAGGGCAGGCTCCTCACATGACCACCAGCTGGCTCCGAACCTTCCCGAATGCGCTGCTGTGGTCACCTGCATTTCCTTCCTGAGGTCTGGGTCTGCATCTGCAGACATGCGGGGCCTCGCAGAGCAGCTGCTGCCAAGCGCTGGCATTCCTCATGGAGAGGATTCCTTTGATTTTCACGCTTCCTGTTCAATAGGGCTCCAGCGTGAAGCTAGGGTCTACAGAAAGCTGCACCAGTGTTGGAAGTTCAGGGTCACGTGGGTTTACGTAACCTCCGTGCTTCTAACACGGTGGACCACAGGGGACCCGTAAGGCACTCCCATGCTTGTCCACAGTGTGCTGCAGATCACCACGGTCACCCCCAGGGCTTCACTCCACCGCTCTGGAACCCTGACTTCCCGTGGCAGCAACAGCTGACATACCGACCAGCCCATGACCTGCAGGTCCAAGGGGAGGGGCTTGTTTTGGTGCTTCGAACACCCTACTCACTGCACAGAGCCCTGGAAATCCCTCTGAGTCTCTCCGCACCTGGCTGGTGGTCCCTGAAGCCCACTGTCTAAGGCCTCTATGGAGCCCACACTGGATAATGGCTCCAGGTGTCAGTGCAAATGCCCCTCCACCCCAGACCGCAGCTAGCTGCAGGCGCTGCCCCTTGGGACCCTACGCCCTCAGGGTTCACGTGAACGACTTGCTTGCTGCCACTTCCCTGACATCTTCCAATCCTTTCCAGAGGAAAGCCAGACTCCGCTGGCTGCAATTTCCCTCCCTTCCATACAGAGAGTGGATGTAGTGGAGGTTGGGCGGCATTTGCCTCGCAAACATACAATTAGACGACAGTACCTGGGCGTTTAGTTTCTGGAATCATTAACGCCAGATTTGGCGCACAGGTCCTGTGTGGTGTCTGCGCCTCTGGCTCCTTTCATGGGGCTGCTTTCCGCCGCTCAGGTGTCTGCCTGCAGACGCCCTGACACAGGTTCAGAGAGCTGCAGAGAAAGCCTCAGCACTGGAAACATGGTCGTGCTCCTGCACTGTATCTTGGAGATAATTCTCCCTTCATCTGACACTTGGGTGGACAATTATCCCCAGAAATGAAAGACAAGTTAGTGGCTATTGTGCAGGAAAATCGTGCATGAAAAGAGAGAAAGATTAGTCCTCACACAGCTGGTGGTGTTGTCTTCTGTGCATACAGATATGGGGGGTGTTCATTTTTAATGTCTCAACAAGACAAGAGTCAGACTGGCTGTGTGTTCCAGTTCTCCTTTCAGACGGCAATTTTCCCGTGTAGATTCTGGGCCTGGTGTGCCCATGGAGCAGCGATATTGCCCATGTCTACTGACTGGAGCTCCACGGGCAGAGGGACAGAGCACCCTACCCGTCCCAAGGTGAGCTTCCTGAGTGGTATCGGAGACCAGGGAAGGAAATAGCTGTTAGAGAGATTGCTGTATTTGAATTCACATTGCAAAGGGAAGACAGTTGACACACGGATCTTATGAAATGCATTAAATGACTTGTCATCATGACAAATAATAAGAACAATAGCTGCTAAAGAGAGTCCAACAGCACAAAAGCAACTTAAAAATATAATGAGGCATTCATGGTGGGTCTTCTGGCTGAGGTAGCATAAATGTTTCAAAAAGCAATTTCCACATCCTTCCCACGTGGAGCTGGCTGTTGTCTATTTCTTTTTAACTTTTAAATTTGTATCATCTAATTACTTCTAGGAAAACAAACCTCATGAACTCAAAATTCTAGCTTGCTTGATATCCCCTTTTTCTTTCCCTAATCTTGTGGGTGATCACCCGACCCAGATGAGATTTCTCTCTTAAGTTCTGGCTTGTTCAACTCTAATGATTTACGTTTATAAATGGGAAGGGCTTCAAGGCTTTGAGACTCCTCCTGGGTACAACCTTGGGGCAGTGACTACGGCCCTGCAATGTGCTTTCCTCGTTTTTGTGCTGTGGCAACAGAGTTCCAGGATTTAGCAGGACACATGAATTCCCAGAATAAAGACTACAATTTCCACGCTCCCTTGCAGGCAGGTGTGGTCACATGACCATGTTATGGCTAATGGGATGAGAGAGGAAAATGTGTGTAGCACCTCCAGGTCATGCCCCTAAAGCCTGCCCTCTTCTTCCTCTCCCCTTGCCCCTGGAGGGAAGTGGATGCCTGCAGCCATCTTGGATCACAGTAGGGTAAAGGAGCATCAAGGGCTGGTGGAGAAAAATTGAGACCTTGACACCCTGGGGTCACCACAGGATGCTGGACAGCTTATTCTTGGAGTGTCTATAACATGATAATCCCCATTTTATTTAAGCCACTCTTATATGGGGGTCCCTGTTCCTGCAGCTGAACCCTCCTGACAGATGCACCTGTTCCCGCACTGGAGCCGTGGACTCCCCTTCCCTTGTCCCTCAGCCCAGATTCCTGCATCTTCAGGGATGTGTTGCCAAGCACCAGGGGTTTGGTTAGGTCCAGTTACTCGCCACATAGAAAGCCAATCACTGAGACAAGTACTGCCAGAGAAGAAAGGCTTGAATACAGACCAGTTCCAAATGAATCTCTCTAACTCACTAGTTAGGAGTAAGGAAGAGAGGAAGAGGAGTTGGCCAATAAGCAGCAGGTCTCATTGGTTGGATGCAGTGATCTGGAAAAGTTCAGTTCCTTGACGCTATCTGGAAGTCCTGACGGTTGGTTTCCTGAGACATGAACTCAGATGACAGTCTTCTCAAGCTTCGGTTCTGTGGGGAAATTGGGCCAGTTCCAGAAGCAAGTTTGTCTGGGCCTCAGTAGAGAGGGAAAGGTCCCAGGAATGGTGGTCCAAGGATGCTCTACGAAGTCTGGCTCTGCTATCTGAAGTTTAAGTACATTCAACTCACAGAAATGCATCCTCCACCTCCTCTTTTCCACTGATGTGGTTTGGCTATGTCCCCACCCAAATCTCATCTTGAATTGTAATCCCCAAAATCCCCAGCTGTCATTGGAGAGACACAGTGAGAAGTGATTGGATCATGGGGGCAGTTTCCCCCATGCTGTCTTTGTGATAGTGAGTGAGTTCTCATGAGATTTGATGGTTTTATAAGTGTTGGCAAGTTCCGCCTTCATTCATTCTCTCGCCTGCCACCTTGTGAAGAAGGTGCCTGCCTCCTCCTCACCTTCTGCCATGACTGTAAGTCTCCTGAGGCCTCCCCAGTCATACGGAACTGTGAGTCAATTAAACCTCTCTCCTTTGTAAATTACCCAGTCTCAGGCAGTTCTTATAGCAGTATGAGAACAAACTAATATATCCACCTTCTCTCTTTCTTTTTTCCTTGCATAGTGAAAGTATCAGGTAATGACACTGGCCATTTTTGGAGCACACCCTTCACCAGGCACTGTGCTAACATGTGTGAATGATCTTACTGATACTCATGGCAGGCCTATGGGGGAGGCCATGTTTGGCTCCCCATTCTATAGCTGTGGAAACTGAAGCCCAGGTCCTGAGTGCCAGCACATACCTGGCAAGTGGGCCCTCTGACCTTACTGCACAGGGAGATCCTGTCACTGCCCCTCGTCAAGCAGTGGAGCCCAGCCTCTGTTCAGGATTTGTTCCTTTCATAATATATCCCATGGAACAAGCCATTGGTCCCCCCCAGTGGTGCTCTCAGCCAATACTTCAGGTGGCTTCTCCTGACTGCCCCACTTGTGCAGGGTGCGGAAAGACCAGATGTTCTCTGAGGGCATGGCCTGTGTGGCCAAGACTGTGAAGGCCCCACAGCCCTTTGGAAATGTATGGGAGGTTGGCCACAAGGCCTTGACCAGCTAGGGCCTGCCATGGTCCTGCTGGCCTAAGCTCCAAGAATGGTCATCAAGAGCCTGGAAGGAGTGTCTAGGGCTCCCCCTGGAGTGGACACGGCAGCCTGTAGGGGGGTCTCTGTCTGCACCTCTCCATGGTGTAACCCGACAGCCTCTGTGCCCATCCCAGGCTTGGACCTCACTTTGAGGCTGGGTGGGCAAGCCTCTCCCACATCACTTCCCACAGCCGTGTCAATATCTCCTAGGTAAGGAGCTCCCTGCATTCCCATCCCAAACTTGCTTCTGCAGAAACGAGTTTGCTGAACAACTTCTGAGCTCAAGACCCAGGGGATTCTTCTGTTTCTGACTTCTCTTACTCAGTGTGATGCCCTCCAGGTTCATCCGTGTGATTGCGAATGGTAGGATTTCCCTCTTTGTTGGCTGGCTGATGTTCCATTGTGTGTGTACATTCACATTGTCCTTATCCATTCACCTGTGGACGGGAATTCAGGTTGTTTGCACATCTTTGCTATTGTGACATTGCTGCAATGAGGAGTTCAGATATCTCTTCAAGATCCTAAGCTCAGTTCATCTGGGTAACTGCCCAGAAGTGAGATGGCTGAAACATACGACAGTGCTAGTTTTAATTTTTTGAGAAGCCTCCATATTGCTTTCCATAGCAACTACATCATTTTACATTCTTTTCAGGGGTATACAGTGGTTCCAACTTCTCCATCTCTTCACCAGCACTTACCTCTTGTATTTTTGATAAAGGTCTCCCAACAGGTGTGGTTTGGATTTGCACTTCCCCCATGATTCATGATGTTGAGCATCTTTTTCATACACCTGTTGGTCATTTGTATGTCTTCTTCGGAAAAATGTGTATTCGGGTCCTTTGCCTTTGATTCCATTTGTAGGAAGCCTCTAAAATAGTCAAACTCATAGAAACAGTAGAATGGTGGTGGCCTGGGACTGGGGAAGGGGATGTGTGGAGTTGCTGTTCAGCTGGTATAAGTTTCAGTTCCCCAAGATGAGTAAGTTCTGGGGATCTGTTGTACAACACTGTGCCTATAGTTTACAACACTGTAACGCACACTTAAAATGTGATAAGAGGGTAGATCTCTAGTTAAGGGTTCTTACTACAATTAGAAAAGAAGATACATTGGGTTCCTGTCCTCTGATAACATCTACCCATCCATCCATTCTAATGCCTGTTCTGAGCATGTACTATGTGGGAGGCATTGGTCTTGGCACTGAGGCTACAGCCATGGACGTGGGCCTACAGCAAGCTCCCGTGGGGTGGACAGTGTCTGTGCATCTCTGGGCAGCCACATCCTGGGTAGGAGGTGGAGATTAGCAGCACCCAGCTGGGGCCCAGGCAGCTCCACCTGCTCTTTCTCTTCAGCCCCTGACAACCCCCTCTGCTGCTCTTCCTTCAGGGGCAAAGGGTGGCTTATAACAATGGGTATTTATTCTCTCACAGCTCTGAAGGCCAGAAGTCCAAAACCAAGGAGGGTGCAGGGATTGTTCATTCTGGGGGCTCTGAGGGACAGTCCATCTCACTTCTCTCTCCAGCTTCTGGTGGCTGCTGGAAACCTTTGGTGTTCCTTGGCTTGTAGATGCATCATTTCAATCTCAGCCTATGTCTTCACATGGCTTTCTTAGGTCTTCAGGTTTCAAATATTCCTGTGATTTTTCTCTTGTAGGGACACTAGTCACTGAATTTACACCCTTAATCCAGGATGATCTCTTTTTGAGATCCTTAAATTAGTTACATCTACAAAGACTCTATTTCCAAATAAGGCTACATTCACAGTTTCCAGGTATGAGGATGCAGACATATTTTTTCAGGGACCACGATTCACCCCACTACACCCTCCATCCAGACTTCTAGCCAAGGAGTTAATGAGAACTTAGATTAGGCCACATGTATGGATCAACAGTGCAGAAATGTCTCCCCATCAGATTGATCTAAAATTCTGACAATCACAAAATTTTCTTTGCACCAGCATAAGAATTTATCCTGAAACTCCAGGCTCAAATTAAAGTGTTAAAGAGACATTTATTCATTTGAGGTTTTTTTGTTGTTTTGTTTTGTTTTGTTTTTTGAGACAGAGTCTCACTCTGTCACTAGGCTGGAGTGCAGTGGCGCAATCTTGGCTCACTGCAACCTCTGCCTCTTGAGTTCAAGCGATTGTCCTGCCTCAGCCTCCTGAGTAGCTGGGATTGTAGGTGCTCACCACTATGCCCAGCTGATTTTTGTGTTTTTAGTAGAGATGGGGTTTCACCATGTTGGCCAGGATGGTCTCGATCTCTTGACCAAGTGATCTGCCTGCCTCGGCCTCCCAAAGTGCTGGCATTACAGGTCTTTATTTTTTTTTTTAACAATCCCAACTGAAAATCCCACATCAGATAGAATAAGACACAATGAAGATATTCAGCTGCTGTCGATGGTCGTGACTTACATAAACCCAAAGTCAATAAACCCCTTTCAGTACTGAAGGTGTTAAGCATGTAGTTTAATTATCTCCAGGGTAAGTCTTGGGATAGATGAGGGACAACTCCTTGGTCAACCCAGAAGTGAACAAACACCCCTGCCCTCCACACCCCTGCCCTCCACACCCCTGCCCTCCACACCAGCCCTCTTCCCTCACCAGGTCACTATTAACATTGAGATTTTCTCTGATCATCACATGCATGTTTAATAGGTGCTTGCTTGGCACAGTATGGGTGCTCTGTGAACAGCTCTTGGATGAGTGAGCTTATGCCATCCAGGGGCTCTGGTCAAGGCTCAGGCAGCCAGATTCCCCATCCAGGCCCCTGGCTCACTGGCGCAGTGCTAACGTGACTCCAGGATCCAGGTGCTCTTGGGGTGGCCGGCCAAAGCAGTCAGGACTTTTGGGGTCACCAGCAATGGAAACCGAAGGGGAGGGTGGAACATCTGGCTGGGAAAGGACAGCTCAGGGTCCATGAGCAGGAGCTGCTCACAGAGCCTGTTCGGGGTCTCCCTGGATGTGTGAGCCCCACTGACTCACCCTGCCCATGCCGGTCTCACTTAGGACCCGAGGCAGTGGAAAGCGGAGGCTGCTCGGGTTAAGAGGGGCATTTTCACCTGGATTGAATGCTGCCTGCGAGGGCTCTTCCCAGCAGGAAATGGGATGTTGTTGTTGAAGGAGGGAATGGACGTGAGTGACTCGTGCAGCAATTGTCTACTCAATGACGGGTCCACTCACGACGGGTCCACTCATGATGGGTCCACTCATGACAGGTCATGCAGCAATTGTCTACTCACGACAGGTCCACTCACGATGCGTCCACTCACTGACGGGTCCACTCACTGACGGGTCCACTCACGATGGATCCACTCATGATGGGTTCACTCATGACGGATCCATCATGACGGGTTCACTCACTGACGGGTCATGCAGCAATTGTCCACTCGTGACGGGTCCACTCATGATGGGTCCACTCATGACAGGTCATGCAGCAATTGTCCACTCACTGACGGTTCAGATCAATAGATTTGTGCAAAGTTAATTACAACGAGACATGGCATGAACTCACAGGGCATAAGGGCCAAAGCTTAATCACCAGTGGCACACGTGTTGTGTCCCTGAGGGCTACAGGGCATTTCCTCCAGGGTATGCGTGACCAGGGACCTGGTGGCAGCTGCTAAGTGAAGGAGGACGTATCCCCGCGGTGTGCAAACAAATCCTGCCCTCGGCCCGCCACGGTGAGCTGGAGTAACCTTTCCTGCCTTCTTTCTTTTTACTCTGATTAATTATCCTCCGTGGAGCAGTAAATCCCACCGCCTTTCAACAGCCAGGAACAGGAGCTGCTAAACAGAATTTACTGCAGGACAGTCTGCTTTCCTCCCAGGCATTTGCACGGGGGCTTCCCACTCAGAAGGCTGGGCAGGAGCTTGTGCAGAGAAAGCTGGAACTCTGGGAAAACACGTTTCATCACCATGGCTGATTTGGAGTGAAAAACACATTAACTAGGAAGCTCAGTCTGCAACCCCATGTGCAAGAAAGTAACTTGGAAATCATCTTCCTATAATGGAAACGCACTTCCGTTTCTTCCTCCCATCTGCGTCCTTGGTGGAGAGGTCATCCCAGCCAGGTCAGGGTCTCCACTCACTCTTTCCCTGGTGTTCTAAGTTCTGCAAGGGTAAAACGAGCATTTCTAAAATACATATGTTTGGCAAATTTGCAGACATATGAATGTGAGCTGGATCAGAAATCCCACCTCCTACCCTAGCATCGAGGTGTGTGTGGAACTGGCAGCAGCGAGGGCTGATTCCTCACCTGGCTGGCTCTGGGCATCCTCCCAGCCCTGTCCGCAGCCCTCCCGAGGATGGTTCTGCACACTCCCCAAGACCCTTTACAGGAGCCCATGTTCACCTAATCAGCCAATGTCATCGTTTGTTTTTAAGGTGAGGGCTTTGACACATGTGTGGGGACCATATGGTGCCGTGACATTGTCTGGGAGGGCACCTGGCCCAGGTGTGGCTGTCCTTGTGGCCTCACTGGGACATCCTCACTCCTATGAGTCCCTCAGAGGAGTCTGGCCTGCTCAGGTCTCTGTGGCTTTCTCCTCTTCCCCTTACCTTCCTCTCCCACCTCCTCCTCCTTCTCCTTTCCTCCTCCTTTTTCTCCTCCCTGTCCTCCCCCGCTTCTCCTTCTCCTCCTTCTCCTCCCTATCTCCCTCCTCCCTCCTCCTCTACCTGTCCCCTCTGAGCCACCTGCAGAGTGGTCTGTGGGTGCAGCATGTTCATGATGCCCTTGCATGCACCCCTCACGGGCAGAGGACAGGGGGAAGGAGGAGTGTGCTGATGGCGGGCAGTGGGGGGCCCAGACTGTGCTACCACTGAGCCCCCTGGGGTCTCCCCTCCCTGCTGGCTCAGGAGATTTGAGGAAACTCCCTGTGGCAGGCTGACATAGGGACAGTAAATCAGGATCCTTCTGAGTATGGGCCTGGAGATACGAGGGGCAGCTCCCCAAGCCCGGTGCTGGGCCATTCAAAAGCAGAGTCTCCAGGGCTAGCAATTCCCCTCCAGGAAAGGCCAGCAATGCCCATGCAGCAGGATAATATTGCGCAGCTTTGACTGATGTATGTTTGCCTTGGGGTGTCTCTTTTATTCCCTGACCCTTCCCCATTGGGGTCCTCACTGTTGAGGCTTTAGCTCCCAAGAGGAAGCTCTTCAGCCAAAATAGAGAACAAAGCAATAAATTGCTGCTTTTAGAATGTGTGTGTTTCAAGTACATTCCCCTGCTGCAATGCAGAGACACTTGGAAAATGTTTTCTAAGCCAGTTTTTTTTTCCTAGTCCTAAAATAGGTAGAAATTATTTCTGGGTTGGGGAAGAGAAAAGAATCAGAGAAGAAACAGAGACAATGGGGAGGGTCTGCAAGAAGGGGCCCTGCACCAAATGCCATCTCTTAGTCCTCAAATGGAAAATGACGCCTGACCCTGAAACATCTGGGGTCTGAAAGCAAAGAGGACTTTGGTTCATTTCCTACCTGGGAATCTGTAAGTGGTGACCTCACAATGGGCCCCACACTGCCAGATGACGGTGGACAGAGAAGAGGGGACTGGTGAGGCTTCAGGGCACAGAGACTCAGGAGAGGCTGTTTGGGTTCTTATCTTCCAGTACCTGGGGGAGGGAGTGATGCACCCTGGGCCCCAGAGGACCAGGTCAGGCCGTGGAGGGAGGATGTGGCAGCAGGGCTGCTCCGGGCTACAGGAGCTGGCACCAGGCACGCTAAGCACTGCACAGCCAGATCCTGAATGGGACAGGCACGGACAGCAGGTGTCGGCATGGGAGGGGATGGCTGAGGATCTTACCCTGGCTACATGAGAACTAGCAACATAGAGGCAACAGAGCAGGGAAGGGAGAAAATCCTTAATGGTCTAAAAAAAAAAAAAACACGACCACCCCAAATTGATGCCATTCACCTGGAACTGAGTCTACTCTTTTCTGCCATTAGGCAGTGTGTGGGCTCTCCAGAGAGACTATACTCAGTTATAAAGGAACCAGGTGATTCTCCATATGTGAGTTGATGGCTTGGGAATAGATGCCCACTGCATTTACAAGAATGCTTTGGGAGAGACAGTTAAATTCAGTGTAACAAATGTCAAATTTGTTTTAAGGCCAAAGAGAAACAAACATATTTTTTTTCGTAACCAGGAAGTAAGATTGGCCCAGGGCCAACAAGGCTGATGTGCGTCTGATACCACTCTGGATTTAGGGCAGTAGGGGTTAGGGTGAACACTCAGGGTGGGCACACTTCAGGGTGGGCACAGAAACTGCTCAACCAAGTTCTGGGTGCAGCTGGGCTGAGGAGGAGATAGCAGAAGCAGTAGACAAATGTAGGAAAGAGGAAGAGAGACAGGGCTGCGCTGGGAGAAGCAGCACTGCATTGAGGAAGCCACGGGTGGAGATCTGATTCTTTCCTCACCCTCATGACTTGGGAGCACTACCTCCTTACAGTCCAGGGAGGAGGGAGGAAGGCTTCATAGCAAAGGAGGAAAAACCAGCAGAGTTTCTTCATTAGACTCATAAAAACTTGCTTAATTCATTCATTTGTGCACTGGTTTCTTCATTGCTTCAGGAGAGTTTTGTCTGCTTCATCACTGACACTGTCCAGGTACTGTTGACCAATGGAGATCAAGGTTAATAAGGGCCCTGCTCTCTTAGAAAACAGACACAAAATGACAAAATGAGTAGCAAAGCAAGATAATTTTAGATAGTGATAATTGCTACAAAAGCAACCAAACAGTGAAAAGATAGAGAAAAACTTGAGGAGGCCACTTCCATAGGGTCAGAGAAGTTCTCACTGAAGCGACTTTTGTGCTGAGAACTCAACACTGAGAAGGAATCAGACATGTGGATGTATCAGGAAGAACATTCTAGACAGAGGAAAGAGCAAATGCTACATTCCATGAAGAGGGAAAAGATTCCTTATCCTTTAACTCTCAAATAAAGACCTATTAAAAGAAGAGGCATGCCAATTTCCAGGTATAAATACTATTTATCTCAATTTGTATTGTCCAGTGTTTATCTTAATTTTGAATTATATATGTGGATGTCTACCTTCCAACCAAAAATGACAAGACACAGAAAAAAAGCACAAAAGAGTTCATTGTCAAGAGACAAAGCAACCAACAGAATTAGACAAATATGTCACAGATGTTGGAACTGTAAGTCAGGGAATTTAAAATAATGATGATACTATGTTAAGGGATTTAATACAAAATATGAAAAACATACATTAACATGACAGGAATTTTACTAAAGAGATGGCAACTGTACTGAATTAAATGTTAATGCAAGAGAAAATAACATAGTGACAGCAGGTGCAGTGGCTCACACCTATAATCCCAGCACTTTGGGAGGCTGAGACAGGCGATCACCTGAGGTTGGGAGTTTGAGACCAGCCTGACCCACATGGAGAAATCCTGTCTCTACTAAAAATACAAGATTAGCCAGGCGTGGTGGTGCATGCCTATAACCCCAGCTACTCGGGAGGCTGAGGGAGGAGAATCGCTTGAACTCGGGATGCAGAGGGTGCAGTGAGCTGAGATCGTGCCATTGCACCCCAGCCTGGGCAACAAGAGTGAAACTCCATCAAAAAAAAAAAAAGGAAAAAGAAAGAAAAGAAAGAAGGAAGGAAGGAAGGAAAGAAAGAAAGAAAGAAAACAAAAAAAGAAACCCAGCTCATGCAGAAATGCATTGGAAGGTTGGGAAATGGTGTGTATTTAATTTACTTTACCTGTTTCCTAGAGAACCCAACGCAGTGACTCAGGTGCTTGTTTACATTGGCTGATTGCCCAGACTTTGGAAATGCAATTATCTCCCACCACCCCCTCAGCCACTTTCTTCAGGGGACTAGGAGGGACTGAGTGGTGTAGCCTCTGTGAAATGCTTGGGCCAGGAGAAAGCAATTCCAACGGGGCTGTGAGAGCTGAGGGGGGAAGGTGTGGTTGCACAGAGCCCATCAGGGCTTGTTACTGGAAGTAGAGGGAACAAATGCCAGGCAGGCAAAACGCCACAGGACCTGCAACCACCAGGCCTGCTGCAGCTTCAGTAAATGTATCTGCCTCCAGTTGGCTGGCAGACAGAAGCTGAACCGCATGTCGTGTGACCAGAAATGACCTGCCCCTTGGGTGTCCATGACAACAGCCCCTCCAAGAAGCAGCCTCTGAACTAATCCTACCTGGCTCAGGTGTGGCTGTGGTGAGACATGCGTGACATGTGGGTGCCCCATGCTGGGACAATCCCTTTGTTGAATCACAGAAGATGAATTAAGACAATAACATGCCTGGAGCTGCCCTGGGGACACGGAGGAATTAAGGATGAAAATCGTCAGAGCCAGGCTGGAGAAATTAATTTCAGTGTGTGAGCACACGGTCAGGAGGTCTCATTAAAGCTGAATGGAAATTAAATCCTGACATTCCAGGAGGGCAGTAAAGCACCTAATGAGAAAGAGGAGACACACACAGCCATGCGGCACTAACAGGAGCTGCAGGTAACCAGCTGCAGGGCAGTGTGGCCTGGGTCCTAGACCAGTGGACAGCTCTGCCAGGCAACTCCTCCTGGCTGACTAAAGTCCCAGCTATGCCTGGTCTGTGCCACCTGTCCTGATTCATGTCGCACTGCTTAACAACCCTCCCAAAAATGCTGTGACTTCAAACAAAATCAATGATTTATTATTTCTGACAATTCTGTGGTCAGGATAGAGATCCTGGCAGATCCAGGCAGGGCCCAGCCAGGTGGCTCTTCTGCTGTGGAGTTGCCTGGGTTCACTTCCTCAGTTTCATCTTGCTGGGGACTGGGCTGAGCTGGAAGGTTCTGGAAGGATTTTATGCACCTGCCAGCATTGTTTTCAGGATGATTAAAAACAGCCCGTCTAATCCATCATCAAGACCTCAACAGTTACCATGGAGACCACTTTATTACCAAGAGGAGAATTCAGGGGAAGCATATGTCAAATGAGTGAAGGTTGTCAGGCGTTGACTTCTCCTCCGTCTGAGAGATGGCTCTGATCCTCAGGGCTGGGCTGTCTCTTCATGAACTGGGAGCGGCTACACCTTGGTGATGGATCAGGATCACCCCACACCTGAACCTGAGGCTTTAATTAAACTTCTCAAATCTCCACCCTGTGCCACCCTCTGCCCTTCACTCTCCTTGGGCTCAGCTGGGACGAAGGGAGATTTGAGACACTGAAAAACACAGTGCTTGATTTGCTAATTCCCAAGAAAAGGGAGTGGAGAGAAATTCATGTTCAGGGCTTTAGGAAATGTGGGTGTTGGCTCCGTCCTAATGCCTGAAACTCACTGCACCCCTGAGGGAGAAGCAGGTTTCCTCCTGCGAATGACTGAGATCCCTCAACTAAACTCCACCCGGGAAACCTGTGTCCACGTGAGGCAGGCGAGAGAATAATGGCTCAGAGACCCAGCAGAAACCCCTGCGGACCTTGGGGTGTCCCCTAGCACCCAACAGAGGACACACCTTGAGGACCACGTGGCACTGCCAGCCCAGACTTAAAACATGGAACTAATCCCCAGTAGGTAAAGAGTGGGAGATGTCCATGAATTCATCTGTTCACACATCATTTATCGCCCCCTCGCTCTGAGCTGGGCACTGCTGTGGGTGCTGGGGATAGATACTCAGGGAACAAAGACCCTACCCGTGTGCAGACCCCCTTCATGGGCCCACGTTCAAGCCAGATCCCTGACTGGATCCAACAGCCTGGGCAGCTGGCACGGCGCTCTCCTTGCTGGAGCATCTGTGGGTGGAGCCGCTGCTTTGGGTGGGGACTGCACCGTCTTGGTGCCACCGTCCCCACCACGCCCTGTCACTCCCACACTGGGGCTGATGCCACTTGCTGTTTGTCACCACATTGGGTGACGCTTCCTCGAAATAAACCAACAGAGAAAGGGAAGGTTTTTTTTTGTTTTGGTCTTGTTTTGTTTTGTTTTGTTTTGTTTTATGCTTACCAAAAATAGGAAAACAGAAGATAGACTATGAGTGTTTCCAGAACCTCTGGACAAACATTTCCACACAGTTGTGGAAAATTCTTGATTGAAAGTCGAAACTCCGAGAGCAGGTTGGCCTGGGCTCTCCCTCAGCCTCCTCGTCCTGGCTGGAGGATCGAGCAGCTTCCTGTGTCTCAGACCCTCAGGTTCCTCGTCTGAGTGGCGATGAGAACAGCACCTGCCACTTCTGGCTCTTTTTTAAAAACAATTTTAATAGAGATGGGGCCTCACTCTGTTGCCCAGGCTAGTCTCACACTGCTGGGCTCAAGCGATCCACCCACCTCGGCCTCCCAAAGTGCTGGGATTACAGGGGTGAGTCACCGCATCCAGCCCCTTTTCTGGCTCTTATGAGGGTTGAGTGAGCCCGTACACCTGAAGAACATAGATTAAATTTCCTCCTCATCATCATCACTTTAATATGCAAATAAGACCCCACACTGCCTGCAGGTCACTTCCTGGCCCCTGATGGTGTTTGATTTTTCAACCCCTGTGGGTGGGCATTGGGCTCGGAGCTTTGGGCAGACAAAGCCTTAGCTTGTTGTGAGTAACATTATTTTGTCTTCATTTCACGTTCAAACCACCTTCTGTTTATGGTAAGTGAGAATGATTTTCCGCTTATGGTGGTGAAATGATGTTTCATCTTTAGAGGAATTTAGTGGAGTTGAAAATGAGATGATTTAAAGAAAAACACGGAGTAAGTAATGTGTATGGAACATGGAAGGTGGGAAGTGAAGACTGGAGTTTGGGAAGCCAAGACAAGTCCAATTTCCTCATTTTACAAGTGGGGAAACTGAGGCCCAGAGACGGGACAGAACTCACCCAGGGTCACAGAGCGAGGCTAAGGCAGAGGCAAGACTAGACTCCGTGTGTGGCCTGTCACTGCTGATGGCTCACCCACCAGGGACAGGAGGAGGAGGAGAAGGGCAAGGAGGAGGAGGAAGAGAATGAGGAAGAGGAAGAGAAGGAGTTGGGGAGGAAGGAGGGAGGATGAGGAGGAGAGGAGGAGAAGGAACTGGAGAAAGAAGAGGAAGAGGAGGAGGAGGGAAGTAGGAGGAAGAGGAGAAAGGGAGCAGGAGGTATCTGTGGGCTCTCATTGCCCAGTTTCGTCCTCTGTGGGGAAGGCCCCTGGGAGCCTGTCACGGCTCACTGGTCTCTGCACTGTCTGGTGGCTTTCACACAGTGGCAGGTTTCAGTGGCTGTGGGAGAGCCCCCATGGCCCTCGAAGATGAGGGTATTTCCCATCTGGGTCTTTACAGAAGACGTTTTCTGGCCCAGCTCTACCCTGTGGTCCCCCCCCAGCATCCCCTGTGTCCCCTGTGTCCCCTTCCCCATGTCCCGGCATCCCCCCTGTCCCCTGTGTCCCAGCATCCCCCGTGTCCCCTGTGTCCTCTTCCCTGTCTTCCCGGCATCCCCTGCATCCTCTCTGTGTCCCAGCATCCCCTGCATCCTCTTCCCCATGTCCCAGTGTCCCCAGTGTCCCCTGCGTCCTCTCCCCTGTGTCTCGGCATCCCCTGTGTCCCCTGCATCCTCTCTCCGGTGTCCCTGACATTCTCTGCATCCTCTCCCCTGTGTCCCAGCGTCCCCCGTGTCCCCTGAATCCTCTCCCCTGTGTCCCCGGCATTCCTTGCATCCTCTCCCCTGTGTCCCAGTGTCCCCTGTGTCCTTGCTCCTGGACACCAGCCACCAGGGAAAGGCCACACCAGAGCCAACTTTCCCTGTCACGGATCAGTTGACTGGGCTTTTGTGGGTCTATTCCTGGGCTCCCTGTTTTGTCCCAGTGATCCATTTATCTGTTCTTTCATTGATACTGTTACTGGAATGAATGCCTATGGAACACAACTGAATTTCTACCCTGCGCTAACTCTGCTTATCTTTAGGAAACAGGACTCCCGGGATAAAAAGTTCCCTTTGTAACCAGACCAGCTCAGACTGGTTCAAACCAAGATAGCCGACCAAACAGCTTCAAAAAGACCTTCAGCCTCATTATCATCTCATTTCCATGCTCAGTGACACTCCCACCAGTGCCATGATAGTTGGAAATCGCCATGACAATGACTGGACAAAGCCATAAAAAGACAAAAAGGAAGGTCGCACTCCAGTTCTGGGAAGCTCACTGCCCGCTCCGGGAAAAGACACGAATATTCTTCCCCTTGCTTGGCGTGTCCAACCCTTTCATGAGAGAGTCCTCGTGTGTCAGCCTCCCCACCCCTCCCAGGCTGAGTGGATTTGTGAGCCGTGCTCCCGCTTCTCAATTGCACGGCCATGAAATAAAGCCTGCACTGCGGGGTACTCAGTCACTTTCAGTTTCACGTATTGGCTTTGTGACACCCAACAGGGAAAGCCCCTCTCTTTGGGGGCAATGACTGTGTTGGAGACAAAACCACGCTGTCTTGATTACTGTGGTATTATGGCAGGGCTTGAAGTCAGCTATGTGGGTTCTCCAACTCTGTTCTTTCTTCTTCCTCACGGTGTTGGCTGTCTGAGGACTTTTGCCTTTCCATATGAACTTTAGACTCAGCTGGCATAACCTGCAGAATGGCTGGGATTGCAGTGAGTCACCCCGTGGCTCTAATAGCCAAAATTCATAAAATGTGCAGAACTCTCTTTGAAAGAATGGCCAATGATTACACAAGAGAGAATCCAATTTCCATTAACAAATCTTAATATAATACATACAACAAAACTATGTCTAGAAACTAAGTGACATCACACATATGCTTGTCATAATCACGTGTGTTGAAAACCGTGTTGAAAAGTGCACCAGATGCCAGTAGGGGCCAAGGGACGCTAACGCACGCTGACCTGCGCTGGTGGCGGGGGGCTCCATTGCAAACAGGCGACAGTTGGCTGACAATCGTGTTGATCATTTATTTGCTGATCAAAAAGGGATCCTGCCAGCACTGTGCACCCTAACACAATATTTGGACCTTCATAGGTGTATTAGTCGGTTCTCCTGCTGCTAATAAAGACATACCCAAGACTGGGTAATTCATAAAGGAAAGAGGTTTAATGAACTCACAGTTCCACATGGCTGCGGAGGCCTCACAATCATGGTGAATGGCAAAATAGGTGCAAAGCTGCATCTTACATGGCGGCAGGCAAGAGGCCCTGTGCAGAGGAACTCCCATTTACAAACCGTCAGATCTCATGAGACTTACTATCACAAGAATAGCACGGGAAAAACCCAGCCCCACGATTCAATTACCTCCCGCCAGGTCCCTCCCACAACACGTGGGAATTATGGGAGCTACAATTCAAGATGAGATTTGGGTGGCGACTCAGCCAAACCATATCGACATGTAAGCATTTTACTGGGCTTTGACTGTATTGAGGGATTGATTGGAGATTTTAAGATCATACGTTATAATTTTTCCCATTTAAAATAATGCAAAATGTGTTCTTAGTTGGTGCTTCCAAGCACAGATTCTGACATTTTGCAACAGGATTCCAACGTTAAGAGAAAGCTCCGTGACACTTCCGGGTTCTGATGGGTCAGACCTGGACTCGGGGAATGGAGGGGCAGAGTTTGTTCCTCCCAAACTGCGGGGACTGAGGTGGGGCCCAATTGATGACCCAAAAGAACTCTGGGGTTCATTTAGCAACAGAATGGGAAATGGATACTGAAAAGCAAAATAACAAATTTTACAAAAATGTTTTCTGTCCAAGAGTTAAATATGTGACATGTCAATGTGCTCAATGTCCTTACATATTACACATGAGGCATCTGTGCACAGATAGGAAGGCAGGACAGGTCTGAGCACCTCCCGCCACCTGTCCCCTCCGGGCTCAGGACAGCTGCTCATGGCTGCAGCCAACCTGGCCTCCCTGCCCTCACCTGCCCCCCAGCTGCCTCCGGAGACCCTGGGCTTTCTCCCCGTCCACCTGTTTCCTCTCCTAGGGCTGCCTCTCCCAGGCCATAAACATGCCCGGGGCACATCAGTGTTGAAAAGAGCTGTTTCTCTGCTGTCCTCACCCTCAAGCTATAGGCTACACCTTGTTTCCCACCCATAGAGAATCTTCTAGGGAAATTAGTGCACAGGATAAGCTTTTAACAGATTATCAGAAGTGTTTTCATCCTAGTGTTTCCTGTGACCATGTGGCCCGCCCATCCAGGATGGTCTGCATCGGGGAAAGACGGGGAAGCGGGGAGGGCAGGCCCAGTGGAGGTCTCCCCACCCACAGGCTCCTCCTTCTCCTGATGGAGAAGCCTCATCTGCTGCGAGGGGTGGGGGTGGGGGTCATACTTAGAGCAGCAATCCTCCCTGTTTATCTGAAATTCAAATCTGCCTGGCATCAGGTACATTTATTCACTCACCTGCTCCACGTGGATGATTTGGGACCGCACTTCCCATCTCCCTGGGAAGGGTCAGTGGTGTCTGGACGGGCACTTTGCACCCCGGGTGCCTGTGAGGTGGGTTCCCCTTCAAGAAGAGGCCTAACTAGTGCTCCGGCTCCCTGGGTGGGGTCTCCTCACAGCCCAACGTCTGGGTGGTCCGTGCGGTCTGCAGGGCAGGCTGTTCTCTGTCCCTCCAGTAAGGATGGCCGCTGCAGGGAGGCCGGGTGCTACCAGGTTGAGGCCAGAGCTGGGTTGCTCAGGTCGCTCTGCTCTTGTCCTCAGACACCGATGCCGGCTCTAGAAAGAGGGACCCTGTTCCCTTGGCCTCTCCTGTGGCACAGGCCTCCCTCCCCACCCCACCACGGCAGTTGGGGCAGGACTCCAGGGACACCTGCTTCCCTCACAGCCCCGCCCTGAGGACACTGATTTGCCTTCTTGGCAACAGGTCCAGAAAAGTCTGGATTTGATCCTGGCACTGAGGGTCTCTGTGAGCTTGGACTCCTCTCCCCACAGAGTCCAAGGGGAAGGGCAGGGCCGGCGTGTCTCACGGTCGTGGCAGGCTGATGGGGCTGTCACACAGCTTTCCGGCCCTGAGCTGAGGGCTTCATGCTATCATATCACTTAATACCCCCAGGGACCTGGGTGAGGGACAGCCCCATTCCCATTTGACAGAGAGGAGGCTGGAGTGCAGTGGTGTGATTTCGGCTCCCTGCACCCTCCACCTTCCAGGTTCAAGTGATTCTCCTGCCTCAGCCCCCTGAGGAGCTGGGATTACAGGCACACGCCACCATGCCTGGCTAATTTTTGTATTTTTAGTAGAGATGGAGTTTCACCATGTGTTGGTCAGGCTGGTCTTGAACTCCTGACCTAGTGATCTATCCTCCTCGGCCTCCCAAAGTGCTGGGATTACAGGTGTGAGCCACCACGCCCGGCCCCAGAGCTCTGCTCTTAACCAGCACCGCAGCTGAGGGAAAAGAAGGAGGCATTTGGCTGTTGATGATGATGACGTTTTCATTATTCTGTGTGGTTTGGGTTTATTTTCCCCAAGGAGCACAGTGCACAGAAAATAGAACATTTCAGGAATACCAACCAAGCTAAGTAATATGTTCACATGATATTTATGAAAACTATGATGAAACCGGCTCCACAAACAGTTGATAGAAGATGGGCTGTGTAAAACTGGTACTGGGAAAACAGGTTGTCTGTGTGGAGGAAAGTAAGACTGAATCTCTAACCAATACTGCAAACAAAGGTGGAGTCTAGATGGATTAAAACCTGAATATGAAAAGAGAGAAAATAGGAAAACATACAGAGTCTTTGGGAACCTGTGCCTGGGAATATTTTTTTAAACACATTTGGAAAGCATAAACCATAGAAAATGATTAGTTTTGTCACATCAAAACAAAGGATGCCTGCTTAATGAAGAAGACTATGAACAAAATTATTAGACACCTGGCAAAATGAGAAAAGAGATTTGCAAAGTTTAAAACTGGAAAGTTTCAAAACAATGTAACTTTGTTAATCCAACAAGGAAACCAGGAGAAATCCCAAAGAATGGACAGAGTGATGTGAGCAGCCAACACCCGGGAGAGGAAATCCCAACAGGCCAACAGGCCAAGATGGCACACCCAGGCTGTCTCCTTTCACTCCTGGCGGTGATTAGGAAGCTGGCGCTGCCCGGCCTGGGCAGGGAGGCAGGGACGCAGGGACGTCCTGCAGGTGGGGTGGACGGAGGGCCTTGGACCCAGTGGTCCCACCTCACGTAGACACCCAGGGAGGTGCTGACCCAGGCCCACAGATGACCTCTGAGCCTGTTTTGGGGCCGGGAGGGGCACAGGACCTGGGTGGGTATCCCTGGGAGAACAGAGAGGAAAACGAGCTGGACGCACACGGAGAACCATGCAGCAATGAGACAGCATGAGCTGATGCACACGGAGCGATATGGGAGCATCTTTAAAACATGATTATTTGTAAAAGTTTAAAAATACACAGAATGAAATTAATCACATGAGACCATTGATGTTTGTGCCCAGAAACAGCAATGGACACTCTCCAAGAACACGTCCCAATAAAAGATCGTCATTAAACACGGCTCAGTGATTTCCTAAGGGCAGGGAGGGGAATGGGAGGAGGAATGGGAAGGAACGAAAACACATCATAAAGCCTGAAGCCTGAAGGAATCCACGCGCAGACAGATGATATGTGACGTGTCACGCACTGTGCAGTGGGGTTTGTTCAGCCCTGACTCTTGAGGGCCAGTCATGAAGAGGAGGAAAAGATGGACACAGTGATGTAGGCCTGTGAGACCCGTGGAGACCTCAAAGGCTGGGCGTCAGGATGTGTCCTCCCTCCCCTGCTACAGGACAGTGTGACCCCACCCCTGCCTGGCCCCGCCCCTCCAGCCTGGCCCCGCCCATGCCTGACCCAGCCCCTCCAATCTGGCCCCACCCCTAGGGCCTGACCACACGTCTCCACCTTGGCCCCACCCCGTGGTTTGACCTTGCCCCTCCACCTTGCTCCATCCAGCCTCAGTGCTCTTGGGCCATGGCTTCCATGGTTAGACTATGCCCTTTTTCCTGGACCCCACCTGTCTGACTCCTGCCCTTCATCCTGCGCCCGCACCCCTATCTCCACACCCATGCGCCTTGGCCCACCCATACTTGTCCCTACCGCCCTATTTCTAGCCATTTCCTTCTCGATCCTGGCCTTCCACCCTGGCCTTATGCCGTTTAAAACACACCTCTCCACCCTCTTGCCCCTGTGGTTTGATCCTGCCTCTCCTCTTGGCCCCATCCCTTTCTCCACACCCATGGCCTTGATTGACACCTGTCCATCCTGGCTCCCCACCCCCTATCTAGCCCATTTCCTTTCTGATCCCCGGCCGCCTCCCTACAGTAGCCCTGCCCCTATCGTTTGACCACGCCTTCCACCCTGACCTCACCCCTGTGGTTTGACCCTCATCCATCCATCCTGCCACCCCCTATGCCTTGATCCAGGCCCTTAACCACGGGCCTCTCCACCCTGACTTGTCCCCTGTAGTTGACCTCTGCCCCTCCATCCTGCGCCCTACCCCCATAACTTGCCCGTGTGCTGCACTCAATGCCTCACAGATGCCTTTCAGCTGCCCAGTCAACCCGTTTGCCCACAGGCCCAGCTCCTCATGAGGAGGGAGCACTTGGCTTCCTCAGCTCAGCACAGTGTCCCCCTCTGCCCGCAGGGATGACACAGAGCTGTGCTGTCTCCCCAGTGCTGGACAGTCCTGCCGGTGGCCCCAGCGCTCAGGCTCCATAAGCACTTTCTGGAGCCTGGGAAAGCCCAGAACCCCTCCTTGTATTCTTTTCTTAGGACAGGCATTCCTGTGGGGGCCAATGCAGCCTCCTGCAGGAAACCCCTCGTTAGAGGTGCGGATGCGAGTGTGAGACCCTGCTGGCCACACCCAGACTCCTCTCCGGGCACTATCCCTCCCCACAGTCCTAATTTATTTGATGAAGCCCTACTTCTGGTGCTTGAGGCAGGGCCTGGGCCAGGTCTCTGAGCAGAGGTTCCCCTTGTGTTTTTTATGCTCTGGGACGGATGTTGAACTGACGCCAGCAGTCTCAGCTGCTGACGTGGGTGGAAGGAGGCGGCTGAGGCCTGGGGGATGCTGTAGGTGGGGACACTGGGGAGCGGCTGAGCGCAGAGAGGGGCAGGGTGGAGCAGGACCGGCCAGGACATGGGAGGGAGCCTCGCTGGCATTGAGGGCACAGGGGTCAGGGCCCGTGGGAGGCTGCTGGTGTCCTGGGATTAATGACGGTCCAGTAGGGTGGGGAGAAGCGTTGGGGGAGATGGACCCCAGGCCCTCAAGGGTCAGTCCCCTGAAGCGACTGAACTCTGCCCGCTCTTTCTCGTTGCACCCAATTCTTTCCTAAGTGATCCTGCGGGAGTCACATCCTACAAACCACAGAATCTCATGAAACAGGTTTTTCTATTCACCTGATATAATGCGGGCTCACCTTCCAGCCTGACTGTGGTGCAGGCCAGCTCACGGGACCGACAGCGACCCTCCTCTTAACCCCGAGCCACCCCTTGCCCCGACTCCAAGACTTTCAGACAAAGCTTGCGCTCTCTCAGCCAACTCTGAGCCTAAAGCAATCCTGGCAAACCCACTGGTTGACTGGGGTAAGGCCCCGGCCTCCCAAGGTCCCCCCCTTTGTGCGGCCTAACGCCAGCACATCCTCTTCCCTGCCATGGATTCATGATTGTACCTGCAGGCCCTGTCTCTCTGCAATGCATGAAACCAGCTATAACCAGCCCCTGGGGCACTCTCAGGAACTCCCCAGCCTGAGTTCACTGGGCTGTGGGCACGCACACTGGCTCAGAATAAACCTCTTTCCATATCGTGGTAGAATTTGGTTTTTCTGTCATTAGCTTTCAGGGCACGGTCTGTCTCAGTGCTGAGTGTGAATGAGTGTGTGTGTGTGACCTTGCATGCGTGTGAGAGGGAATGTGTGAGCACGTGTGAGAGTGTGAGCGTGTATGTGAGTGTTCATGAGTGTGCATGGAGGAGACTGTGTGTTGTGTGTATATGAGTGGTGTGTGTGAGAGAGAGAGAGTGTGTATCTCCTGCTGACTCAGACACACCACCCCTGCTCTGCCCTGTAAAGTGGGCCTGAGGCTCCTGGGCCATTCTCCCAGGTCCCTGCCCCCGCCCTGGGCCAGGCCACCATCCCAGCTCACTGGGCCAATGGCAAGGGCCCTGCCTTTGCAGGTGCCAGACATGATCCCATCGCGTGGCAGGGCTGAATTCAACCATGGCTCTTGGAAAGGAACAGAGAGGCCTGCACAGGACTCAGTAGGGACTGAGATGCGGCGGAGATCCTGCCACGCTGGAGGGAGGGAGGGAGGGCACTGCCAGAATTCTCATTTACACACCTTTACGTTCATCCTGAGATAGGAACGGAGCCCCTGTTTATGGGGCAGAGCCACATACACTATGTGGACTCTGTCCTAATGCTGGCACAGAGGGAAAACTGCTTAGTCAAAATTGCCCTTACAAATCACCCCCAAAACACAATGCTCAACGGTTCTCCAAAATAGATACAGAACAGATGTAAACATATTCAGGAAGCAGAATACAGACTGAAATGAACAGCGGATAATAAATGGTGTATGTGTTAAATCTAACTTGGCATTCGATTTATTTCTCTCATTTTGTCTTGCAAAATGCATATCTTGGAATTCCCATAACTCAGATGTGGATATGTTGAGAATCCAAAGTTGCGGAATCATGGAATGGCCAATCAGAGCCCAGGCTCCCTGGACAGCACTGGGCAGCCTCTGCCTCGCAGGTGCGGAGTCTCACGTCAGCAGAACCAGAAAATCAATGACCACCCGCCTCACGGCTCCACAGTGAGGGCCGCTGGGAGTTGAGGGGCCTCCTGGGCCAGGCCCTGCTCTGAGCACCTTCCACGCAGGACTCAGTCAGCCCAGCAGCCCGGGGAGGTGAGCTGGCTGCTGTCCTCATTTTATAGAGGAAGAAACAGAGACATTAGGGAACCCGTCCCAGGTTCTCTTAAAATTACAATTGAGGAAATTACGACAGTGAAAGAAATCAGACCTAACCGACTCCATCTTGCTTATAATCTTTAAGCTGTCCTTGTTCATTCCTGGGCATAGGCCAAACTAACATGGGGAAGGAATTCAGTTCATGGTTTGACTCTAAAACAAAATCGATCAAGGCTCTTTCCCGAAAAGGCCCCCTTCTTGCCTGGGAATGGGTCTGCCTTTGCAGGACTAACAAATTAGCTACAAGATTAGAAATTATGGTTTAGGAGTCAGCCTCCGGCTCCAAGAGTCTGAACCTCCCCAAATTGCTCCTGAGAATAACACCATTGTTGTAAAACCTGAAATCAGTGCTTGAGATATTCTGCAGACCCTGCACTGATCACTGCCACCATCCAGACCGGTAATCTGGCCCAATCAGTTCTGCCATCGCACCCAGGAACAGTAGACAGCAAGAAAATCTCACTTCAACCCCCTATGATTCCATCTCCAACCTGACCAATCAGCACGCCCCACTTCCCAAGCCTCGACCCACCAAACTATCTTTAAAAATTCTGCTCCCCAAATGCTCGGGGACACTGATTTGAGTAATAATAAAACTCTGGTCTCCTGCACAGCAGGCTCTGCGTGAATTACGCTTTCTCCATTGCAATTCCCCTGTCTTGATAAATCAGCTCTGTCTAGGCAGCAGGCAAAGTGAACACCTTGGGTGGTTACATAGGGAACACAGGAGTGACGGGAGTGGTGAGGGGCCTGTGAGGTCTGGATTCCTGCTCTGAACTGGCACACTTGTGTTCAGTCCCCCACGAGGTCACCTGTGCACGATTCCTCTTGGTAGCCTCAGTGACACACAACTTGTGAGTGAATGACTAGATGAATGACTGAAAGAACAAACCAACACGTGTG
Source organism: Rhinopithecus bieti (assembly GCF_001698545.2). Taxonomy (NCBI): domain Eukaryota; kingdom Metazoa; phylum Chordata; class Mammalia; order Primates; family Cercopithecidae; genus Rhinopithecus; species Rhinopithecus bieti. Next base: position 124,173 of record NW_016804501.1, read on the forward strand.
GGTCACTGTCCTCAAGTGATGCTCTTTCAGCCAAGCTCAACCCACCCGATCCGGGTTGTCAGGAGAACATTCTCTGCTCAAAGAATCCTCCTCACTCTGCCAAAGACTCGTTGGGCCCGCGGAAGCCACGCCCAGGAGCCCCCTTAATGTTCGAAGTGGCTGAGTTTCCCCGGGTCACCAACGCCAGGCCTGCGTGGCCGGTTTTCCTGGGAGCCTGTGGTGCTCTTTGGGGTCACAGAGCTGGGGCACCTGTGCGGCTCTGCCAGGCCTGGCTGCCCCCGCTTGTGAGGGGCTTACTTCAGAGGCACTGAGCCTGTTCACCGGTCCCATGGCCCTGCCCAGGGGTGCGATGCAGAGGCAGGTCCTGAAAAGAGATGGCCCCCTGGGGGACTCTGGACTCTATTTGTGCCTTCCTGCCAGGAAAGACCCCAGGGCCTGTCAGGTGGCCGACGTCTGCGTCTTCTCTGATTATTTTATCCCACGGTCACCTCAAGTCCGCACTCCTCATCACAGACATATGGGTGGGGCTCGCTGTGGGGTGGGCTGTGCCGCTGTCCTTCCCAGGCACTGGAATTGTGCTGGTGCCGACAGGAGGAAGCCCAGAGCTTCACGGGGTCAGCAGAACCGTCGTCCTGGAAGCTCATGCTGAATGCAGTGCAGCTGGGGACTGGCTGCGCTCATCAGAGCCACTCAGTGTCATGCGGCAAACACGCCCACAGGGCCAGGACACAAGGGGCCGGGTCCACAACACAGTGCTCCGGTGACAGCTCCAGCCCCGCTCTGGCCATGTGTCTCGCAGGTGTGAAACTGTGGGGAACATTCCCCCACACGTCTGCCCTTCCCTTCCTCTGCTTAATCCCTGGGCTGACTCCACCTGTGGGGGACACTGCAGCTGGGGGTCTCTGTCCCCATCCCTCCCAGGCCCAGGCCTGTGCTGAGGTCCCAGTGTCCCGGCCAGCAAGGGGCAAGTCCTGGGACCACCCTAAGCCGTGGGAGCCCTCTGGTGTCAGCCAGTGAGGAAGGGCCCTGACCAGGTGGCCTCAGGGTCAGCGTGGGACAGGAACTGGGAGCTGCTGTCAGAGGAGACATCTGAGGTGACCCCAAAGTCCACAGAAAACCAGACAGGCCAGGGCAGGCTCAGTCCAGCCTCACATGGGCAGAGACCCCAACCTACCTCTCAACCCCTCTCCACACCCGCCCCCCATATTCTGACACCTGCACCCGGGACACCCTTCTGCGAATGGCTCCTGAACCTCGGCCTGTGTTGATGACTCAGGGACGCTGGGCTCTGAGCGGTTCTAGCCGGTCCCCTCCACCAGGGGCCCCAAGTCCCTCGGGCCGGGCTGAGGGGAGCCCATGGCCGGTGAGGCAGGAGGAGCAGCTCTACCCTCAGGAGGAGACTCGCTCCCAAGCAGCCCCGGGCCCATCTTAGGCCATGGTGGGATCGAGGCTGGCAGTACCAGGACCCGAGAGCGCTGGGGCGGCCCGGGAAGCCAGGCCTTGGCGGATGGAGAGGCTGCCGCCCTGGGCTCTGCTCAGAGGCTCCTCAGCCTCCCCGGTTGTGTCCAGTGGGCTGACCCTCGGGGTCCAGGCTGTAAGTCCACTGGCCTCTGCCAGTGTTTGGCCAACAGAGGGCAGAGTCAGGAACTGGAGGAAAGAAGCAGGGGGCACCGGGTGGGCCCCATCCCCTGAGATTTCTCACTGCGTCCTCCACAGCCCAGTGTCCCCGGGACAGCCCTCTGCGCCCCCACCTCCCGCTGACCTGGGCAGGGCCCTGCATTCTCCCTCCCTGCCTCCCATGGCCGTGGCTGTGGCTGCTTTCTGGGTGGCCCTGGGCCCTGCACCTAAACCTGCAGTGAACTCCCCCTGTGCTCTCCTGCCTCCCATCGAGTCACCTTCAGCCTCCCGAGATCAGGGCAGTGGTGCCAAGGGGCCTGGGTGGGGTGGGGCTCCCCGTGGGCACCGGCTATTCTAAACCATGGCCCTGGGGTAGCCTCAAAGGACAGGGGAGGATGCAGGGCCACAGGGTGGAGCTTGTCCAGGGCAGGCAGATGAGAGGCCTCTCCCCACTGGTTCTGCCTCGTTCCTCCACCTGGGACGGGCACAGCCTCCTTCCCACCCCAACCCAGGCCACCCCTCACTGGAGCCACTCAGGGTCCCCTTCCTCCTGCCTTAATGCTGTTCAACTGCCCTGAAGTATTTGTCCTGGGCTGCGGAGGCCAAGGGCAGGGCCCGAGCGGGTGAAATGCAGTTTCCTCCCAGGTCTGGGCATCCCCTGGTCTCTCATTCGAATTCCATTTCATTTCAGAATTCTGGTTTTCAGCACACATCAGTCCTCGCCTCGGGGCAGCAGCTCCTCCCCGCACCCAGGTCAGCTGGCCTGGAGGCGGCTCCCGCTGGCAGGGCAGCTCTCCCTGCAAAGCCATTTAGGAGGAAGGCGAAACTCCCTCAGAGCCCTGTGGGGAGTGAGGAGTTAACTCTAGCACGGTCCCTGGTCTGGGGCCACAAGAGCTCAGGAAGGATTTTCCTGCCTCTCAGGGCCTGGTCCTAATCTGACTTGTGAGCTGGAGGCCTCAGAACTTGGAAAAAAAGAAACACGTCGTTCATGTAACAGAAAATCAGACACGTCTTCCTGAGACAGCTCAGAGCCCAAGTGAAGGTGAAAAGTGAACGTCGGCTTTCTCTTCTTGCTAAAATTTCAAGTTCAGATTTTACGTTCTCAAATAATTTGTCATGTAGATCAGGTATCTTAGGTCAAAAACGTGTCATGAACATTCAGACACAGATGACAAATGACTATGAGAGGAACGGCATGCTGTTTCCTTAACAAATCCCAAGCAGCCCTGACACAGGAACCTCTGGGAGCTGGGCTAGGTCATAAGAGCAACCAATTAATTAGGCGGTCAGTATCCCTTAGCAGAGGGAAGGAGGTTCCCTGTGCTCGCTGGAAAAATAAATCCAAGGGAGCAAGCAGAGTGGGATGAAGGACCGCCTGCGGATGGTCACAGACTAACCCGCCTATGGTACCAACTCAACCCCACCCCAGGAATACATCAGAGCTGCAGCTGAACCGATCAACAAAAGCAAACACACAGAGCCTCCTGTGCTGCCGCAGTTCTCACGGCGACTTTCTCCGGGTGTAGACCGCTGTGTGTGGCTGCCTGGGAATCCGGGGTCATGACTTAAGACAGAGGGCAGGACACTCCGGACAGTTCTGGTGTCTAAATGGTGTTGGCCACCCCTCCTGTGCCGTGCTGGGTCCCAGCAAGGGGAAGACGGAGAGGGAGGACCGTCCAGAGTCCCACCATGCAGCCCCAGGACTGTAGGAAGAGGAGGGTCTGAGCAAGTCCCCACCATCCAACCTCTGCTCCCCACACGGGGCTGGGGCACCTGCCTGGGGCCCCATCCCGTTCCCACCCACCTCCTGTCAGAACCCACAGGCTGGGGTGCTCAGAGACCCAGAGCATCCGGGAGGGATGGAAACCTCTCAGGACAGACATCCAGGAAAACGTCACTTCTCTTAACGGCTCTCCTTTCTGGGGCTTCCTCGATTAGGACAACCAGCCTCCGCAAGCTTCCCTGCCTGCCAAGCACAGCGGGTGAAATTTTATATTAGAAACATTCATTTCTTCCCATAGTAGAATTATTTTTTAATTTTACTTTGAAGTGTGGTCTCTGCTTGAAATACAAGCCTAATTAGATCACTGTGTAATGTATTCAAACCATAAGAATGAAAAGTGATTTGAAACCTCTCTCTTGTTCCCACACCCTTTATAATTCAGCAGTAAACAGCATATTTATGGGAGTGGGTGAACAGTGACCGGTGCCCCACCGCTGCCAGACACGTATCAGGGACCCTGGGGCTCTGCGAGGAGCCAAGAAACCCAGGACATTCAGAAGCTCCTGCTTCAGGGGTGAGCATGGCTGGGGAGGGGGGACGGGATCCAACACCAGAGAGGAGCTGGGGTCTTGCTGAGCACAGGCATGTCGGGAAGAGCAGCTGGGGGCTCATCAGAGCAGACAGAAACCTGGGGAGAGGTATCCAGTCGTGGGTGCTGCGGCACCAGGGTGTTACCAAAGGCTTTGACGGAAGTAGCGTTTCCTAAACGTCGGCCCACCTGTGTGGCGGGAGGGGTGCAGCGGCCACAGCCTCAGAACCTGGCTCTCCACGGCCGCCTCATTTGTCTCTGAATTTCCCCAGGCTGCTAAGACTGAAGTTGGGGTGGGAGGGACAGAGCAGGGTACCAACTAGGACTCCATTTGTCAGGGACAGAACCATTTCAAGCTGGCTTGAGAATGAAAGGGGCTGGGTGCAGTGGCACACACCTGTAGTCCCAGCACTTTGGGAGGCCGAGGTGGGCAGATCACGAGGTCAGGAGTGCGAGACCATCCTGGTCAACATAACGAAACCCCATTTCTACTAAAATACAAAAATTAGCCAGGCATGGTGACACATTCCTGTAATCCCAGCTACTTGGGAGGCTAAGGCAGGAGAATCGCTTGAACCTGGGAGGTGGAGGTTGCACTGAGTCAAGATTGTGCCACTGCACTCCAGCCTCGGTGACAGAAAGGGGATTTGTTGGTTCGTGTAACTCAGAGGTGCAAGGGTAGCTACCTTCAGGTGTGGCTGGATCCAGGGGCTCAGGTGATGCAGCCAGGACCTCCCCCAGCCCTCAGCTCTGCCTCCCTCCATGATGGCTCCACAGTCGGTCAGGCTCCCCTTGGCATCTTCATCTGCATCCAACAGGGCTGGGGCTCCCCCAAGGCAAAGCAAAGGCCATTACTGGAGAGCAGGAGGCACCTGACCAGGAACCAGTGCCCCTGGTGGACAAGAGGGTGGGGCTTTTCCTGAGATGCAAAAGGAAGACTGAGGGACACAGGCTGCCGTGGCCCAGAGTGGTAAAGCCCTCGCCGTCTGGTCTGCCTGGCCTGTGGGGACCCTCCTGGGCCTCAGTGCCCCCTCTGCAGCAGAGCCCACCCACCAGGGCCCACTGATCCCCATTCCCAGGGCTGCAGGGCTCCTCTGCTGGAAGAGGGTTCTGGGCCAGTTTGTCTCTGGGGCACTGGGGAGGGCAGGTGCTGCTCCACCCACCCCGCTTCCCCGCAGAGATGCCTGGAGCTCAGCTCAGGTGAGTTTCTGCCTCAGGAATGAGGGGTTAGGTTCTCCATGGAGACGGCGCTGGGGGATGCTGTGCAGCCGCTGAAACAGAGGCCCAGGAGGGTTATTTTATTGTCGTGAAGAGCCGTTTAGAAAACACCATGCCATGAGAAAGTCAGGCTTAAGAATAACCTAGACGTGGTGGTTACAATTTTTGTTAACAAAGAAACACACATCACTTGTCTGTATTTGTACAACTCGGGAAAGCGTTGGCCATGGATGGGGACATTTTTCTTTCTACTTCTCTACATTCTCTAAATTTCCTGAAATGATGAGTTGTGCTTAGACTAGGAAAATGTCAGGAAAGTTCATTTTAAAAGGAGAAACTGTAGGGTGGACAGTCTCCCTAGGTGGGAGCAGGGCTTCTTCCAAGATGCCACACCCTGGCTGGGGGCCCTGACCCAGCAGAAGGCCTGAACTTGGGGACTGGGACTGGGGAGGCCTCCCTGGGTGAGGCGTCTCCAGACAGGAACAGAACTGAGTGAGGTTCATGAAAGAGTAGTCAGGCGTCTGGAATACGCAGAAAATTAGGCACCGGAAGACACCAGGGAGCAGGAGGGAGGCAGGAGAGCCCAGGAGAGGAGCCCGTACCAGCCCAGCACTGCTCACCCCACATGCTGCCCTTGCCTCCCAGTCCAAGGAAGAGATGAGACTTTCATGCTGGCCTCCCAGGTGCAGAAGCCTCAGGTGGGGGCTGCTTCCTGCCCCCAAACACTGGGCCTGTACTGCCCACGCCTGCACCCCCAATGTGTCCAGTTGCTCCCCAGTTCTTTTATTTTCTATACTTTAAAAACAGGGATATCATTCACGTACCACATAATTGCACCAACTGCCCGAGTTAGTAGTTTCTAGTACATTCCTAAGGTTATGCAACAGTCATATTTTCATCACCCCACCCCCCAAAAATTGCATGCATTCCTCTCTCCATTCCCCAGCCCCTGGCAACCACCAGCTGTTTTCTGTGTCTATGGGTTGGCAGTTTCTGGGCGCCTTATAGGAATGGAATCCTACGGCTGTGGCCTGTGTCTGGCTTCTTTCACTTAGCAAAATGTTCTCATGGTTCATCCACTACGTAGCCTGTGTCAGTGCTTCATCCCCTCCTATGGCTAAATAACATTCCATCGTAGAGATGGACCACATTTTCTAATCCATGCATCTGTTGATGGACATTTGTGTTACTACCCTTTAGCTATTATGAATAATGCTGCCATGACCATTTGTGTATATTTGCATAAACATATCTTTCATTTCTCTTGTTTATCTAGGAGTAGAATAGCAGAGTCGTGGGATAATTCTATGATTAACTTTTTGAGGAACTGCCCAAGTATTTTCTCTATTGGCATCACCATTTTACATTCCCACCAACAATGAATAAAGGATCCAGTTCCTCCATATCTTCACCAATACTTATTTTTTATTATTTTATTTTGCTTTTTTTTAAATTACAGGCATCCCAGTGGGTATGAAGTGGTATCTCATTACGGTGGTTTTGATTGAATTTCCCTGATGCTTAATGACGTGAATTTTTTCATGTGCTTATTGGCCATTTGTGTATCTTCTTTGGACAAATGTCTATTCAAATACTTTGCCTATTTTAAAATTTATTTTTCATTCTACTATTGAGTTCTAAGAATTCTTCATATATCCTGGATACCAGATACTTCTCAGATATTCTCTGGGTTGCCTTTTCACTTTCTTAATAGCGTTCCTTGATGTTTTAATTTTGATGAAGTTCAATTTATGTTTTTTCCCCTTTTTTTTTTTAATATAAAATCTAAGAAAGTTGCCTAAGCCAAGGTCACGAAGATTTGTACTTTTGTGTTTTTTTAAGGGTTTTATATTTTTAGCTATTATTTCTAGGTCTTTAGTTCATTTTGAGTTATTTTTCACACATAATGTGAGGGGAGGATCCAAGTTCATTGTTCTGTGGACTATTCAGTTTGTAGCTTTGCAATAAGTTTCGAACTTGAGAGTGTGAGTCCTCCAGTTTTGTTCTTTTTTCAAAGTTGTTTTGGCTATTCTAGGTCCCTTGCATGTCCACATGAATTTTATTTTTTTACTTGTATAAATTTATTCAATTTATAAATTTATGGGATAAACTATAAATTGGGGTACAAGTGCGATTTTGTTGCATGCATAGATTGCATAATGGTCAAGTCAGGGCTTTTACAGAATTAGAATCAGCTTATTCATTTTTACAAAAGAGACAGTGGGGTTTTCTAGTGATTGCATTAAATCTGTTTCAATTTGGGGCATACTGCCATCCTAACAGTATTCAGTCTCCCAATACATGAGCATGGGATGTCTTTCCATTTATTAGTTCTTTAATTTTTCAACAATGTTTCATAGTTTTCAGTATACAAATATTTCATGTCTTTAGTTAAATTTCTTCCTGTTTTATTCCTTTTGATGCTATTATAGATGGCACTTATTTCTTAATTTCCATTGTAGTTTTTTCATTGATAGTGTTTAGCAGCGCAGCTGAGATTGTGTATTGATCTTGTATTCTGCATCCTTGCTAAACTAATTTATTAGTTCTAATAGGTTTTTCTTGGTGTGTGTGTAGGTTGTTTAGCGTTTTCTATAGATAAGATCATATCGGCCGGGCGCGGTGGCTCAAGCCTGTCATCCCAGCACTTCGGGAGGCCGAGACGGGCAGATCACGAGGTCAGGAGATCGAGACCATCCTGGCTAACACGGTGAAACCCCGTCTCTACTAAAAAATACAAAAAACTAGCCGGGCGAGGTGGCGGGCGCCTGTAGTCCCAGCTACTCGGGAGGCTGAGGCAGGAGAATGGCGTAAACCCGGGAGGCGGAGCTTGCAGTGAGCTGAGATCCGGCCACTGCACTCCAGCCTGGGCGACAGAGCGAGACTCCGTCTCAAAAGAAAAAAAGAAAAAAAAAGATCATATCCTTAGCAAATGGAGATAATTTTACTTCTTCCTTTCCAACCCAGATGCCTTTTATCTCATGTCCTTACCTAAGTGCCATAGCTGAAACTTCTAGTACAATATTGAATGAAAATGGTGAGCACAGACATCCTTACCTTATTCCTCATCTTATGGGAAAATAGTTCCATCTTCCACTCTGAAGCAGGATGTCAGCTATAGGCTTTTCATAGATGCCCTTCAGCTGGTTGAGGAAGTTCCCTTCCATTCCTAATTGGTCGAATACTTTTATTATGAAAAACTGTTGGATTTGTCAAACGCAACTATTTTTTTCCACATCTATTGAGATAATCACATAGTTTTTAGTTCTTTGTTCTATTAATATACTGTTATATTGATAGATTTTCTTATGTTGAATCAACATGGCATTCTGGGGAAAAAATCTTATTTGGTAATAATTTTAATTTTATTTTTATATGTTCCTGAGTTTAGAATAGTACCTTGTTGAGGAGTTTTGTGTCTATATTCTCAAGGCCATTGAGCTATAGTTTCCTCTTTTGTAATACTTTTGTCTGGTTTTAGTGTCAGGGTAATAACTGGCCTCAGAGAATGAGTCAGGAAATATTCCGTACTCACATATTTTAGGAGGGTTTTTGAAGGATTGGTGTTTCTTCTTTGAACACTTGGAGAATTTCTCAATGAAACCATCTAGTCCTGTAATTTACTTTGTAGAAATTGTTATCATTTATGAACTCAATGTCTTTACTTATTATAGGTCTATTCAAGTTTTCTCTTTCTTCTTGGGTCAGTTTTGGAAACATGCCACTTTCTAGGGGTTGTTCCTTTCATTTAGGGTTTCTAATTTGTTGATGGACATGGTACATTGTATCTACTTATACTTTTTTTTTTTTTGAGATGGAGTCTTGCTCTGTCCACCCAGGCTGGAATACAATGGCACAATCTTGGCTCACTGAAACCTCTGCCTCCCGGGTTCAAGCGATTCTTCTGCCTCAGCCCCCTGAGTAGCTGGGATTACAGGCAACCAGCATCATGCCTGGACAAATTTTGTATTTTTGTAGAGACGAGGTTTCACCATGTTGGCCAGGCTGGTCTTGAACTCCTGACTCAGATATCTGCCCACCTTGGCCTCCCAAAGTGCTGGGATTACAGGGGTGGGCCACTGCACCCAGCCATATTTCCCTACAATCTTTTATTCTTCGTAAGCTTGGTAGTAATGCTCTTCTTTCATTTCTAATTTTAATCATTTGAGTCTTCTCTCTTTTCTCATGGGTCAACATAGCTAAAGTTTTGTCAATTTTCTCGATTCTTCCAAATGAGTAGAATTCCGTTAATTTCTGCTCTAATCTGTATTCACTTTTTTCTTTTTCCTTTGGACTTGGTGTGCTCTTCTTTTCCCAGCTTCCTAAGGTGGAAAGTTAGGTTAATGACTTGAAATATTTCTTCGTCTAATCTAGATGTATGTGGCTATAATAAATTTCCCTGTGACACAGCATCCCATAAATTCTGGTATACTGTGCTTTTGTTTTTATCCATCTCAAAGTATTTTCTAACTTCCCTGATGATTTTTTTCTTGACCCATTTTATTGTTCAGAAACATGCTGTCTAATTTTCACATATAGACCAATTTACCAAGTTTTCTTCTATTACAGATTTCTAATTTCACTCCAGTGTTGTTGGAGAACTTACTTGGTATAATTTCATTCTTTAAAATTTCCTGAGACTTATTTTATCACTGGTATAGGATGTATTCCTTGTACCATGTGAACATGGAGAGAATGTGTTTCCTGCTGTTGTTGGGTAAAATGTTCTGCCCATGGCCTGCCCCAGATGAAAGCCACTGGGTCATCAGGAACAAAGGGCTCATCAGTAATTAGTCAGTTTGCTGGCTGCTGCAGATACTGGTTCAGTGATGGTGCCAGAGACACTAGGGGAGGAGCAGGCTTCCTGCTGAGAGCTGTGCTGGAGCTGCCCCTTGTCAACAGTTAGAATAGCAATGGCTTTCAGCATGCAAACGCTGCAGCTGTGGGCCCAAGCAAAGGCAGGCAAGTCCCTCCCCCACGCTTCCATTCTGATATAACCACCTTCCAACTCTCCCTGCACATGAATTGGGAGCGGGGTGTCCACACCAGCCATGGGGTGTCCTCTGCACAGCTGTGCCTATCAGCTCCACTGCCTCCTTCCTGCTTTGGAGGTATTTGCTTCAGAAGAAATTGCATTTTAAAAATAAAACAAAGAGCATTTGCAGTGAGAATGGGCTGCAGTAGGGGGAGCACTGATGGGAACTGAAGTCCACAAGCTGGCAGGTGGGGCCGTCGTCCCCCGGGGACATGGCACAGGGAAGCAGGAGAGGCGCCCAGGCCTTGTGGGCCTGAGGCTTATATGACTGGGAGGGTGTTCCTGGGGGAGACACTACAAAATCACACAGACAGAGTCGCAAGGGACCCTGTCACACTCTGCAGAGGCCCAAGTGACACGGCAGGGACAGGAACTGCAAGCAGCTCCACTGCAGGAGCACCTGCCCCACCTGGGGCCATGCAGGGCAGATGCAGCCCAGCCACGCAGCAGCCCCCAGCCACTCCTCCTCACATGCCCACCGCAACTATCACTTAAGGAAGAGGTCTCCCGACCACAGTCACCAGGCCACACGCTCCCTCCGATGGCTCCCTTCCTTCCTGGGTCAAAGCCTGACACTCCCTGGCTCCTGCCCCCACCCCTGCCTCAACATCTGTGCCCAGCCCCACTGCTCCATCTGCTCCTTAAACCCCCAAGCGCCTTACCTGGATGTCATCGTGGTGGGGAAGGCTAGCGGGGAGCCTTAGAGGACACGACTTTTAAGCAGAATCCTTAAGAAAGAGTGGAATGTGGCCAGGTGGGCCGAAGGGAAGTGTCCAGCAAAGGCAGGCCTGAGTCCCAGGATCCCCGATGGTTAGGAGCTTGGTTGGCTAAAGACAGGTGTGGGCAGCTCCTGGTGAGGCAGGAGAGGTAGGCAGGGCCAGGCAGTCAGGGCCTGTTAGGACGAGAACTCACGCAGCCTGAGGAGACTCTGAGGAAACGTGTGATGCAGACAGACTTAAAACTGTAAGAGGCCCCATGGCTGCTCTGGACAGGGAGGGTTGGCAGGACAAGGATAGGTGGAAGTGCCACGGAGGCTGTTCGTGGGGGTTCAGGAGAGAATGATGAGGGTGGGCTGGCACTGAGGGGGCTCCAACAAGGGAGGATTATGAGAAATTCCCTTGGGGCCAAAGGGGATTGACATGTGGTCATGGGGAGGGTGGCCCAGAGACTCCCTCCTGAACAGTCACCAAGGTCCAGCTCCCTTGTGCATGGCGGAACCCAGGCCTGTGGGCGGCTGTTCCACCCCATGGGGTGGGGGCACAGGACAGGGAGGAAGCACTTTGCGGACCCCTCAGAGCCCCGTTCAGTGAACCTCAGGAGCCCGTGCAACCCACCGCCCGTTCTGGAAATGGCAGTATCCACCTGGGGGCCCAGTGGAGAGGGGAGGGGGCCGGGCTTTCCTCTGGGCCCTCCTTGTCATCCTCAGCTGAGACCCCAGCCCAGTTCGCTCCTGTGTCTTCTCGTCCTAATCTCTGACGTGAGTTCAGGACTCACCCGACAGCGGGTGCTCTCAGATCCCTGCCCGTTTCCGGCCAAAAGAGACTTCAGGACAACCCGGCAGTGCCAGGAATTGGGGGGCTCATGGGGACCACAAGGTCTGGAGATGGGAGGGCAGGGGAGTGTTTATGTGTGTCTGTGCATGTGTGTCTGTGTATGTGTGTGTGTGCATATGTATGTGTATATATGTGTCTGTGTGTATGTCTGTGTGTGTGTGCATACGTATGTGTATATATGTGTGTGTATGTGTGTGTGTGTGTGCATGTGTATATATGTGTGTCTGTGTATGTGTGCATGTGTGCATGTATGTATATATGTGTGTCTATGTGTGCATGTGTCTGTGTGTTGTGGTGTGCATATTGCGTATATGTGTCTGTGTATGTTGTTGTGCTGCATACAGTATGTGTCGTATATGTGTGCCAATGTATGTGTATATATATGTGTGTATGTATGTGTGTGTGTCCTTCCTGGAGCTTTTTAGTATAACTGCAAATGCCCCCAAGAGCAACCCACCTGCCTGTCCTGGCCTGTGGCCCTGACGCCCTCCCATCCACGCCCTGCCCTTCCTAATCGGTTGTGAATTTGTAGAGCTGGGCTTGCCACACCCCTGGTCAGCTGGCCTCAGGCTGGGCTCAGGCAGTGAGAGGCCCTGCTGGGTGATAGGGGGAGGGGAAGAGCCAGGCTATTCCCCATCCTCCTCTGCCTCAAGCACCTCGAGCAGCTACCTGTCTTCCTGGCAGCTCCATGTCTCAGGGGTCCTGGGGCCACCACACACTGCGTGATTAGAGAGTGGACTCCATGGCTTATTATAGAGAAAAGTCATGTAGCAAGATCAGCAGGGGAGAAAGACCCAGGGGAGTCTGGACTGGCCAAATGCAGGCTAGAGCTCCCCCTCGGGGAGGGTGCATCACACCAAACACGTGGCTTGCTCCAGCAATGAAGTCAGCAGCACATCCAGAGTGTTGCTTCTCAGGGAGGCTGTGTAGGTCTCTGAGTGCGGGGCTTCTACAGAGGGCTGGTCACATAGGCACCCTCTACCTGTGCAGCCACTGTGGTGACAGAAGTCGGGCGTGCCCTGATCACACTGCCAAGTCCAGGCAGCTGGTAGGGCAGGGCTTAGTTCCCTGAGTGCACAAATGACCTGGTCAACCAGTCACACAGGAAACGTCCCAAAAGCCAAGTTCTCGGATGCTGGCTGGGGATCATGGCTGCACACGGGCCTCTGTGAACACACGTGAGAATCAGGCAACTGCTGAATGCTGGCTGGGGATCATGGCTGCACACAGGTCTCCGTGAACATGTGTGAGAATCAGGCAGCCTCCGGCCTGCTGTGTACGTCATTCCTGCACACCGAGGCTGCTGTGGGTTCAGCTTCCCCAGAGACCCCAGCTCTGGGCTCTGCCAGCACCACCCACTCCGCTCCATCCCAGGGAGGGAGCCACCGCCTTCTCTCCTGGCCTCTGAGTTGCCTCCCAGCTCCAGTCCGACTTCTCAGCTCTCCCATCCCCTCCATCCACTCCTTGCCTCAGTCTCCTGTGTGGTAAATACATGAGTTCTCTAGTGAGGCCCCGACTGCTGCATCCTTGGATTAATTTAAGGATTAAGGACAGAGGCCAAAGAAGCCTGCATGGACCTGGGTATCAGACGCAGAAGTAATGGAGCATTAGTCACCTTAGTTACCACGTTCTCAGTCAGCGAGGTCAGGTGCACGTCCAGACCTGATGGACACTCCTTCACAGCGACCTCGTGTGCAAACAGAACTCCGTGGAAAGCAGCTTGGGGGCAAGGACAGACTTCTCTAAAGCAGGGTTAGGCACCACGGTCACTGAGGATGCACAGTCCTCTCCTTGCCCTGGAAGCAGAGAATGGGAATGTGCAGCCGTAGCGAATGTGCAACCAACCCCAGGCCAGCTCAGTCCCCTTAAGTTGCTGAGCAGCGGAGCCCTGACTGCCTCCAGCCAGGTTCTCCCTCCACAGCCACAGTATTTGGGTCTTGGAGCGGTGCTGACGGCCAAGATGGGGAGGGTGTAGCAGGAAGCTAGATGTGGAGCAGGCATTTCCCAGCCTGGCAGAGCCACGGAGAGACCCCCGGTCCCCGCCACCGCCACCAAGAGCAAAGTCAGAGCAGGACACGGTGGGTGGGGGTGGGGTTCCCAGGGTCCTGACCCTGAAGCAGCAGGACCCCAGGCACAGGCAGGACCCCGCCTCCCACCCCATGCAGGCTCCTCCTTTCTCCAGATGCCCCTCAGCAAGGAAGAGTGGACCCGGACCGGTGGGAGCTATTTGGTCCAGACTCCCTAGCACCTACGCGGCTGGACCCTAAGGATTCCCACGCGGTTCCAGAGGGACATTTCCAAACACATGCCCAGGTCCTCCAGAAGGTGACTTGAAGATAAGAGTCCTAAACGAATGCAGAGCAGTTTCAACACAGGAGTTCACATACGTGCTCCCAACTGCTTCTAAATGTTAGGGAAAATCCCAACCTTTGTCTTTGAAAAACACCAGAGTGTGTTAAGAGTCTTTTATAGTTCGTGATTTTGAAACACTCAAATTGCCAGTTTGCCGTATGTATTTCAAATCTACTTTCTGTTTATTTAATTTCTTGGCTTCTTTAACTTGAAGCTTCCCACCAGGGCTACAAACCTCTTTTTTACTACAGAACAGTGTGACTACCCAGGCTGCTGAAGGCACCCCTTGTCAACTATCTAGAAATTACCTTCTCTGCATGTTGCCTGGAAGCGTGGAGGGTTCACCATTGTAAATTATAGTTCAAATTACAAAACAGGGCCCCTATTGATGATTTCAGGTTCTACATGTATCATTACGGTGCTTTTGCTAATGACATAATGAAAAGAGGTGATTATGTCATTAAAATATGATGTTTTCTATACCCCGAAGAAGCCGCCTATGTATAGTCATGACCATCCTGGGTGTGGTGTCAGAGTGGGCTCTCCCTGGAGGACCCTGAGGCCACCCTACAGGGAAGAGGCGGGGGGTTTGCCGTGGTGAAGCATTTCCTCATCACAGGCTGCCCTGCTTACTCCTGGGAACGAGACACTTTCAGAGTTAACGCCACGAATACTGTTCTTCCGCTCCGTAATGTTAGGACCAAACAAACCCTTGTTAATCTACTTGTGCGAATTATCCAGTTGAGATTCCGGGCAGTCTTGTTCTGCTTAATGACTGACAATTAGGCTTCAGTGGCGTTCACGCGGACAGGTGCCGGATCGCCCGGCGTGGGGCCTCTCCCGTGGCTTCCGCCCTGCCCCTTCCCCCCGCAGATCCGGCTCTGGGACTCACCTGCTGACGGAGGGCGCGTGGGAACAGTGAGCCTCTCTGCACAGGGAGGTCCCAGGACTGACACCGACACGGAACCTCCTCGCCTTCCAGGGTTCCTCGGGTCCCCAAATCCAAACTCAGGCCGGGAAACCCCTCAACGCCCTTCCGCCCTGGCCCGGGCTGCACAAATCCCAGGTGCTGCTGAGCTGGAGACACGCTCTTCAATGAGGTTCATCTTCTTCCGCGCCAATGACACCTTCAAGGGGGAACATTCCGTTATGCGCCCGAGGCTCAGCGCCTCGTGAGCAGCTGTGGGTCTGAGCCCTGCACAGAAGCTGGCGGGGGCTCTGGGGTTTTGTTCACCCACACTGAAGGGCCCCGAGCACCTTCTCACCCACCCACCCACCCACGGGGTGTCATGAGTCCAGCCACAGGCCTGCCTGTTTTAGGAAGAAATGAAATCAGGAGAGTCAAAGCAGTGATGGCGGGAGTATTCCCCATTTCCTCCTTTTTAACACAATGAAAATGTAATTATCCTCCCTTACAAGAACTCTGAGCCACTTGAAGGACTGTCAGCCCAGCTGCACTGTGACGGTCACATATTCTTGTTTGCCTGTGCCTTTTTACTGTTTTCACAGAAGGAAGCCGAGTTTCAGCTAGTTCCATTTCACCATCAAAGGCAGGGTATGAGGAGGGACGGGGAGAGAAATGTGGATGCAAAGGGGCGCCTGCCGCCTGTGTTCTCACAAAGCCACAGAGTGTGGACCTGCCCCACTGGCCCCCAGCGCCAGCCTGGCCTGGGTAGGTGACCGCAGTCTGAAGGAGGGGATGGGGACAGGAGGGGATGGGGACAAGGCAAAGCAGGGTGGGGAGCTGACCCTGGAGCACCTCCTGACAATTCCCTGATTAACCGGCAGGCAGATAGACAGGGCAGGTCTCCATGGAGAAATACACGTGGCTTATTTAATTAATCCCGAAAAGTAACTTCCCCAAGCCTTGCCCCAAACCGCAGTCCCCCTTCTAATGATGAGAATAGATCATTAAATCAGATTTCATGAAGTCTGCCCAGATTTTTCTTATTGAATTTCATGAAGGTGTTACTTTCAGGACTCTGCCCCAGTGCCCATGGTTCAGGGACATCCTACGAGCACTGGTTCCTGCTGCAGCACGGAAGGGCCCGGGGATGCCGTCTATGGGATTTCTGCTCCCAGACAGGCTGCCCCATCCACCGGTGCCCTCCTTGTGCCCCCACCCACCCCTGCTTCTCCCCTGCCCTCTCCATTCATCAGCGTGAACTGAGGACTCCACTCTTAATATTTAGCCAAGTCAGGCATTTTAAAATGCCATTCTCCTGGGAGGAGATCATTATTAAAAAGGGAATTAATTTTTTCTGAAGCCAAATATAAACCCTCAGTCATCCACGGACTGCTCTTAGATGACTCGTCTCCCAGTATCTTTTCCACCAGGACGAGTAAATGAGGCGAACCTAAGTGTGGGTGCAGAGTGTCACCATATTCTGGAACTCGAGTTGTGTTTGGATCTGTTTTTCTCTGCTTTTCTGATTGACTTTTCCTTGCTCTCAGCTGTGCCAGGCAGAGCTAATGTCCATGCATTTCACAAACATAGGACAATTCAGAAGCTGTTCTTGCTAGGGGATGTGCCCAGAGAGGAAGATGCCAGCCAGGAAACAAAGCCAAGTTTTAAAAGCCTCCTATTTGTTTAACTGCATAAATAATGCACATTCATTACTCATAAAGGCAGGAAGGGGAAGGGGTCAGAAAATACTGACAGGCAAAGAAAGTAAACCCTATAAATTTGTATTATCAGACAAATCACCGTGAACAATTAGGATTGAATTTTTACCACCTTTTAGAGTCTTACTTTTAAAAAGGCACACGTAGAATGTAATAGACATAACCTTGTTTATACCTAGATGGGACCACTTTATAAACAGTATTTTGTCACCTACCAATTTCACTAGATCGCAGACACCATTGCTTCTAATTGACGCAGATCTGTGAGACCCCCTGATTTCTGCAGAGCACTTGTCTGCCTCCGTCCTAGAGTTGAGACAGTTCCCTGTGTTCGGTTCTTAGGTTTTCCCTGTGTTTTTGGAATCTTGCACTGGGATGTAAGCAGTGTCCTGGATGGCTCATGAGCTCTCAGCACAGTCCCTGGCAGTGGAGTGGGCACTGTGCCTGATGACACTATGACCATCCTCCCCAGGTGGCCCGTTTCCATCACACGGCTGAGAGGGGCTCTGGAAAGTTCCCTGGTCCCCCTCCTCTGCCCATGAGCTTCCCTGCCACAGCGGGCTAGATTTGAGAGGGAAATGGGACAGGAGCCCTAGAGGGGCTTTCGAGCTGCAGGACAAGGCCCTGTGGTCCCAAATGTCCACCCCTGGCAACTGTCTGCTCTCCTCCCAGCCGTGGTCAGCCCCAGAGAAGGGCCCAGCGATGTCCTCTCCTTGGGCTTCATTAACTGAAGAATAAGGGGTGCCCTTTAAAAACTTTTTAAGATGAGGGAAAAAATAAGTCAGAAGGAGCCAAATCAGGACTGAAAGGTGATGCGTGATGATTTCCCAGGGATGTTGTCAGGATTGTCCTGGTTTGGCCGGGCATGGTAGCTCACGCTTGTAATCCCAGCACTTTGGGTGGCTGAGGTGGGTGGATCATGAGGTCAGGAGTTTGAGACCAGCCTGACCAACATGGTGAAACCCTGTCTCTACTAAAAATACAAAAATTAGCCAGGCATGGTGGTGGGCACCTGTAATCCCAGCTACTCGGGAGGCTGAGGCAGGAGAATCACTTGAACCCAGGAGGCAGAGGTTGCAGTGAGCCGAGATCACGCCACTGCACTCCAGCCTGGGTGACAAAGCAAGACTCTGTCTCAAAAAAAAAAAAAAAAAAAGACTGCCCCGGTTTGATGGTAAGAAATAGCAGGAGCATCGTGGTGGAGAAGGACTCTCTGGTGAAGCTTTCCTAGGTAACTTTCTGGTAAAGCTTTGGCTAACTTTCTTGAAACACTCTCATGATAAGCAGCTGTTACTGTTCTTTGGCCCTCCAGAAAGTCAACAAACAAAATGCCTTGAACATTCCCAAAAATTGTTGCCATGACCTTTGTTCTTGGGTGGTCCACTTTTGCTGTGACTGCACCACTTCCACCTCTGGGTAGCCATTGCTGTGATTGTGCTTTGTCTCCAGAATGGTACTAGCAGAGCCATGTTTCATCTCCTGTTACAGTTCTTCTAAGCAATGCTTCAAGATCTTGATCCCCCTCTGGTGTAAAATGTCCATTGAAAGCTCTGCTCTGGTTGGCAGCTGATCTGGGTATGACAGTCTGGGCACTCATCGGTAGAAAATTTGCTCAACTTTAATTTTTTGGCCAGGATTGGGTAAGCTGAACCAATTGAGATGTCTATGGTGTTGGCTATTTATGCTGCTAAGCACGAGTCCTCTTTAATTAGGGCATCAACGAGATTAATTTTTTCCCCTCAAACTGACGTGGTCTGCTGCTGCAGGCTTCATGTTCAACATCATCCGGTTCCTTCTTAAAATGACTTAACCGGCCGGGCGCGGTGGCTCAAGCCTGTAATCCCAGCACTTTGGGAGGCCGAGACGGGCGGATCACGAGGTCAGGAGATCGAGACCATCCTGGCTAACACGGTGAAATCCCATCTCTACTAAAAAATACAAAAAACTAGCTGGGCGAGGTGGCGGGCGCCTGTAGTCCCAGCTACTGGGGAGGCTGAGGCAGGAGAATGGCGTAAACCCGGGAGGCGGAGCTTGCAGTGAGCTGAGATATGGCCACTACACTCCAGCCTGGGCAGCAGAGCGAGACTCCGTCTCAAAAAAAAAAAAAAAAAAAAAGACTTAACCATTTGTAAATGGCTGATTTCTGTGGGGCATTATCCCCCTGAACTGTTTATAAAGCATCAATGACTTCACCAGTCCTCTACCTAAGCTTCACCACAGATTAGGTGTTTGTTCTGCTTCAATTTTAGCATAATTCATGTTGCTTAAATAGGGACTCTTTCCAAACTGATGTCTTATCTTTCTTAGTGTCTCAAACTAGATACTTTTCAGACATATTATAACAAGTTAGTATGAGTTTATTTTGGTGCAAAAGAAATTTGAAATTCATGCATGGTTTTTTTTGTAAGACACATTTTCCATAAACTTTTGAAAACACCTCATAAATATAACTGACTCTTGAACAACACAGGTTTGAACTGGTGGGGGAGCCACTTATATGTGGATTTTTTCCAGTAAATATGTTGGAAAATGTTTTGAAGATTTGCAACAATTTGAGAAAACCTGCAGATGAAACACATAACCTAGAAATATTAGAAAAAAATTAAAGTTAGGCACATCATGAATACATAGAATAAATGTAGATACTAGTCTATCTTATCATTCACTACCACAATATTAGACAAATTATTATAAAAGTTAAAATGTATCAAAATTACACAAATAAACCCTCACAGACTTTACATGGCATCATTCACAGCCAAGAGAAATGTAAATAAACATAAAGATGCAGTAGCATAAAACTCACTGTAGTACTTAACACACCACTGTCATAATTTCATGGCCCCTCCTGTTGCTATTATGGTGAGCTCAAGTGTTCTGAGTATTTGCTTGAAATGCCATGCGATGCTAATCATCCCCACCTGTGCAGCTCATCGCTCCAGTAAATTACATATTGCAGTAAAGCGTGATCTCTTGTGGTTCTCATGTATTTTTTAAATCATATTTACTGCAATACCATCAACCTTGAATAACACCATGAGACCCACGAGAAGTGCCACTAGTGGTGCTGGAAGTGTTCCAAGAAGCAGAGAAAAGTCATGACATTACAATACAAAGTTGAATTGCCTGATATGTACTCTAGGTCAAGGTCTGCAGCTGAGATTGCTTGCCAATTCGAGATAAATGAATTTAGCATAAGGACCATTACAAAAAAAGAAAGAAAGAAAAGGAAACCCACGAAGCTGTTGCTGCAGCTCTGCCAGCAAGCACAAACACCTCACACTTTTTGTGGCAGACGTTTGAATTTTGTATTGAAAACGCAGCTTCTGTGTGGGTGTAGGATGACTATGAGAAAGGCATACATGTAGACTTTAATAAGATTTGAGAAAATCTGACAACTTAAAGCATTATCTGACAACTTAAAGCAAAAGGAAGGTGAAGAAGCTAAAGCTGGAGAGTTTAATGCCAGCCAAAGATGGTTTGATAATTTTAGAAAGAGAGAGAGGTTTGGCTTTCAAAAAATGTCAGGATAACAGGAGAAGCAACTTCTGCTTACCAAGAAGTAGCAGACAAGTTACCAGATACCATTAAGAAAATCAATGAGCATAAAGGCTATCTGCCTGAACAGATGTTTAATGCTGATGAAAGTGCTCTATTCTGGGAGGAAAATGCCACAAATGACATTTATTAGTAAGAAAGAGAAGTGAGCACCAGCACTGAAGCCAGGCAGGGAGAGGCCAACTCTATTGTTTTGTGCAAATGCAGTTGGGTTTATGGTCAGAACTGCCTTTCTCTACAAAGCCACTAACTCCCGAGCCTTGAAGAGAAAAGATAAACAGCAGCCACCAGTCTTTTGTACAACATGGAGGTCTGGACAGTGAGCACCCTTTTCCTGGACTGATTTCATGGGTGCTTTGTCGCTGATGTAAGGAAGTACCTTGCCAGTAAGGGACTGGCTTTTAAAGTCTGTTTGATGTTGGATAAGGCCCCTGGCCACCCAGAATGCCTTGGGTTCAACACCAAAGGCATCAAAGTGGTCTTGTCCCCAAATACAATACAATGTCTCTAATACAATACAATACAAGACAAATACGATGTCTCTAGTTCAGCCTCTAGATCAGGAGTCATAAGGACCATTAAGGCCCATTAAGCTCCGTACTGTATGGCAAGGATTGTCAACATTATGGAACAGAATTCCAATAGCAAGAATGTCATGTAAGTCTGCAAGGATTACACCGTGGAAGATGCCATTGTTAGAAAAAGCTGTGAAAGTCATCAAGCCTGAAACTATAAATTCCTGCTGGAGAAAACTATGTCTAGATGTTGTACATGACTTCACAGGGTTTAAAACAGAGCCAATCAAAAAAAATCATGAATGCGATTGTGCATCTGGCAAAAAGAAAAAAAAATGATGGGGGATTGAAGAATTTCAAGATATGGATCTTGGAGAAATCCAAGAGCTAACAGACACCACACCAGAGGAATTCACAGAAGACAAAAACCAGAAGACGACTTGAAGGAGGTGAGTGCTTCTGAACCAGTGACAGATGATGAGGAAGAAGACAAAGAAGAAGCCATACCAGAAAATACATTGACCACAGACAATCTGCCAGGAGGGTTCCAGTATTCCATCCTGCTTTTCCCTTCCTTACTGACATGGGCCCTTCTATGACGCAGGCACTGAATCCAAAGCACACAGTGGCAGAAGGATTCACATAAAATATTTTAGAAAATGAAAAGCAAACAGGTCAGACAAAATTTTCATGAAATTGCACTGAGTGTGCCTGCCTCTCTTGCCTTCCCTCCTTCTACCTCCTCCACCTCTTACATCTCTGCCACCTCTAAGACAGCACAACCAACCCCTCCCTTTCCTCCTCTTCTCAGCCTACTCAACACAAAGACAATGAGGATGAAGATCTTTACAATGATGCACTTCCACTAGTGAAGAGCAAACAGATTTTCTCTTTATGATTTCAAATAACATTCTCTGTATGCTAGTTTACTGTATTGTAAGAATACAGTATATAATATAATTTACAAAATATATGTAAATCTACTGTGTTATCAGTAATGCTTCTGGTCAACAGTAGGCTATTAATAGTTAAGTTTTGGGAGAGTCAAAAATTATACATGGATTTTTCAACTGCATGGGAGGTCAGCACTCCCAATCCCTGTGTGGTTCAAGGGTGAACTGTATATATATAAACACACACACACACACACACACACACACACACACACACACACACACACACACGCGATTCTCTCCTTGGATTTTTTTCTGCAAAACTCCTACTCATGTTCTGTCTACCACATTACTTTGATCTTGTGTAAGTTTCTTTAGAATTTAATAAATTATACTTTTACATCAGTCATAATATTGGCTCAAGGTATGAAATGGATCCAATTACAGGAAAAGAAGGAAATGCACCTTCTGGCAGCTGAGTTTACGGTCTGTACGGCCCGGCATCCTGCTTAGCTGTGGTTTCTAGTCACCGAGCCTCAGCCTGTCCTGTGCTCATCCCAAATGCACTTCATTCCTGGAGACTTTGTCCATCCAAACCAGGGCTGTCTCATCTTTTGGCTTCCCTGGGCCACACTGGAAGAAGAATTGTCCTGGGCCACACATAAAATATACTAACAATAGCTAATGAGCTTTAAGAAATTGCAAAAAAATCTCATGTTTTAAGAAATTTTACATATTTGTGTTGGGCTGCATTCAAAGGTATCCTGGGCCACACGTGGCCCACACGCCACGGTTTGGACGAGGCTGATCTAAACCTAGAGCACGGCCCTTGTCCCCAAAGTGCATGTTCCCGGGTTGTATTTACGAGGACAATTCTGCCTCAGGACAAATGAAACAAGGCCTAGGGGTGCTGGCCACTCAGCCCATTCGTTTTGGGAAGGGACTTGTTCAATCAGCTTTTGGAATCCTCAGTGTCTCCCCCAGACCTGGCAAGTGAGCCAGGCCGGCTTTAGTCCCTGAGCTCGAGTGGTGACAACAGGGCTCCTGGTCCACATCCCACGTCAACCCAGCAGTTCAGGGGATGCTGGCAGAGGGAAGGATACAGGACTGAAGGGGCTGTACCCACTGCTCAGCCACAGGAGCCTGTGGGGAGGAAGGCACAGGTGTATTCTCCCCTCT
Source organism: Rhinopithecus bieti (assembly GCF_001698545.2). Classification (NCBI taxonomy): domain Eukaryota; kingdom Metazoa; phylum Chordata; class Mammalia; order Primates; family Cercopithecidae; genus Rhinopithecus; species Rhinopithecus bieti. Next base: position 147,030 of record NW_016804501.1, read on the forward strand.
GCAAGAAGACAGGGCTGCCTTTTCCTGTTGGACAGAGAGAGCCAGCTCTCAGAAGCCTGGGGCTGCCTTTCCAGAGGAAGTGGGAAGGCAGCCACCAACTCCCCCGCCTACCTGCCCACAGGCCCACGGCTCCATCCCGCCCCCGCCTCCACTCAAGGAAGAGCCAGTCACCCTCCTACACCTGCTCTCCGGACTCACCTCTTCCTCTGCCCAACACCCTTTTTCTCTTCTTGGGGAAAGTCTGCCCTCACCCTGTGTATTGGGCCAGGCTTCACTGTGTTGGCACAGAAACATCCAAAACTCAACAACCTCATGAGGAAAACACTCGTTTCTCTCTCACAGGAATACAGAGTGGTCATTCCAGTCAGTAGGAAGACTCTGCTCCACGTGGTCATTCAGGGGCCCAGGCTGATGGCTGCTCAGCTACCACCAACATGCGGCTTCCAGGGTCACCTGGGCATCACCACCTCAGTCAACAGGAAGATGGGAGGGGCATGTCAGGTGCCTCCACAGGAGGTTTAGGGCCCATCCCTGAACGTGCATCATTTCTTGCCCAGCACTGACAGCCCCTCTGCAGGGAGGACTGAGCTGAGACCCTCCAAAGTCATAGTGCCATGGGTGACAAGGGAGAGCAGGCTTCGGAGCTGCTGCACAAGCCCAAGCCTAGGTGTCTTCTGACTGGTTGTCAAAGTTACAGAGCCCTCGTCATGATCCTGGGGTGGAAAGTGATGCTCCTCCACTCTCCATTTGTGGGTGTTTTGCAGTGATTTGGTTTATAGGCACTGTTAATGGGGAGTGGGTAGCATGGAGATTGGGGCAGACAGAGATGGGAGCAGGGTCTGCCCAGTTCATTTCCAGCACAAATCACTGCTTTGCCAAGAATAAGTGTTAAATCCTGACAACAAACTCTCCTGGAGACTCATCCCTCATATTAAAGGCACTGACAAGTTCTGCAGTTAAAAAAAAAAAGTAATGCATTCACTTTGCTAATCCACTACTTGTAAAAAATGAAAAAAAAAAAAAAAAAAACACAGAATACTGTTTTTGTGCAGTGTCTTAGCATTCTGAAGAATTAGTGTTTGCAGGAGACACTGTGAAAAAGTCAGGCCTTTTTTTCTTCTTCTTCTTTTAAGAGACAGGGTCTCATTCTGTCATCCAGGCTGGAGTGCAGTGGTGTGATCACAGCTCACTGCAGCCTCAACCTCCTGGGCTCAAGTGATCCTCCCACATCAGCCTCCCAAGTAGCTGGCACTATGAGCATGCACCACCATGCACAGCTAATAGTTTTTTATTATATTTGTAAAGACAGGGTCTCCCTACATTGCCCAGCTGGTCTCAAATTCATGAGCTCAAGTGATCCTCCTACCTCGGCCTCCCAAAGTGCTGGGATTATAGGCATGACCCAACGTGCCTGGCCAAAGCAGGCCTTTGAGATGAAGACCAAACTCCTGAGCCTGGTATTGAAGGCCTTCAAAAGTTTGACTCCCCTCATTATGGCCAACACCAACACAGTGACTACATTGGCTACACACTGATCTAAAGCTTTACTATGCTAACTCATTTAATCTTCACTATAAGTGAATGAGGTTTGATGACCATGATGATTCTCACTATAGAGATGAGGATGGTAATATCCAGAGTTACCAAGATGCACCAAGCTAGGAGGAGGCCCAGGTCTGGGACCCCTGGGACAGCTTCTCTAGTAACAAATGGCCCTGAAATCCCAGCAGCAGCACAAAACCTCAGCTCTTTCTCACTCACATCCCATGAGCACAGTGGGCCGGGACTCAGCTTGGCTCCTCATGGTTACTGGGGGCCCTGATGACCAAGGCTGCACTCCTCATGCCCACACTCAAGAGAGCATGTGGCCCCTTAGGGCAGCAGGAAATATGCAGCTGGAGGGGCCTGGGGAGCTTTTCTCCACCTCAGCCAGGTGTCACCAGGTCCCTCCTGCCCTCAGCCCATTGGCCAGCACCAGTCACATGACTCTGCCCATCAGCAGGGGGGTGGGACATATGTGGATAGAGGGAAGGTCAGGCGGGCGCCACACCTCCACCCATCCTCCTGTTTAAACCACACAGAGGAGTCCTAGAGGGTCTTTAATTTATGATCCTGTTGATCCTGTTTTCTGAGATCAACACAAAGACGCTCTTGGACAGCCCAGAGCCCCAGGGGGACAAGAGTGTGTTTGAGGGCAGCCCGTTGTGATCGAGATTAGTGTTCACATTGCCTTTGATTTAACTTGCCACGGCACCCACCCAGGGGGGCCCAAATGCACCCAGGAAAGCCCCCTGCCAAATCCACCTGAAATGGAGACCGCACACCCCAGGGGAAGCTCAGAGGCCTGCCTTCATGGCTGGCAGCCAAATGCAGCACGGAGCCTCTGGTCAGTGTTAAACAAGGAAGTTTTGCAGCTTCAACAGCAAACTCCTCCTTCTCCTGGAACTTGAGAAAGCAACCACAGTGATGGCTCGTGGTGGATCTTAGCACCGTGAGGCCCCAGGAAAGGGAAGGGCTTCCAAAAGCCAGGGAGGGCGGGGAGCAGCTGGAGGCGCAACATGCAGCAGCCTGCTGCAGAGCAAAGGGGCCGCACATCGCCAGGGGTGAATGCGGGGGGCTTCCTTTCAGGTGACTGCAGTTTGGCCCGCGGTGGCCTCCAGATCTCAAGGAGGGCTTTGGCCTTGGGGTTCTGAGGGTCGGCGGACCGGGTGTCAGCTGACCTAGCCGCCGCACTCAGATGAACAGGCGCCCGGCAGGCTGGCAGTGGGGCCAGCTCTCTCCCCGCACGCCGCCGTGTCCTCCTGACCACCGGAGGCAGCTGGGCAGGTCCTTCCGTGCTGATGGCAGCAGGCATAGGGAATGAGGCCTCAGGGAGGAGCCTCCCTGGAGCCCCGGGCAGCGCCTTCCACCGCGACGTTTCAAGCTAGACCAAAGTAGGTGACATGGCGCAGGCCCAGGGCTGAGGGAGTTGGAGCAGCGATATCAGCACCTGGAGGAAGCGGAGCCCAGGAAAGGAGAAAGAACATTGGCAGGAAACATCATCTCATCTCCCCCAGAACACAGCAGGGTGTGGGCGCTGGGGCTGCCAGGGCCGATGGGCCACCCCCCTCCTCCCCAGCACTCACAGCCACACACCTGCCCTGTGTCCCTGCTGGACCTGAAAAGGAGCTCCACTCCCCCGCAGCCGCCAGCAGGGAAGCATACCGCATGATGCCTGTGTGCTGACGCCGCTGCTGCCAAGACCTCTCAAGGCGACCAACAACACATGGCTCAAGCATTTGTGTCCATTCCCTTTGCCCCATCGGCTGCAGGGGTTGTCTCCTGGGGCACGAGGCCTCCTGAGTCCCAACTCACGACGCTGAGAACGCTCCTGATCAGGAATGGACCTTACCCACACGCCCGGTGCTTCACCAGCTCAGTCAGGCCATCCCCTGACGATGGCTTCCAGGTGTGCCCTGCCTTCTGCACATAAAAGCTGTTAAAATCCCATCGCCCATTGTGAGCGAACGCCACGTGCATGGCTGCTCAGGAGGAGTCTGTAGGGAGAGAATCTTTCTCCTTAATCTTCCGGTAAGACACCTATTTTCCCCACTGCAGTCGTGAGACACCCATAAGCAGTGATGCAGTGTTCCTGATGAGCTGTGAATTATCTTGTGTCTAAAAAGCGTCTCAGCCGACAGCAGCCTGCTGCCTTCAGAGGATGCCCTAGAGAACGGTCTCCCCAGCTGCTGGCAGGAGTCCTGTTCCAGTGCGGTGAGGAGCCAGGGACATGGACACGGGAAGCCTGAGGGATTCTACACTGTCCCCATCCTTTCTGCTGGCCAGAGCCACTCCCAGGCTCAAGCCCGAAGCCAAGGGCAGAGGATGGGGGCTCTGCAGAGAGGGGTGAAGCCCTGGGGCCACGAGCTGAGTCTATCGCAGCCCCCACAGAGGGTTATTTACAGGTGGGGGCGAGAGAGGAGCTGAGACATCCCCGAGGGGTCCCTGGGGAGGAACAGGCCCTGCAAGGTGACTCCAAGTCAACCTCTTAGGAGGACACCATCTCCCAGCATCCCGGAGGCAGCCACACGTTTCTGAACAGGGCCAGATGGAAAGTAGAAAATATGAGGAGTCGATGAGACTAGAACTGTTTTCAAAGATACAGAAAAAGGAGGGATTAACTCCAGGACCCTCTCCCTACTAGAATTCCTGAAGGAAACGCGTAAAGAAGATAATTTGCTGAGAAGTAGTTTGAAATACAGTAAGTTACGGTGAGAAAGAAAATGATGTATGTTGTACAATATTAAATAATTATTAAATAATAATATCGACAGAGGAAATAAAACCAAACCCAGCTAGAAGACTGTATGTTAACAGCCTGTCAGCCAGAGGGCAATAGTTGAAATTAATAATCATAATTCAGAAAGAAGGCAGAGATGGCTATTAATGAACGTGTAATGAACTAAATGCACTTGTCAAAAGGTAAGCAACAAGAGATGCAGAATGTCCATCCTAAAAACCAGTAGGGGAAGGAAAAGAATGAAAAAAATTCTGAGGAAGACAAGTCCATGCTGCGCTATATTGTCTTAGAAAACACATCTCCATGTTTCTGTATGTGTTTAACATCTCTCTGGAGGTTCACAAAAGACAGGGTTGTCCACGGAGGGAACGTGGAGCTTCCTATCTAAGTGGTAGTTGTTAGAGAAAGAGGACATTCATTTAAAATCACAGCATATTCTTCCTGGTGAAAATTAATTTTAAAACCCATCATTTAAGAGAATGGAAAAGTGTGGCTGTAAACTGGAGGAGAACTAAAGGACATGCCAGGAGAGAATGTGGGCTTAGGGAGGAGTTCCCTTGAGACGGGCACTCCTGAGCACATCCCGAGGAGATGGGACACTGCCAGGACAGAGGAGGAGGAGTCGGGAGAGGAGACAGTGGTGCTGCCAGGGCCTGCTCCTGCTCTCCCAGAGCTCCTGCTGTGCCTGTGGTCACACTTCTCCATACCTCCCTGAAGCCAGATGGCCTGGGCTCTAGATAGGCGAAGGCCCCCGAGTGGTGTAGCCACGCCAAGACATGCTTTAGGAAGGAACCTGCCCAAGCATTAAAGGGAAATGAGGTCACGGTGAACTTTGTCACCTCTGGGCTTGAACAGAGGAGAGCATCTGTCCTGGGATGGAGGACGTGGGTGGAGCGGGACCACGGAGCGTGGCACCTGCAGGAACACTCTGCGGAACATTCTGGCCATCAGTACACATCTGGGGCCAGCTCTCCCCACCTGCTATTTGATCCAGGGCAGAAATTCATCACACCCAAGCCCAGAGGCCGTGAAAATATCACAGAGGCTCCGAGGAAATTGATCGAAACCAGACTCATTTCCACAGTTCAGTAGGGTGAGCTTGTCACTGCTCCTGACCTGCTCCTGGGGCCTCCTGGGCGCTTCAGGCCGGAGTAAGGAGCACGCGCGGCTCTGGAGGCTCTGGAGGGGGAAGGAGAGACCCAGAGCCCAGGGAAGCAGGAGCAGCGTGAACAGTGACTTGGGGGTTATTTGTTGGGTGCCCTGCAGACTTGGCTCTGTCGGGAAACAAGCGCCAGAGATGCCCAGGTCCTGGTCCATGGCAAACGCGCACTGTGTGTGTAAGTGGGAACCGGCCGGGACGTGCTAGGCTGCCCTGCGGTAACAAACATCCCCCTCCCAGCTGCTCCCGAAGGGAAAGGCTCGCCCCCGCTCACGCTCCTCGTCCACTGTCCCTTGGCTGGGCGTCTCCCCCTCGCCATCTGCACTTCATGCTGCTCAGAGGGAAGAAGAATGTGGCGAATAACTCATGAAGTACTAAAGCGTCTGCCCAGGAGCGGCGCCCTCACTTCCTCTCCAGTTTCACGGACAAAGGCGGCCACACGGCCCGGCCTGATGCCAGTGGCGGGGAAGGTCCTCTGACCATGGAGGGGCTGTGAGTGTCTATGAGCGGCCGTGCTGTGGGCTGTGCCAAGCGTTGTCTCCTCCCTCTCCCTGGTGAGCGCAGGCCAGCGCCTCCCTGGTGAGCTGTCCCTTCCTGCTCTCAGTCCTGTCTTTTGGAAAAGGCTCCAGAAGGCCTCAGACAAGACCACGTGACTTCCCCAAGCCTAAGTCAATCAGGGCATTTATTCCACCAGCCACTGTGATTGCCTCAGGGATGGACACGTGACCCAATCCGACCCAGTGGGATCCAATGAGATGACTGCAGGGAATGCTGGGGCCTAGGCCGGTGACTTCCCAGTGGACTTGAAGCTGAGACAATGTGAGGTCTGGAGCTGCTGCAGCCATTTTGCATCCATGAAGGAGGAGCCTGTCAGAGAAAGGAGTCAACGTGAAAGAACCTAGGAGACAGGGGTGTGGGGAGAGAGGCATCGGGCCCTGATGGCGCCACGGAGCCTGAATCCAGTCTTGCAGGAGCCAGCTCTAGCCCTGGACTGTGCAGGAGCTTGAATCCAAAATCCTCTCCTTAAAGTTGGCTTTTCTGTCACTGGTATCCCAACGAGTTCCAGCTGCTCAGAGCACTTAGGGCCCTGTCTGGCCTTCCTCACGACACAAGACAGGGACGGGGAAGGGTCCTCTGACACAGGGTGACCTCCTCCCAGGCTGGGGCCATGGACTAGCATGAGAGTTCGGGGCTCAACCCTGGATTCTGATGGCCTGGGGTGAAGTCCAGCCTCTCCTCTCGCTCACTGTGCAACGTCCACCTCACTTTATCTATGTTCAATTCAGGAACAGAACAGAACACGCCTCGTAGGGCTGCTGTGAAAATGCAGGGGATTAGACAAGCAAATTCCTGGTGCCTGTAAGGCGTCAAGTAATGTCAGCCGGGCTGTCCCTATGTCCCCAATACCCAGCCCAGTGTCTGGAGTGGGAGGGCCTCAGGACATGTGTGACAAGGGTGTGGGATGAGATCACATATGGTCTGTAAACCCTCAGTGAGGAAGAGGATCCCAGAGGACAAGGGAGCAAGGGTCCCCTGGTGTAGGTCAGGGGCTGATATCAAGGAACAGTGGGATAAAAACGGAAAGAGGGAAGTGGGGAACAAAGGATTGTCCCACTGACCAGCCATGAGGACAGGTGGGAGGGGCTGGCCAGAGTCATAGGTGAGGAGTCCCTATCACAAAGCATGTGTACAAGGACCACGGTGGCATGATATGGCATGATGTGTTATGACATATTACCTAGTCGGGGAAGCTCATTGTGAAACATCATGGACTGCCTTCTCCCCTATTTGGTGAAAAAATTATTTGCATATCATTTCATTAAATTAAGACTGGAAGGAGAGCTATCAAAATACTACTAGTGAAAATGAGTGACCAGACTTTTTCTTCTCTTATTTTAGGCAAAAAGTTATCTAGTTTTAATTTCACCCTATCTGAACATATTCCCTTTGTAAATCTCTGAATAGTGCATATATATTTTTAAAAAGAGGGCCGGGCATCAGGGCTCACGCCTGTAATCCCAACAGTTTTTGAGGCCAAAGCAGGATGATCTCTTGAGTCCAGGAGTTTGAGTCCAGCCTGGGCAACACAGAGAGACCTCATCTCTAATAAAAATCAAAAACATTAGCCAGGCATGGTAGCGTCTGTAGTCCCAGCTACGTGGGAGGCTGAGGGGGAAGGACTGCTTCAGCCCAAAGGGTCAAGGCTGCAGGGTGCTAGGATGGAGCCACTGCATTCCAGCCTGGGTGACAGAGTGAAACCCTATCTCAATAAAAAAAATTTAAAATAAATTAAATAAAATTTAAAAACAAGTGAATCAACACACAATGAAAAATTATTCACTTTCTCAAAGAAATCAATGACATATAGAAAAGATATTTGGGAAGCCGAGACGGGTGGATCACCTGAGGTCAGGAGTTCGAGACCAGGCTTGCCAACATGGTGAAACCCTGTCTCTACTAAAAATACAAAAATTAGCCAGATGCGGTGGCAGGCGCCTGTAATCCCAGCTACTCGGGAGGCTGAAGCGGGAGAATCGCTTGAACTGGGAGGCGGAGGTTGCAGTGAGCTGGAACCACATCACTGCACTCCAGCCTGGGTGACAGAGTGAGACTCCATCTCAAAAAAGTAAAAATAAAAAAGTAAAAAAAAAAGTCATTTAGTAAAAGAAAGGAAGGGGTGACTGTGATGATGATGATGATGACAATGGTAATGGTGGTGGTTGTGGTGATGGTAATGGTGGTGATGATAGTAATGGTGGTGATGGTAATGGTGGTGATGGTAATGGTGGTGGTGATGGTAACGGTGGTGGTGATGGTAATGGTGGTGCTGATGGTAATGGTGGTGATGTTAATGGTGGTGACAGTAGTGGTGGTGGTGATGGTGGTGGTGGTGGTGGTAGTGGTGGTGGTAATGGTGATGATGGTAATGGTGGTGGCAGTAATGGTGGCGGTGGTGATGGTAGTAGTGGTGGTGGTGGTAATGGTGATGATGGTAATGGTGGCAGTAATGGTGGTGGTGGTAATGGTGATGATGGTAATGGTGGTGGTGGTAATGGTGGCGGTGGTAATGGTGGTGATGGTAATGGTGGTGGTGGTGGTGATGGTAATGGTGGTGATGGTAATGGTGGTGGTGGTGATGGTAATGGTGGTGATGGTACTGGTGGTGGTGACGGTGGTGGTGGTGGTGACAGTGGTGGTATGACGGTAATGGTGGTGATGGTAATGGTAATGGTGGTGATGGTAACGGTGGTGATGGTAATGGTGGTGATGGTAGTGGTGGTGGTGATGGTAATGGTGGTGGTGATGGTAACGGTGGTGGTTGTAATGGTGGTGGTGGTGGTAATGGTGGTGGTGGTGGTAATGGCGGTGATGGTAATGGTGGTGATGGTAATGGTGGTGGTGATGGTAATGGTGATGGTAATGGTGGTGGTGATGGTAATGGTGGTGATGGTAATGGTGGTGACAGCAATGGTGGTGGTGACGGTAATGGTGGTGACGGTAATGGTGGTGGTGACAGTAATGGTGGTGGTGATGGTAATGGTAATGATGGTAATGGTGGTGATGGTAACCGTGGTGGTGATGGTAACGGCAGTGGTGATGGTAATAGTAGTGGTGATGGTAGTTGTGGTGGTCATGGTAATGGTGATGATGGTAATGGTGGTGGTGATGGTAATGGTGGTGATGATGATAATGGTGGTGGTGATGGTAGTGGTGGTGGTGATGGTAATGGTGGTGATGGTAATGGTGGTGGTGATGGTAATGGTGGTGGTGATGGTAATGGTGGTGGTGATGGTAATGGTGGTGGTGATGGTAATGGTGGTGGTGATGGTAATGGTGGTGGTGATGGTAATGGTGGTGGTGATGGTAATGGTGGTGGTGATGGTAATGGTGGTGGTGATGGTAATGGTGGTGGTGATGGTAATGGTGGTGGTGATGGTAATGGTGGTGGTGATGGTAATGGTGGTGGTGATGGTAATGGTGGTGGTGATGGTAATGGTGGTGGTGATGGTAATGGTGGTGGTGATGGTAATGGTGGTGGTGATGGTAATGGTGGTGGTGATGGTAATGGTGGTGGTGATGGTAATGGTGGTGGTGATGGTAATGGTGGTGGTGATGGTAATGGTGGTGGTGATGGTAATGGTGGTGGTGATGGTAATGGTGGTGGTGATGGTAATGGTGGTGGTGATGGTAATGGTGGTGGTGATAGTAATAGTGGTGGTGATGGTAATGGTGGTGGTGATGGTAATAGTGGTGGTAATGGTAATGGTGGTGGTGATGGTAATGGTGGTGGTAATGGTAATAGTGGTGGTAATGGTAATGGTGGTGGTGATGGTAATAGTGGTGGTAATGGTAATGGTGGTGGTGATGGTAATAGTGGTGGTAATGGTAATGGTGGTGGTGATGGTAATGGTGGTGATGATAGTAGTGGTGGTCGTCATGGTAATGGTGGTGATGATGGTAATGGTGATAGTGATGATGATGGTGATGTTAACAGTGATGAAGGAGATCTTGATGATGACAAAGATAATGATAATGATGATGGTAAATGATATAATGATAATGAAGAGAATGACAATATAACAGTGGCCATGACAATGACAATGGTGGGGATGATGGTGGTAATGAGGATGATGATGATAATGGTAATATTGGGGAATAACTAGGAGGTCAGAATAAAATGCTTGAACTCCTCCCCCTTTGCCTTCCAGACCTCCATCCTCAACTCTATTCCTATCTATATCCTTCCATTTCCCTGAGGCAACAAAAAACGGGGCATGGGCTTGGGACCCATGTCCCATCCATGAACTCAGGCAACCTGCTTGCAAGCTAGAACCAATGTTGTACTGAGGCCTTACATGGCTGTGGAAAGAGGCACAGGCTCTGGTTAAATCAGACTTGGGTATGGCTGCAGGCCCCACTATCAGGAGCTGAGCCTAGCTCCCGCCTCTGTAGAATGGGGATAAGATAATCATCATACCTGGCCACAGGATTACCTTAAATATGCATCAGAGGATGCACAAAACACAGTCAGCATCTGACGTGCGCACACACACACACACACACACACCAGAGAAATAAATGGTGCCCACATGGGCTTCCCTCTCCTCCGCCTGTAGTTCTTCCATCATGAATGTCAGTAGGAAGCCATTGCAGATCCTGGAGCAGGGGCTATGCGTGCTGCATCTTGTACATGTATTCCCTTCTCCCCTGCCCTGTAGAAAAGCACCCTTGACTTTCACCCTCCCAGGACAGGGCAACAGTGCCCACTGCCTGCACGACCAGGATCTGAGGAACTGACCACCCTCTGAGGATAGTTCCTCCCTTCTGAAGCCAGGGATACATCCCCATTAACCACAGGGAGGGTGTTTTCTGCTATAGGCAGGGAGGGGACTGTTTATAGACTGAGAGTTCCTGCTAGTTTATGTCATCAATAAAATGCTGCAATTACACAAAGCTATAATAAAGAAGCTCTTAACCTTATTGTGTTGGAAAATTTTTCCAGCGATCTACTGAGGAGATGCGATAAAATCATATACTCTGTGCCACTCATGTGACAAACATCACACTAGATAAGAGACATTCTGCCTTCAGGGAAATGGACACTATTTTATTTCTATTTTAAAAATAATTTTAATTAACAGAGATGCATGAACACATTCCTAGTCCACCATCTTGGGAAACTAATTTGCAGTTGCACACCCGTGTAAGAACATTTTCTCCTCTAAAGCTAACCCGTAACTCCTCCAATCTAACCACACCTCACAAAACCCCTGTAACCTGTGGCCTCTGTGGCGAACCTCTGCCACCCTGTGCGGTGTTTTTACAAACACACTGATGCATGCACAGAAGCATATGGCGCATCTGACAACACAACCAAGAACTATCTGCTGACATTTTTCCACCCAACAAGGCCTCACTGGCGATGCTCTGGCTGTGATATTGGGCTGCAGTTTTGCCAGAAGTTACTACTGGGGAAACTGGGTAAAAGGTGCAAAAGGTCCTGTATTACTTCTTACAACAGCACATGAATCTACAATTTTCTCAAAATCAAAGTTTGAATTGAATATATGTAATCTTTCATTGTTTACACACATGTATTTGACTTGCCTGAAATGTATGCTTGGTTCATTGGGCCTGTGAGTCATGCACAATCAAAACCCTGCATTCCCCTGGCCACTTACAGGAACACAGATGGATGTGTGACCCAGACCAGACCTTTGGGAGACAAGGAAACTAAAATCTGAAACTCAGAGGAGGTTTTGAAGGACTGGAGAAATCAAGCACCTCCCCTTCCAGCAGGGTTCCTGGGAGGCTGAGACGCAAGCCTCACGATCCCTAGAAGATAACTTGACACCACAGTGTGGGATTCTGTCTGAGGATGCAGCTAATAGAGGAAGCACAGTAAGAGACAACAAGAGAGAATTCTGGAGATCTCCTGGATTCAGCCATGCCTGAAGATAAACTATCCCTGGGTGGTTATTTGCATCAACAAACAATGGTGTTTAAGCCAATTCTAGAGATTTCTGCCACTTAGAACTGAAAATAAATTATCATTATACTGTTGCAGCTCCATCACCAACATGAAGTAGAGCCAAGAAGGGCAAAGAGACAGCCTTCAGAGACCTAAGCTGATCTAGATCCAGCCATGCCTGAAGCTGACGTATCTATGGATGGTTATATGTCAAAAATCTTTCCTTCTTACTCAAGCCAGTTTGAGTTGAGATTTCTGCCACCTACAATGGAAAAGGTCCTGATTACCCTGCTGTATCACAGTGATTTACATATAGTTAGCCTCAGTGAATACTTGGTGAATAACTGAATAAAAGGAAGAATGCAAATGAACACGTTTGACTACCGCAGGATGCACATGCAAATGAACACGTTTGACTACTGCAAGATGCACTCTTGCTGAGCACTTAAGCAAGGACAGAAAACAGCTCTGGAAGGTCCCAGTAGGTGCCATCGGCAGGTGGGAGGCTCAGGACTGGTGACCTCGGAGATGACCCGTGAGCAGGGACTTCACACAGGGGATGTTTCTATGGCGGGGACTCCAGACAAGCAGGCAGCAGGAGCGAAGGTACTGGGGCTGGCGTGGAGGACAGCAGGGAGTTTGGGCACCAGGGCAGAGGGTGTGTGAGGGTGAGAGGAGGATGAAACGGGTGGGGTAGAGGCCTGAGTGTCCTGGTGAGGGGCACATCTGCACCATGGTCCAAGGAAAGAGGGGTCACTGCAGGTGCTTCAGCCATGAAGGGGCAATGCAGGGATCTGCATGGAAAGCTGAGAAGGCAAAAGGCGGCTTGTGAGGTGAGGATCAGCCAGCACAGCAACCTGTCACTGACCCTGGGGTAGACCATGAGAGGGAGTAGGGTCCCCAGCTCACAGGCCACAGCGGGAACTGAAGCCATGGGGGAGATGCAGCCACTGCAGAGGGGGGCACCCTGGGTCCTCCTGCCCCCACTCTCCACCAGAGCCCCCAACCGCTAATCCAGGCAGACACCAGCCCAGTCAGAGCCTGGGAAATGCAGCCCAGGGGGGTGAGCCCAGAGACTCATGGGAAGGGGGATGAAGGGGCCTGAGGACAAGCAGGCCCAGGGCAGCCCCCATGTCCCTCCAGACCAACTCTGAGTCCCAGAGACTTCCAGAAGCCCCTCATGGTGCTGCTCTGAAAACCCTACTCTTCAGGAATGAGACAGTCGGCCCTTAGAGAAACACCATTCCTCATCAGAGCAACAGGAAATATAGTTAAATAATCAAAACTCAATCTCTTTTAGTCTAGACATAAATAATGAGATTTCATAGAATTCTAATTTCAAGTGCAATATATTGCACAATTACTATCCCTCCAGTGCAATTTTATTCCTCTGAAAAGGATTCATGGATAGATTTGGCCTGGGTATAAATCTGTGTTTACAGCTGGATCATGGGCACAGGCTGATGTCCCCTGTCTCTGTGCCCAGTCCCCTGATGCTGCACAAATGGCATGTATCACATTGTGCCAACCTGGGTCTCAGCAGGTAGCCTGAGATGCCCTGTGGAGGGCAAAAGTGCCCCCAGCAAACACACTGCCCATGGTCCAGCACTGGGCTCTAGCAGCCCCAGCTGAAAAGTCATTAGCATTTGATCCACATCGATCTGTGGCCCTCAGCAAGTGGGCCAAGTGACCCTCCCGGACAGAGGCTGGAAGCCTGCATTTCATCTGGCCTGGAGCCGTGACACTCATTACAGGACCCATTCTCCAGAACCCCAAGGTCACGGGGCTTGTGGATGTTCAATTTCACTTTCAAGGTCTAGTGGTGAGTGAGGGACCAAAGTCAGGCAGGCTCGGCTCCCTCCTGCAGATCCAGGGAAACAAGAAAGGAGATGTTCTGGGGTGAAGTCACCCCAGCCCTGCTTGTGTCTTTGTGGTCCTGTGCGCCTGTGTAGATGGTTGTTTCTGGGTTTGTGTGTGTGCATGTGTGTCTCAGTTTCACCTGCAGGTATGTGTGTCTGGGTCTTTTCACAGGTTTTGCGTGTTTGTCTGGTCAGAGATGTGTTTTCTCTGGATATGTGCTGGCCTCCTGTCTCGCCCCTCTGCAGTCCAGCAGCAGGATGGATAAAGGATGAACCCGATCATCTCACTCCCTGGTCACATCCCTCCCAGGGCTTCTGTACCATCTGGTTCTTTGCTGTAACCACAGAAGCCCACCCCTCCAGCTGCATTAAGCAGGAGGAGCTCATTACAGATCACGCTTCTCCAACTCCCATTACACACAAATACCCAGGGGTCTTCATAAAATGCAGGCCCTGACTCAGAAGGTCTGGGCTGGGGTATGAGATGGTGCATTTCCAACAAGACCCAGGGGAAGCAGATTCTTTGGGGCCAGTGTGGACATCAGGAAGGTCTCAACGCTTCATGCGGGCAAAGACTCCATGGCTACAATGCCCGGCCCACACCAGGGGCTGCTCCAAGGAAGGCCACTCAACCTGACCCCACAGCTCGCCCTGCTGGCCCCAGGAGGGGACATCAACCTTCTTCTTTCCCACTCCCACTGAGTCCACCAGCCCCGCCAGCCCCCGTGCCCACACAGGGATCCACCCAGCTGCCATCTTCCTCCAGTTCTTTTCCAAGGCAAAGGCTCATGGGAGGTTTCTGATTGGTTGAGCCTGAATCACATGACCAGGCTCAGGTCACATGAGGGACCTGGCTGCAAGCAATCCTGGGAAATGGAGTCTGGTTTCCCCCTTGGAACTGTGAGAGACATCATGAGGGATGTGTGCCATAGGAAGGGCGCTCACAGGGACCATCAGAGGCCACAAAACGCCCATGGCAGCTTCACCCAAACCCTGAACTCAAAGAAGATGGGCCTGAACTCGGCCCATCCCCATGGGCTTGGTCTAGAATATTCTCCCCCCACATCTCTACCCAGGCCTCAGCCCGAATGTCACCTCCTCAGAGAGCTTTCCTGAGCATTCCAGTCATTTCAGAACATGATACCCAAATCCAAGGCTGCAGCACTGAGAAAACTGCCCAGAAGATTCCCCAATGCCCTACCCCCTTTCAACACAAAACTAAAATGACTTTCCTGGGCCAGCCCAGCGAGACACCATGATGCCAGTGGATCTGGCCCATGGATGCTCCCAGGCGTCTCCCAAACAGAGGCGGGGTCCTCCCAGAAGAAGTGTTCTGGAGATGAAGCTGAGTCTGTGCTGCTAACTGTGTCCACGTGCGCAGCTCCTTCAGAGGTCTGGTTTCTTTGCCAGTGCCCTTCTCCGCTGGCGTGGTCAGTGTTCTTGGCCCCAGCATTTAATAAGAATCCACTGTCCATGCATGACACTTTTAAAGGGTCTTCCCCTCAACCAACACAAATGCTGTTGGCAATGCAGGTGCCCAGGGTGGGAAGGAAGCCTTGGGATTGGGGTCTGTGGGGTCTGTCTGCCTGCCTGATTGCCTGAAGCAGGGTGACGGAAATACTCTTCTGTATTTGAACAGCAAATCATTTCCCCATGCTCAAAGAAATAAGTCCAGTAATTCAGGGAAGGAAGGAAGATAGAGGCCAGTGGTGCTGGGCATGCTGGGGCTCTCAGCTGCTGCCTGTTGTGGGAGGGGCCGTGGAGAACAGTGAGTCCATCTCCACAGCCACTCTCAGGAACAGCTAAACAACCATCTGACATCTCCTGCACGAACTGGAGACCTCTAGCTGGTGTCTCCAGGAACGGCACTGGCTCTGGCAGGATGTATCCAGGGGCCTGGAGCCCCTCTGTGTGCAAAGAATGGATCACACTTGAAGAGCATGGACAGTGGGTAGAAGAGATGCCTGCTGGGGCTGAGCCACAGGAAAAACTGGCGTGGTGCTGGATGCTAAGGGACTGCTGGGGGCTCCCCTCATCTCTCCATGCACTCACTCCCTTACTAGGTTTGGGCAAAGTGAGCCACGGCTCAGTAATGTGGAGGATGGAATGGATGGGGTTGGGGAGAGAAAGAGAAGGGAGTGGACAGAGGAGGAAGTTGCAGCATCACCCAGGTGAGTGGAAAGTAAGTCTGGAGGCAGCTGGGAGCCATGAAGATGGAAGCTAGAGATGGGGAGGGGGAAGATGAGGGCAGAGCTGTTGGTGATACGGGAGTGGGGCACTGGGCAGGGAAGGGCATGGTCCCTTTAAATGATATGGAAGTGGGGAAGTGCTGGGTAGAGAAGGGCATGGTCCCTGGCCCCACGGAAGTAGGTGAGGACAGGCATTTCCTGCCCAAATGTTGCATTTCCCAGGACCACCCTGGCCTGCCATGCCCCCATCCTGTGCCTACAAAAACCCAAGACCCTAGCAAGGCAGACACACAAGTGGCTGGACGTTAGGAGGAACACATCAGCGGAGAAACACAGGAATGGCTGGACGTTGAGAGGAACGCACTGACAGGCACCGGCAAGCCGCAGGCCACCCACCAGCAGAAGGATGCGAAGTTTGGCTGGGGCAGTTGGAGGACAGCCCAGACCCCAAGCGGCCCAACTCCAGGCCCAATCTCCCTTCTGGCTCCCCCATCTGCTGGGAGCTACTTCCACTCAATAAAACCTTGCACTCATTCTCCAAGACGACATGTGATTTGATTCTTCTGGTACACCCAGGCAAGAACCCTGGGATACAGAAAGCCCTCTGTCCTTGCGATAAGGCCGGGGTCTAACTGAGCTGACTGACACAAGCCACCTACAGACAGCTAAACTAAAAGAGCACGCTGGAACACACACCCACTGCAGCTTCAGCTGTAAACATTCTCCCCTAGACACTGCCGTGGGGTTGGAGCCCCACAGCCTGCCCGTCTGTATGCTCCCCTAGAGGTTCGAGCAGCAGGGCGCTGAAGAAGCGAGCCACTCCCCCACTGCACACCTGTGAGGGGGACAAGGGAACCTTTCCCGTCTTACTGGGATGATGGAGGAGTCAGAGGTCACCCAGTGTTGAGCTTAATGGAACTAAAGGTCAAAGCATAAAGGACAGACGAATCTCAGTTCTAAAAGTAAGACTCTTTTTCCTGCCTATGAGCTTCATATCAGAATAGACATCTCTTTAGTTGGTTAACTGAATAAAGCTGGGGAAAGTGGCAAATCCTGAGAAAAAAATAAGATCTATACTTGTTTTTTTTTTTTTTTTTTTCTGAGATGGAGTCTCACTCTGTCGCCCGGGCTGGAGTGCAGTGGCCGGATCTCAGCTCACTACAAGCTCCACCTCCCGGGTTTACGCCATTCTCCTGCCTCAGCCTCCCGAGTAGCTGGGACTACAGGCGCCCGCCACCTTGCCCGGCTAGTTTTTTGCATTTTTTAGTAGAGACAGGGTTTCACCGTGTTAGCCAGGATGGTCTCGATCTCCTGACCTCATGATCCGCCCGTCTCGGCCTCCCAAAGTGCTGGGATTACAGGCTTGAGCCACCGCGCCCGGCCAAGATCTATACTTCTTTAAAATATTTTCACACAATGCATGGAAATGTACAATTGTTTGTCAGTGTTTTCAGTGTGGGTTTCGTAACTGAGGTCTACTCACTTTCTCTTCCATCAACCACAGCCACAGTATGGTACTCAGGAAACAAGAGTTTTAGGGGTTTTTGTTCATGTTTTTAAATAAAGCAACTAAACTGATAATTCCACTACAAAATCCTCCAATAATTATACCTAGTTCTCTACGGTTGCTTCAGCTACACTTAAGACAAAAGAATTTTTTTTAGTTTGTCTATTAAGTAAACCTACTGCTTTCAATTTAGTTTTCATAGAAATAACCCTATTTTGCCCTCTTATCTCATTGACTTATGATGCTTTATTGAAGCACCTACATTCAGTAACACACACAACCAGCATAAGCAAGTTAGGAATTAGACACGCTGACTTCTGGCCAACCAGCACCTTCCCTGGCAGGAACAGACGTGGCTGGGAATGGAGAGGGACTGACCCCATACATGGTCGCATGCCCTGGGCTGTAGTCAGCATGTGCAGAGGGAACAGAAAGTCAACGTGGGGGGGTTGCTCTGTGAATATCGACCAAGGAACCTTCCACTAAGTTATTATTATACGGTACACAGTGGAATCCTGCCACACTCATGTGATTACTAAGTCCAAATATATATACCCAAAAACAGAGAGAGAGAGAGAGAGAGAGAGAGAGAATGAATGTAATTTGAACTGTTCAGCTAATTCAAGTCAAGAAGCCCAGTCCCCCAAATGGAGAGGAGCTGTCCCTCATCTGTCTCTCCAGGGGGTGAACACCTCACCATTCAGAAACTGATCTTCATGTTTAAAATTAAGTTTTTCATTCAAAATAGCCCTATAAAAAGGAACCTACTTCATCTGATACTGGACAGAAAACAAAAGCAAAACACTGCAATCTGCTCTAATGCCAGGCAAATGGTGCTGTTCAAAGGCCCTGAGTGTAAACCTAATCCCTGAGTGATGTAAACCTAATCCGAGTGATGTAAACCTGATCCCTGGCTCAACTGCATTGTCCGTATTTTTAAAACCCCCGCATATTGTGTGTCACCATGCCACTGTGCCACATTCTGGGTGTTAAGGACCCAACTCGGAGTGGGACAGACTTGTGTGGGAATCCTGGCTCTCTCCTTTGCTGGATGTGTGGCCTTTGTCAACTGTACACCCTCTCTGCGCCTCGGTTTCCTCAAGTAAAATGTGGATGATAATAGTACGTACCTCACTAGGTGAAGATTAGATGAGATAATCCATCTAAGGCCTTTAGCACAAGGCCTGCCACACAGTAGGTGCACAATAAATGCTGTGGTTATTCACTTCAAGTTCACAAGATGGACTCTGCAGTAAAGGATGCAGAAATGATTATTTAATTTGTCATGCCTTGTTCCAAGGCTTTTGTGAATAAAGCACTGCAGTTGAAGGCTTTTGTCAAATACTTTCTCATCTTTCTCATTACTAGGACCCTGGATGCAAATATTTCTTCCTGTTGAATGTACATTTTTCTTCCTCTCCTGGCTGCATTAACCTGTTTCTCTTATCACTTCAGTCCTAATGCTTCAACCTAGACTTTAGAAGAATAACAGCAACAGGAAGTATCATTGCATTTTTTCCTTCAGATTAAAATTGATTTTTTGATGTTATACAATCTTGCCTTTCACACATGTCTATGGGTCATTAACATTTACTCAGAACATCTGTTTCATTTCTATACCCCATTTCCTCTGCCTACCAACTGGAAGAAAATTCTCCTGAGTTTTCCATCAACCCCCTTTAGGTGATTTTTGATTTATCCCTGAGTGAGAGCTAAAATTGCTCAGCCTTCCCCAGTATTCCCTCAAGCTCTACGTCAGCCAATAGCAGCTTTCTCTCCCTCCTCTTTGCCTTCTCTTTCTCACACTTGCTTACACAAAGCAAACTTAACCCCAAATGCAAGGGGACATCTCTCTAGGATCTCTGTCTTAGCCCAGGTTGCTATAAGAAAATATCACAGACTGGGTGGATAAGCAACAGCAATGTATTCCTCGCAGTTCTGGAGGCCAGAAGTCTGAGATCAGGGTGCCAGCAGGGTGAGGGCTCTACCAGGTTGCAGAGAGCAGACTTCTCACCATTCCCTTGCATGGTGGAAACTTGCTGGGGCCTCTTTTATAAGGGCACTAACCCGGCTCATGAGGATTCCACCTGCACAACCTCATCACTCCCCAAATGGCCCCACTTCCTGGTGGTGGTTAGGATTTTAACTTATGAATTTAAAGAGACACAAACATTCAGTCCACTGCAGAACCTAGTTTATAACACTGGGGCAAAGTCAAAATAAAATACCCCCCTCCTGGTATTCAGATGGTACCGACTTCATCCTGCCACCATCCCACTGTCTCTGCTCCCCAAGTCTCTGACATGTGAGTTGGTTTACAGGACTTGATCTCCCCACTGATGCTCACACCCAGCATCCAAGGGAGGGCCTGGCCCACAATCCACACTCAGGAAAGATCAGGTGAAAGAATGAATGTCAGAGAAGTGGAGGACGGGCCCAGGTTCCCAGAACCATTCCGTCATGTCCTTGTCACAGACATAGACTTGTACACAGGCTCCAAATCATCATAAGAACTCAATGTGGGCTCCTTCCAGGAAGTCGTCACCTGCCACAGGTCACAGACAATGTTCCAGGATCCACACCAGAGCTGGTCGAGCTGGTGATCACCAGGGAAGCTGAGAGAAATTGCCCAACTACTCTATAAATAATGGTGTGTGATTCAGACCTGCCAACGAAAAAAACAAGACCCCCTCCCTGAGAACCTTTCAAAAGTATCAGATCACAGCAAGCAAAGCACAGTTTCTTAAAACCAATCTTTCGATGTATCATTTCACAGTCAGGACATAAAAAGCACAAACACAACATTCTCGATAGAAAAGAAAAACATTTCAGCAGATCACACACTTTCCAACCTGTTCCTTTGCCCCAGCATTTCTAGGAAGCCATTCTGCTGATCCTCTGCCAAGTCTGCTAAGCAAATGGCAGCGTCAGTACTCTGCTAAGTGGGTAATTAGCTCTCAGGATTCCACTTCACGGTGGTGGTTATTCGGGGCTGACTCACCCTGTTCTACCTTTCAGGATACTGGTGAACACCGCCAACGTTCTCTCCTGGGCAGATGGATGCATCCTTCTCACCACATCTGTTTCTATTCTCCATCCTAAGGTCAACTCTCCCCACCCAATACCTTGCACATATACCCCTGGCCTCAGGTGGAGCGGCCTTCCAGTCTCTGCAAGCTGAAGGGCAGCTTCCCTTTACTTCCAGAACTATAACCACCTGTATTACATTCCCACTGCTGCCATAACAAATCACCACAAACTTAGTGGCTTAGACAACACAAATATATTTTCTTGCAGTTCTGTAGGTCAGAAGTCTGATGTGGACCTCACTGGACTAACATCAAGGTATCCACAGGCTGTTTTCCTTTCTGGAGCCCCTAGGGGAAGATCATTTGCTGGTGAACTCAGGTTGCTGGCAGAATTCCCTTGTGGTTATCGAACTGAGATCCCTGTTTCCTCGTTGGCTGGCTGGCTCAGGGCCTTCCCAACTTCAAGGGGCCGTGTGTATGCCTTGGCACCCTCCTCTACCTACCGGGCCAGCAATAGGGTAAGGCTCTCAATCTCCCTTGCTTCTGGCTCATCTCTCTGGCCCAGCTGGGAAAGTTATCCTATTTTAGGGACTCACATGATGACATGGGGCTCACCTGGACACTGGGCTCACCTGACAACCCAGGATGCTCTCCCGATCTCAGGGTCCAAACCCCTCATCGCATCTGCAAAGCCCTTTATCCTATGTGAGGTGACATAATCACAGTTGCAGAGATTAGGGTCTGGGCATATTTGGGGCCATTGTTCTGCCAAACACACCATGATGGACTTGAATCAAGGGTTGCTCAGAGCAGCAGCTGGGTGAGCTCGCCTAAGGACAGCGCAAAGCCAGGGTGAGAAGGGGGCTGTAGACTGAGCCCCAGGCTCTTCACCTTCCCACACCTGCCTACCGACTGTGCTAATTTCACCATTGACACATTCCATTAGGGAAAGAATTGCAGTATTTTAATTGTCTATTAATCAGAATACCTTTGATAATTCCCAGGCATGGTCAAAAGTAAAGTTGAAGAAATCCATTTACCAGTTAGAAGCACACACTGTGCTAACTCCCAAAGCACTGAAATAAATTTAACTAAACTCTGCAATGGATTCACCATCAGTGCAAACCAAGCATGAAAATTTAATTCTTAAGAGGAACCTTTTAATAAAGTCATGTGTGACTGAAAATGAGGTGGCTAATGAAATTATTTTGAGGACAGTGTCTGAACATTTCACACACAAATCCTGCTCATTGGAAGTTATTTGGATATTCCACTGCCAACAGATGATAGAAAGAGATTTTCTAATGCTGTAAGGCAGGAATGAAAAGACCCACAGAAGGCATCTGCAGTTTGGGGCAACTGAACTGACGGAATATTCACAGCCCGTCGTACTGGGGCTGCCAAGGAAGAATTTAGATAATGTGACTCTTGAGATTTTACTGGTATTTTCCCAATTCTGGAATGTTTTCCTTTTATAAAATCCACGAGTCTACAGCAGTGCTGCCTTCATGTTCAGGCCAAAAACTGTAGACTTCATCCATTACCTCCCTCATCATCTTACACCCCATGTCTACTCTCCTGTAGGTCCTACAAGGTCTGCCTCTAATATATATCATCTTAGTTTTTGCCCTCCAGGAACAAGCAGGCCTGGGACAAAGATTCAGTACTAGCAGTGTATTTGGTAGGTGACCCCAGGAAGTACTGGTAAGAGAAGGGAGAATGGGGCAGGATGAGGGGCAGTTAGTAAATAATTTGTTTTCAAGTGTTACCTCTGGGGCAACCAGAGCTTTATCCCACTGGGAAATCTGAGAATCCAGGCAGGACACATGCCTCAGAGTTATCCTCCTCCCAAGGATGAGGGAGTTGGGGTACCGATACACCAGTTCCCATCAGTCAACAGTGGGAGGCTGTTCCCGGAGGGTGTCAAATGCCCGCACTCTCTGTTTGTCATGCAAGTGAGGACGTGGTTGGAGGAAGGTTTGGAGAGTAATGGGCTATGTTCACGACCTTGATTGTGATGATGGTTTCATGGGTGTGTGCATGTGTCAAACCTTATCAAGCTTTATCAAACTTAATGTGCAGATTATTACATATCAATTACCCTTAATAAATGTGGTTTTGAAAAAACCCCAAGGGCTTCTCATGGGAATCAGAAGAGAAACCTAAACTCCTTACTTCAGGCTGCTGCTCCTCATAGGACCTGGCCCCATGTACATTGCTTTCCACATCTCTAATGAAAGTTTCTCTTCTCTCCACACTCCAGCCCAGGTCCCACCTCAGCTCGTTTGTTCTTGCCATTTGCTCTTCCTGTAATACTTTTCCCCAACACCTCAGCTTGACTGAACTCCCAGAAAGCTCCCCTTGACCATTCTTTCTAAATTAGCATGCATGTACACACACACACATAAAAACACAAACACCTCCACACACCTCCACACTTACGGATACACACATACCCCTATAAATTCACATATACACACACACACCTACTTACAAGTCCACCCACACAAACTGCATTTATGTTTGCATATAAACACACATCTACACACTTACACACACACGCACAGACACACTCCCTACTGCTACCCTGCAACACTGTCCTCAGAACACACATCACCACCTGCAATCACTGTGTCCATGATTCTGTTACTTGCTTATTGTCAGCTTCTGCCCCCATAACATTAACTCCATAAGGGCAGGAACTGTGTCTGACCTGTTCAGTGTCTCATCCCCACTTTCCAGAACATTCCCTAGCACGTGGTAGGTGCTCAATGAAGAGCTGTTGGGTGATAAATGAGGCTTCAACAAGGTCCAGGAGGGTACCAGTGACCTCACACCCTGGGGATGAATGGGATGAACCACATCCATTCAATACCATCCTCATGGTTCCCACAGTGTCTTCCTTTTCCAATTCTGTGTACCCACCAATCACAGTATCCTAAGGATATGTGCTAGTAGAGAGCTGTCCTGTCTTCCCCATTAAACACAAGACCATGGCCAATTCTGGAACTTCGATTCTTCATCTACAAATAGGGATAACATCATACCTGTTCTATAGGCCAATGGGAGGATCCACTGAGACCAGGCAAGGCATATGAGTGCCTGGTGCTCCAGCACACGGGAAGCTCTCACCAATATGGGTCATTTCCACACATCAGTCTGAAGCCTGTTCGTCAGCGTTTGTGGGGTAGATTTTCATGTAATCACTCTAGGCAGGGAGTGTGCACATCCCAGTGATTAATGGAAACCACTCGTGTTACCTTATAAATGTAGACACTGACGAGTGGCAGATGTCGAATGGTTCTGTGTAAAGTCTGAATGTGATTCTGAATATTGGTTTTATTTGATCTCTTCTAAATTTATTTCTACAGTGTATAGCTTTAAACATGTATGTCTTCTTTAAAATTTATACAGTGCCAACCAGTGTTACAAGATTTGTTTTTCTAAACTTTTAAATTAATGAAATAGTTGTGTACCTGCCCCTCAGTCTTACTGACCTAAGTACAGGTCTCACAGATTTAGAGAGCACACACTCTGAGCCTAAGATCCCCTGTTTATAAATCGCGAACTCTTCATTCAGAGGTGATAACTCATTAGAGATGCTCTAACCCATGTTCATGAGCTTTGAAAAGCCATCTGAGAGCCCAGAGGAGAGATTAATGGACAACAACGCCAGAACGAAACCCCAATTCTATGGCATAAACAGGAGAAATTGAAACAAAATATAAATAAAACATTTAAAAAGTAGTTGGAAATAAGAATAAACAGAATGATAAGGAGAATAAATCAGAATTAATGAAACAGATGTGCCAGTTGCAAATAATAAATGAACCCTAATCCTTGCAAAAGAGGTTGTTATAGCGAATACAGATGAGTGACAGCTCTGGGCCCTGGAATGCAAGATAACAGGACAACAGCTGGACCTGGGCAACAGACAAGCCAAATGTGACTAGAAAGAAACTATGTCTGACTGCTGTCCAAGACTGCTCTTCTATTACAAGAGCTGCCTTTGGCTAATCTATGCAAAGCAAAGGTTTCAGGCAGTAACAAGCAATCCCCAAATCTCCAGGGTTTAAAAGGCCACTGTCAGTTTCTTCCCTGTGCGGTGTCCATGGCAGATTCACAGGGATTCTCTGCTCACTGTAACCACTGCAGGGCCCCTGCTGCTGCTGCCCTCTGCGTGCCAGAGGGAGTGGGTTCTGGAGAGACTCACCACTCAAATCAAACGCTCTGGGATGGAAGCCTCAATTCACCCACGATACCTCAATTCAACAATCCCATTCTTCCAGGTGGGGGTGACTGACTCCAATACACGGGGGAAAAGCAGTCTCTCCAATGGGGCCACACTCTGCATTGTAGGGACAGAGAGGGGAGCAGCAGGGTTGACTGGGGATCTGGAACAGCTTCCAGGGAGCTCAGGTGAAAAGAGCCTTGAAGTTGAACAGTATCTCAAGGAAGGCCCAACCTCGGATGTTCCTGGAGGCACATGGAGGTCTGGGTTCTGTGCAGGGCTCAGCCTTGGCCATTTCAGATTCCAGCTCTTTGACTGCTGACATGGATTCCCTCTCTCCCCCTGCACTAAGGGTGGACCGCAGGGCCGTGGGGTCTGGGCCCTTTCTCCACCATTGGACTGACCTGTCAGCATGGGCAGCATCTGGACAGACCTGTCAGCACGGGCAGCACCCATCTGGACACAGCTGTGAGGCTGTTGTGGCCCCATCTTAGGCCTTGTTTCTAGGAGACGTTCCCACCAGAGAGTGTCTCTCGTCATTTTCTCCGGGTGATTCAGGAGCTCCGGATGTCATTAGATTGCATTTCTCATTCCCAGATGGAGCGGAAATCCCAGGCCTGGAGCCTCCTGCCGGCGTTCACGTGCATAGCTGCAGCTGATACCTTGGGACGTCTGGGCGTGATGTCAGTTTCCAAGTTCACGAATCAGACAAATAGATTAAAAATTCAAATTCCACTTGGAACTCCCAGACCTCCGAAGCTCGGCGTGTTCTGCACTCAGTGGCCACGGAGCCCGGGTCCTGGCGCGGATGCACTGGGGATGAACACCTACTGACAGCGCCGTCCAGACAGGTGCGGCCCGCGGCGGGGCTGGGGGAGCCGGGACCCGTGGGCTGGGAGGAGGCGCAGGACGAGGGGCGCCGAGCCCCACCAGGACCGTCCCGCCGGCCTGAACGTGGTGCCCGCTGCCCGGGCAGGCGTGAGGAGCTGAGCCCCCGACAGCAGCCCCTCTCTTCGTTCCCAGTCCCCATGTGGGGCCTCGGGGCACAGACTCCAGATACGCGGAGGGTCTCGCTCCCTCCTTCCAGGACCGCCGGAGTTTCACTCAGGAGCCCGCCCACCCCTGGCAGGGACCCTGGCATCCCCACGGATGCCCTTGGTCTATGGAGAGGCCTGTGGCCCCGGCTGTGGTGGGAAGCCACTGTATTCTGGCTCTGTGATTGGTGCACGGCTGGTCACATGGCCCAGCCAGTCCAATCAGAGTGAGCATCAGGGCTTGTTCCCTGGCCAGTGGGAAAGGCTCTTACACTTACCACTGGTTGTGCTCTGGACCTGTGATTGGTGCAGGTGGGGCCACATGGCCCAGCCAGTCCAATCAGAGTGCAGGCCAGGACTTACCCCGGGGGCAGCGGGAGACCCTCTCCTATGGGAGGAACTGGAAGCGACTGTAGCTGCCATCTTGTCCTATGGAGGGGCCCCTGAGGGGCACTCTGAGGGGCGCAGGCCCTAGATTGGGTCATTAGCGGGACCAGAGCAGCTGAAGGCCCAGATTTGAGATGGAAAAAAACATCACTGGAGCCCTGGATCCAGCCGAGCCGGCAGCCGGGCCTGTGCTGCAGTGTGGCCAAGGCCAGGTCCCCTGCTTGCTTTTATTTCCTTGAGCTCATTCGAGGGTTTCTGTGGCTTCCAGCCCGGAGAGTTCTCATCCACACAAAGCCGGATCAGGATCCAGAACCCGGATCTCACCCCTTCCCCCTCTGTCATCCTGAGCCTGGGCTCATGGCCTCAGTTTCCCTGGCTGTGAAAGGAGCCGGGAAAGGGCGGGCGTCAGGAGCGTGAGGGGCCTCAGGACAGCGCAGGTGGCCCTGGGCCAACCCTGCCTCGATGCCAGCCCCAAGCCCGTGGAGCCCGCTGTCCCCTCGCATGTCGGCGCCAGACAGAGGGACAGGGTCAGGCGGGGCCGAGTGCACAGAAGGCCCACTGTGCTCACCACCTGGGCAGTAGGGGCGCCGCCCGAGCCGGGCCTCTGACGTCCCTGGTTGGAGGGCGAGTGGCTCAGGCTCGCTCCCAAGGGTCCTGGCCAGCGGAAGGAGGGGCCCAGGGACAGCTGAGGAAATGCAGTCCTGGCCCCAGCGAGGACAGCAGCCGGCTCTTCCCATGACCCGGAGGGCCCTGTCGGAAGCAGCTTGAGGACCCGGAGTTCCCAGGATTCTCCTGCCAGCCTTCGTCTCTGCCTGCCCCTCTTGCCATAGTAGAGGGAAGGGTGGTGGGAGCACATGGGTATTCATGAGGCCCCATGCCTGGAATAAACCCAGACGTCACATCGGGGTACTCATTGTGACGGCAAAACACACAAGTGAGGCTCATGAGACAGACATCACCACACAGACGCCGCCACACAGCCAGTACAGGCAAATAACCCACAAAATTAGATCAGTAGTTCACATAGAGGAACATATGAAACTGTTAACACACAGAGCAGAGGCACAGGACACATGGGGTGGCACACACAGGTCACAGAGGAAATACACAGGAATCACACCTCAGCAGCATGCATGGACCAGTGACACACAGGAGAGGATACAAAGGAGACTCACAGAGCAACACAAATAAGCAGCACACATGCAAGGGACATGTACAAGTGGACGAAGCAAGATGGGCTGATACATTCGCGAGTAACACTGCGGCATGACACAAGGTAACGTCGACAACACACCAGGAGAGCCCACAAATAAGAACACTGACACACCACACGGCGTGACCCACCAAGGTGACCAGCGAGTGCACCGTGCAGGCTTGCACAACAAACGGAAAGTAGACACAGAGGCAGCACATTCAGGTCAACCATGTTAGTCGTAGTACACCGTGAACTTAAACACGTGGAAAACACCAAAAGAAATGCAGCCAAACGGTACACATATAGATCACACATGCACACACATGCACACACACATACACCAAGTAGCACAGGGCAGCGTGTGGTGGTCAGGTAACACAGATTTAACGTACATCAGCATAAATGTAACAAACCACGTACAAAGATAATGGACACCAGTGCACAGGAAGCACTCACAGGTAATACAGTCACAGGCAGCACACACAGGCAGCACATCAAACACAAGGAAACAGCACACATATGGCACTCACAGGTGACACACAGCATTATGCATGTAGGCCATACCTATGTGTCACACATCGGCAGTCCCTAAGTCACACCCATGGGCAATTCACATGGGAACCAGACAGGTAAGGCACAGGCCACTCACACAGGCAGCACACATGTAACACATACACGGGCTTACTCTGGACCCAGGCTCAGATACAGGACTGAAGAAGGACCATATATGAGCCCAGTGTTCCTTCTAACCTGAGGGCAGATGCTCTGGGAGAAGCATGTTTGGAAACTGGGGCATGGGGTAGAGAAGGTTAATCCATTTGGCTTTAGTGCTTGGTCCTAAGGGAGGGAGGAGGGCTTTGTCGAGCTGGTGTGACCCCTCCTTTATACAGCATGTCACAATCTAAATCATCATCCTTCGATCTTCCACAGTGAAGAACACCATGATGTTTAAATAAAATAACCCTCCTGAGTCGATTTCTTCTCCAGCTTCACGGGTGCAGTAAATACCTTGTAGTGAAGCCTTTATCTCTTAGATAAAAAAAGAGCTTATGCAGACGTTCCCCCTTGACTTGCTTCATAAATCTTCCCAGTTACATCCTGCTGCCAAGTCCTCAACCTCCCTCCCATTACTGGAAGTGGGGCTTAATTGGGATGTCATAACTGCTGAGCTGTGATGTAGAGAAATCCTGAGATGGGATGCCTTAGGCATCTCCAGGAATCAGGATGGAGCTGGTGTTACAGGAGGGAGCACTTGTTTACCACATCCATTCTGAAGAACTCAAAGAAAAGACGAAGCCCAGGAATCTCGCAAGGCTGTTCATGAAAAGGTGGATGGAAAATGATGTTGCACCTTGACTTTCTATCTTGGGAGTCTTTTCTGTCCTTCACCTTTAAAGTGACTTGGGGATGTTCTCCCTGCTGCGGGTCCACACTTGTGAAGCTGTGGATAATTCATCAAGGTGGGGCTGTAGAAGAAGCTGTCCCTGGTTGGTGGTGTCTTCTGCCAGGACCCTGAGGGGAACACCCAACCAGAATGGGCGAGGACACAAAGAGACCACGCTAAGCCAAGCTCTCTCCTCCTCTTTCCTTTACACTACGTGCACAGGGTGTCAGAACAAGAGGAAAGACTCAAAGTTCTGAGTGAAAATCATTACATTTCAAAGTGTTTCAATTTTCTGATGCTTTTCAAGGGCCAGAGTCCAGTCTGCAACTTGGACTCGAAGAACCATGATCTGTCCCTGGCAGAGACCACAGCCCGTGGTGCAGCACAGCCTTGGACTCTATCTAGTTCCTTAGGAAGTGAAAGACACTTCTGCAATCTTCCCTGACTGTAACGTTGCAGCCATGATAGGACTGGCACCCCTCTTGCTTTGCATCCAGGCTTCAGATGCTTCCAAGGCTGCCCACTATAGGATGACTTGGGAGCTAGCCTATCCCGTTACAGTGTCTCTCTCCCAGAATGTTAACTGTCCCTAACGCTTTCAGTGGAGCAGAGAACTGAGAAAGGAGATTCACCATGAGTTAGAAACGCAGTAAGAACCTCAAAAGACATCAAAGTCTAATTTCAGCTTCCAAGAACAAAATGGGTTTCATGGAACAGCATTGCAATTACCTTGCATTATAAACACCCAAACCCTTTTAGCACCATCTCCACCTTCTCATTTCTTATGCATGATCTTAGAGCAGAGTGATACCTTAGTTTTAATTAAAAGCTCATAATGCACAAATATATTTAGAAGGGAAAAGGACTCAGATCCCCTTTAAGGATAATTATATGCTTATTAAAGCCCATTTCCTACACCCCGCTGTGTGTTTAACTTGGCCCATGTGCTCCACATGGACCTTACTGGAGCTTTGCTGCTAGTTGCAGGTGTTGAAGTCCAGCAGTGAGCACCCTCCTGGTCAGGTGACCAAGAATATGGACCCCATCCACATCCCCAAGCCCACTACAGGCTGAAGGGGTGTCTACATGCCCCCCTGCTTCAGCCTTGAGGGCTAGTGAGGAAGGAAGTATGGGATGGCATCTCCCAGTCTGCACACCAAGGCATCCCTTTGCCCTAGAATCTCTGGAATGTTGGATGATCTCTCTGAGTCACTCGAGCCCCAAGAGGAGATACAACATGGTATGTAAAGAAACTAGAGTTGGGTAGGGCCAGAGCCAGATCATGAGAACCTGTAGGCTACTGCATCTGTCAGGACCATTTCTGTCAGAGCAACATCTGAGTAGTAGTTGGGCAACATTTTCCCAGTGAAGGAGTGGCCAGCCCATTCTATTTTTGGTTGAATGGCCAGACCATTCTATTTTTCATTCATTCAACATGTATTTTCTGATGTGCTGGGTTGTGTTATTGGTTTTGAAGACAGAAGCCGCAGCGACACAGACTCATCCCCTGCCCTCAAATTCACAGTCTAGAGAAGGATACAGAAGACGAATACCTACTCTAAAAACAGAATTACCAACTATAATAGATGTCAGGATGGAAAATTACAGGGAGTTTTGGGAACATATAACGAGGCTTAAGGAGCTAACATTTGAAGGAAATGCAATTGAAGGATATGGCATTCCAGGGAGTGGGACCAACAGGTACAAAGGCCCAAAGTAGGAGGATGCAAACCCTTTAGGTACAAAAGTTGTTGTCATAGCAAGAGCTGACACTGACAGGAGGCTCACTGTGTCTATAATTACTTTCCACTGCTTTAAATTAATCTCCCCATTTAATCCTCAGTCTAGCCTCAGGAGTAAAGACACCTTAATGAACCTAGTACAATCACGATTCCCATACTGTAGAGGAGGATATTGAGGCAGGCACAGATAAGTAACTTGCCTACGGTTATACAGCTCATGAGCAGCAGTGCCAGAATTTGAACTAGGCCATCTGGCTCCATGCTGAACTTCTTTAAGATCCCTCCAAGTGATCTGAACCCCAAGAGGAGATGCAGCATGGTTTGCAAAGAAACTAGAGTTGGATAGGGCCAGAGCCAGATCATGAGAACCTGTAGACCATCGCATCTGTCAGGATCCTTTCTGTCGTAAGCAACAGCAAACCAAAACCAACCCAGCATAAATAAGAAGAGACGTTAATGGTACAGTTACCTGGAAAGTGTGGTGACTTCAGGCCTGGCTTGATCCAAGTGCCCAGGTGACATCACCAGAGTCCAGTCTCTGCTCTCCTTCTCTGTGCTAGCTTTATTCTCAGAGCAGCTCTCTCCAGTAACTCCAACCTTAACATCCCCAGTTTATGATTCAAAATCTCAAGAAAGGTCCACCACCTTTCCTCAACCATTGAAGCAGAAGACCAGGGTTTCTTCTGTTTGGATGGCAGAGTCCTTGCTTGAATTGCATGCTCGTTCCTGAACCCATCACCATAGCCCAAATGGAAGCTCTGATTGATCCAGGCTAGGATGCACGACCCATTCCCTGGAGCCCAGAGCAAAGTCACATCTGGAGTCCTGGACTGGGGGAGAGAATCTGGCAGGGAATGTAGACCCAGATATGGAAGAATAATGTGAAGACTGAATGTCCAACAAACAAATGTCACTCTTCAGGCCCATCCAGGACTTCAGCTGTTGAGGACCCAGCACCAAGAAGAGGGTATCTTCCAGGTTCTCTGTCAACCGAGACCATGGCTTTGAAGAGGAAAGAGGAAAGAAGGATGGCCCAAGGGAGGCAGCAGCTCTAGAAGCAGGAGAGCTGTAGACTGCCCCCAGAATTCACCCATACCCCACCCACCTTGCACCCAGGCCTGGGTGGGACAGAAACCCACAGAGCCCAATAAGAAGGGGACTTTAAACTAGTGGCTCTCCAAGAGGCTGCCCACTGGAATAATCTGGGAAGCTTTGCAATGACTGGATCCTGGCTGGCCTCATTTTCACAGATCCTGATGTAACTGGGCTGGGACACAGTTTGGAAATCAGGATTGTTAAATCTCTCCAGGTGACTCTTAGGTGCAGCCAAGACTATAATCTACAGCCTGAGTCATTCTCTATATGCACCAACAGTGTCTACTCCTCAAACGCCACCCAGGGATATCACTCTATTTTAATTCATCTCATTTCTATCCATTTGTTAAAAAAAAAT
The DNA here is from genome assembly GCF_001698545.2 of Rhinopithecus bieti. Lineage (NCBI taxonomy): Eukaryota > Metazoa > Chordata > Mammalia > Primates > Cercopithecidae > Rhinopithecus > Rhinopithecus bieti. Next base: position 178,950 of record NW_016804501.1, read on the forward strand.
TAGTAGTTCACCCACTTAACTGTCTATTGTTAATTTTTCAAATCCTCCCTGGGGCTCCTTCATAGTAACTAGGAGAAACCAGTATCTGACCTGGGAGCTCCTTTTTCTCTTTGCTGTGCTGATTTGCTCAAGATGTTTCAGGTGATAGTGAGGCTGTGGTTGGTGTGAGGTCAGTCTTCACCTTTCCAAGTCTTGCCAGGAGAGGAAATGACTGGGAGAGAAGATGATTAATACCCTCCCAGGCAACCCTGAGTGGGGCTTGTGGAGAGGCCCTCAGTGCATTTGGCATAACTGAGCTGTCTCCTCCTCTTCCTTCCATCCATCTGTCCATCCACCCATCAATTTGCAAGAACCAGATGATGATGGACATTTCTCCAGAGGTCTGTGAGGGAGGGAGATGATGGGCCAGAAACCAGATGCATCAAACCCATGCCTTCCCAGAGAAAAGATGGAATTGAGTGACAACCCAACCCGCAGAGAAACTTACACATCATACGCCCCATCACGAGTTACCTAGTCATGACCACCCGCACTGACTGGGGGCCTACCCTAAGTAGGTCCTCCTCTGAGTAGAGTTGGTCCTATGTATCTGCAGGTTCTCCATCTACAGATTCAGCCAACCTCAGATACAAAATGTGGTTAGGCCTATGATGGTTGCATCTGTACTTCATGTGCACAGACTTCCTTTTCCTTGCCATTACTCCCTAAACAATAAAGTATAACAACTTTTCTTTCTTTTAAGAGACAGGATCTCACTATATTGCTCAGGCTGGTCTCAAACTTCTGGTCTCCAGTAATCTTCCTACCCCAGCTTCCTGAACAGCTGGGATTACAGGCATGAGCCACTGCATACAGCCAGTATAACAACTATTTACATAGCGTTTACATTGTCTTAGGCATTACAAGTAATCTAGAGATGATTTAAAGTAGAGATGGTCCCTGGCTTACAATGGTTCAACTTATGATTTTTTGACGTTACGATGGGTTTATTGGGATATAACCCCATGGTAAACAGACAAGCACACGGACTTACGATAGTTTCACTTATAATTGTTCAACTTTACCACGGGTTTATCAGGGTATTATTAACTGCAGTTTTGACTAAATGAAATTTTCTACTTACAATGGGTTTATTAGGACATAGCCCCATCATAAGTTGAAGAGCATCTGTATATGGGAGGATATACGTACATTGTCTGCAAATACTACACCATTTATATAAGGGACTTGAGCATCTGCAGATTTTTATGTCCACAGGGAGTCCTGGAACCAATCCCCTGCAGATTCCAAGGGACAACTGTACTCTCCCACAAAATCGAGCAGCACAAGATCAGGGGCTATGTCTGTCCTGAATCACCATAGAGGCCCCATCACCCGAATGAGCGTGGCCCAGAGCAGTTGACCAAAACAGACCCAATGAATGAGTGAATAAGTGACTGAACCTATAAAATTGGAAGATAGGAAAAACATTTAACACAGTGCTGGCTAAGCTGTGGGCAGACGGGCATTGCCACTCCCTACTGTGCAGTGCTCACTGGTCTCTTCTTTCCGGAGTGTCAATGACAGTTTGCAACAGATATGACAAAGATTCTTTGGCCCACTGATCCAGTTTCCATCCACAATACCTGATGTATGCAGATAGAAACATTTTTTTTAATCTACAACAGGAAACCATTTGGGAAAGCCTCCATTTTCAGCAACAGGGTATTGAATGAATAAAAACTCAGAAGTCATAGGAGAAGATGCTCTGATCCACCCATTAGATTTACTCTCTGCAATGAGGTGCCTACAGCCATTTATTATTTAAAAACACCCTGGGTAATTCTGACTTTCACCTGAGGAAATCTTCATTGTCAAAGGAGGATGTTTAATGACTTGAAGACAAAGTCACGTATTATTGAACAAAAACACAGGCTACAGCAAAGTGTGCATAAAGTGAGCCAAGTTTCATTCAAAAAACTTCACTCAAATATATTGTGTCACACACATACATGTTCACAACGATGATCTGAAAATCCCTGCGCCAAAATATCTCCAGTGGTTGCCTCCTAGTGATATAGATGATTTTTTCTTCTTTTTGGCATATAGAGACTACATTTTTCTACAGTAAATATGTAACTTGTAATAAAATGTTATTTTTAAAAATAGCAGATGACCTTTCAAATAGTGACTGGCAACAGGATACCAGGGACTACACAGACCAACTGGGAAAAGACCAGAACCCAAAAGCTTGAGGTTATACCCCAATTACAACCATGGCAACTGATGAGAATTGGAAGAAAATTTAAAGAAATAAATGTAGTAGAAGTATGATGTTCATAAGCTGGTTATGAAATTGCTTAAGCACCTACTTTTTTAAATTAAAAATAATAAATTGTGCTATCAGCATAAAGTTAAAACTTGATTCAATTAAAAAAAAAATGTGTGGGAGTGTTTGGCTCGGACAGCAGCAGAAATCTTTAAGCCAGGAAGACTGAACAGGCACAAGCAGAGAAGCCTGAGGATGCATCACAGAAGCCAGGCGAGGCCCAGGCCAGCTGACTGCAGGGCACTGAGTAATGAGGAAAGGACACTGACAACTACGGGCCCCAACCAAAGAGAAGCCGGGGTGACAGTTCCCCCAGGCCCAGCCCTCCAGCCCAGGACTGCAGCTTCCCCATCAGTGTTTACAGCAAGAGCCTGTGCAGGAGCCAAAGGGAGGAACAGAAGGAGGTGCGGGAGAGGAAGCTCTTCCGACTGCGGGCAGATGCGCTGTCTTGAAGAGTGCTTAGCATCTTCAAGTACAATTAGGGTTCCTGGGCTGCAGCCTCCAGTTTCTAACCTAGCATCGGGAAGGGATAAATGAAGCTGATCTTAAGCGAGCAACCTGATAACCCACCTGCCAGATTAGGAACAGCGGGAATCGACTGCTAATGCACCTGCTGGTGCATGCTGGGCCTTTAGTATGTAACCCCACTGACACCCCAGCTTCCTGTCTTACGGGTACAAGAAGACTGCTGTGAAGTGAAGCTTACAGGGGCAGCCAGGTGAGGAGAAGTAATATATTACCTGTCACTTGCAACTGAAGAGTAATGGGGCGGCCTCCAGGACTCAGTCGTTGCAGAGCCCTCACTCCCCACCAGGCACGTCTACGTCAGAATCCTCTTTGCTGATTGCTTTTTTCTGGATACTGCCCTTGCAGGCAGGGCTGGACAGAACATGTCCTGGGTAGGACGGATGAGGACGCCTGGGCTGGGACTGCAGAAAGCAGGTGAGTTCTAAGCCCCTGCTGCTCCAGGTGTGGCACTGGGACATGCAGCACAGGATCCCCTGGGAGCCTGTCAGAAATGCAGAGTCCCAGGCCTAGCAGTCAGCATCAGGTGGGTCATGAGCACCCTGCTCTGAGGAGCACAAGGCTGAGACACAGCCAGGAGGGAAGCTGCTTTCTCTAGTCAGCACCACACAGTGGGTCAGGAAATGCACATGCTATCGCCATGTTGGTTAAGGTGAGATCAGCTGTGAGCCACTGAAAACCACCAACACAGGAGCTTAAACAAGACAGGAGTTTCCTTCTCTCTCATGAAACAGTATAGAGAAATACAGTCCCAAGCTGGTGTCATTGTTCACCTTCACCAAGGAGGGGGACTCCTCCATCTTGCTTCCCACGCGTCCTCAATATTTGATCCTCCTCATGTTCCAAGATGGCTGCTTGAGCTCCAGCCTCTGCACTGCACTCCACCAGTCTGACAGGGAGGCCACCATCCTTATCTGACTCTACTCTCCCACCTTCTCCAGTCACCTCCACACTTGGGTGCAGCTTCACGCAAAGCCCGGTAGCCATGGCCGGCATCCTGGGACGAGCCCTGGGAAAGCCTAAGTAATTCTCCCGTGGAGCCCGGCAGGAGGATCTGTGTGCCCTGTGTCCCCAACCCCACATGGAAAGAGCCTGGGCGGCATCCATCTACAGGACCCACCAGGGAGGAAAGAGAAAGTCACTTCACTTAGGAAACGTCTCTCAAAACCCAGGAGATCTGCAGGACAGGGAGTGGAACGGAGGGAAGGTGCTGTTTACAACCTCCCTGACAATCACAGCTTGTTAACCTAATAGAAGCAGAGGAATTGCCTGCATATTCAATTATGTGAGCAGGCTGGCCAGGAGTCAGGCCATTATCTCACTCATCTGGATGGACTCCATGACGCCATTGCTCTTTCTTGATTAAATCTTCTCTAACGATGTCTGTCCAGGGAGGGAGAGAATAATTGCATCTGCTGGAGGAGATGTGAGGGTGGCAGGTGGTGTCCCCAAGGACCAGCACCTCGGAGCCTCTCCCCCAGCCCTGGGGCCTTGAGTTGGTTTCACCCCTAACCTCTGCCCTTGACCACTGTGAGGAGCATTGTTCCTGCTAATGGTCACTCCAGCCTGTGGCTCCTCTTTGATTCTGTCTTCTTCATTGTCTCAGAAACATTTTACACAGCTGACTAGTTCTTCCACCTTGCAAATGAACTATCCATTGTTTTCTCTGGTACTGCATTCTCAATTTTCCTCCTGCCTCTGTGACTTTTTATCTGTCTCCATTATTGTCTTGTCTCCGCCTCATGACACCTAAACGCAGATATTCCCCAAGGCTCGATTATCAGCCACCCTCTCTTTGGAAACTCTCACTTGGAACTCCATCTCCCCAATTTGAAAAATTTCCTTCCCTGCATCTCCAGTTCGACTCTCTCCCCACACTCTGCCTCCTCTGAAGCCCTGCTGTGTGGCATGAGCATCCAGTCACCCGACACTCCAACACCCAGGTCCACATCGCCTCATGATCCACAACGAAGGTTTAGGAGTGTCTTGGATCTGACCACTGGGAGAATTGACCACCCAGCACCAGCAGCCCCCTTAACTTCTGCAGCACAGACGTGGACTCTTGACCGATGAGAGGCTGTGGAACAAACAACTAGTCTGATGGTCATTGACAAATTGGATGTCATTGATGGCACTTGATGGCACCAACAGCTAGAATTCTTCAAGTCTCAACTTCCTGAAAAACAGGGCTGTCTCCTTCCACTGAGCACTGTTCTCTCATAAGAGATGGGGAAACACTGCCTAAAGGTCCACCCTAGGGACTCACAAGCATCTAAAACCCCACGTGGAGGAGGTGTGATTGAGATGGGAAGCAGACTGAAGTCTCTCGCCCTTCTTAGCTGGGTGGCCACTTAGTAAATGCAAAAGATCAGCTCCCAATACCAAGGCATCCAAGCATTTCACATGCAAAAAACAAGTATCTAAGGTTGAAATGTGTCATGCATCCCCTGGAGGTGCCCTGACCTCCACAAAGAGCCATTTGGAACATCTTGGCACAGTTAATTACTCCCTCTTACCGGGAAAGGTGACTGAGTTAATGCATGTGCCACTGAGATATGTCAGCTTTGGTAGGAGATCTCTTGCAGCTAAGAAGGAATCGTGATACAGAACTTTAGAAACCAAGCAGACCATCAAATCGGTTGTTTGTTACATGGCCTCTCACTCACTCAGGGGAGTCTACATCTGTGCATGCTAGAGAAATTAATAGGGCTGCTAGTGCTGGGTGATGGGGCATACATTTCCCCAATGGTTAGTATTGATGGCTATGGCCTCTTTCCAAAGGAATAAGCTCTCAGAATGACACACAGTGGCTGAAGCCATTTTTAGCAGGTGGAGGCCATATACCACAGTCACAGAGATTTGTTTCCTTAGACCTTAACAATCATTTGCTCATTCTGGTGGTCAATCCTTCACTGAGGGCAAAGATAAAATGGTTTCCAGGAGGACGGACACAAACCCTGTCTCCCATGCCCATCAGTGCTGCCTACCTGCTCATTGACAGGATTTGAGGAGAGTCCAAAGGTTCCACTTGTCGCAGAAGATGAAAACGCAGAATCTCAGAGCGCCCAGTTCCATTTCTCTAAAGAGTACAGGATGTTGTCAGGATACACTGATCCTTCCAAGCACTATTTAGTGTGAAGAAATCTCCTAGGGCTTATTCTAGCAGAGTCTTTAGCATGCATGGGAATCACCCAGAGGGTCTGTTAAAACATAGATTACTGGGTTCTACCCCCAGAGTGTCTGAGTAGGTCTGGGAAGCAGGACTGACAATTTGTATTTCTACCAAGCTTCCAGGTGATGCTGATGCTGCTGGCCCAGGAACCCCACTTTGAGAACCACTGGATTTAGTGGGAAAGGAGCAATATTGCCAGATGGCACAGGATCCAGTGCTATGCTCCTCCTAAAGAACTATTATCCGAAAAGCAGGCCCTGTAGGGCTGGCTGCTGACCTGAGGGATTTGTGAGAGGCCACCCAGGGTTCTTGGGAGATGTGGCCCCAGTTAACCTGGAGTCAGAGGTGGCTCTGGCAAGCATCCCTCTCCCACCTGCCCTTTGCACAGGCCCACACTCAGGGTCTTAGCAGTTGGAAGCATGTGGTGAGAGTCACTAAGTCATCATCGGCTTTCCTTAGGGTTGTGTGGCAAAATCCCCACATGTCAGTTCGAGGCCACGCCCTGCAAGTCAGTTCCTCAGAGAAGCCCTCCCTCTGACACAGTCAGAGGATGAAAAAGAAGCTAACAAAATGTAGAAGCTGGCAGTGGAGTAGAGGGCATGGGCAGGGGAACAAACCCTTCCAAACCCCACTTCCCACACACGTGGCCGTTCCCACTCTGCACACTGTCTCCCTCAGCGTGGGTGGAAGTATGTCTGGGCCATATGCTCGGGGAAGCGCTGATCGTCAAATTAGCCCTGCTCTTGCTCTAATTAAGACTCCCATCTGTTTCACTCATTAACCACCGCGGGCCTCTTCCTGCTTCTGGGGTTTCATTCCATGTTTTAAAGGCGTCGACCGCCTCTCTTCAGCCAAAATCACAAAGGGTCCAGGTCGTAAATCAGGTGGGGCCCGAGGGCAGCCCCTCCCGAGTTCTGAGTCACTGTAGTCACACTTCTGTTCAGGCCCCTTGGGGTCCCCGCCCACCACACAGCCACCTGATGAGCCCCATCTACTCCCTGTCACGCACGGATTCTCTCCTCTCCTCAGTGGGGGCTTCCTCCCGCCCACAGGTGAGCTCCAAGGCTTGATCCTTCACAGCCCATCACACCTGGTGTGTGCCTCAGTTTACCCCTCATCACCTGGCCCAATGACTGAGACTCTGTCTCCCTCATAGACTGCAGGTTTCCTAAAGGCTGGGACTCGGTCTTTTTGTCTCTGTAACCCCGAAGTGCATCCCAGCACCAGGACTCAGCAGCTCTCAGGAAATGCACATTGAAAGAATGAGTGAATGAGTGAATGGTGAACAAATGGACGGACGTGTAAAACTGCTGCACACGGATCTGGCATCTCCCCGGAGGAGGTGAGACGCGGCCATGAGCTTCCTTGTCAAGAAACCAAGAGGCTGGCACTGACAGCGACTGGCAACGGGTGCCTATAAAACCCAGAACTGTTCCAGCACTTCAGCGCTCAGAGAAACTGCAGCCAGCTTGTTCTCATAATGCTAACGCAATAAAAACAAAACACCTGTTTCCGGGAAACAAAAATATCATGCATTATTCAGCTACAATCTTTAGATCCCGGGAAACCATATTTGAAAGGATCAATCACTGAGAAATAGGCACCAAAATGTGCTACTTTTAAAGTGATGGTCTGTTGTTTCTTAAAATGAACAAGAAAAGATCTTGGGGGAACAGGCCTAGCTGAAGCTCTCTGAGGACTCTCAACATAGGCAGAGCTGTCAGTGTCCCTGTCAAACACAGAAGGAGAGGGGTCCCTGGGTCTGGAGGAGGCTCTGGGCAGGGGAGATCGTAGCTAAGATGCACTTTCCTCTCTGATGCCATGACCCCTTCTGTTTCCCCAAGGCCAGCCCTGGTCTGGGGGGCTCCGGCCTCCCACATCCACCTGCTCATGGGTGCACTTCCGTGGGGCTCTCACCCTCAGTCCCCCACCCCCAGGATCCCAGATCCCACTCCTAAAACCCGAACATTCTCTGCTTCTTTCTCGGGAGTCTGGAATCATGATCCGTTAGTCCAGACTTTTTTTGAAAATGCCAAATTCAAAGCCAGGCCATAGGGCCCGAGGGAGGATCCCTCTCATCATCCTCTGAATCCTGGGCACGAAGAAAACCAAGAGACAGACTCAGAAAGGGCCAAGTCAGTTTCCTAAAAATGCTACAATTGCTCACTTCCTGGCTAGCTCTGATGCCTGCAAGCTCTTCACCATCCTCAGGAGCTGAGCGTCATGCAAATGATACCAATTTCCCACCCCGTGTCCTGTCTCTGAATAGACAGGAAGTACATGAGGTCAGTAGCATCTGACACACACAGAGGAAGGTGCTGCTGAGAGACCCGGGACAAGCAAGAGGAAAGAACAGACGCAGGGGAAGACTGTGAGGGTGGCATGTGGCAGAGCCGCCCACCAGCACCCAGAGCACCGCCTAGGCCCTGTGCACATGGACACTGAGTGAGGACTTCTCAGAGTCTGCAGGTGGGACCCACCCTGTGTCCCAGGGAAAGTGAGACCGTCACCCCAGGCTGGGCTGAGCAGCCCATGGGTCGCTGCAACCCTCACACTGCACCGCACTATTCCCTAAAGGGCCCCGCAGGACTGGCCCTATCCCTTCTCTGGCCACATCTGCGTCAGGGATTCCAGGACCATCCCCAGGTTCAGAGACTCCCAGGACTCAGGCTGCAATTTATGACAGTGAAAGGACAAGCCGCAAAAACAGTAAAGAGAAAGGTACAAGGGGAACCAGGCACAAGCTCCCAGAGTCTCCTCCCTAGGGGGTTTCACAGCACGTTTAATTCCCCAGCGACGAGATGTGACAGCACCTGGGGGTGCTGTCTATGAGGGACACTCACTGGAGACTCGGCGCCCAGGGTTTACTGGGGTCTGGTCATGTCAGCACCCGTGCCTGGCACAGTACAGAATCCCAGCCTCTCGAAAGGAAAGCAGAGCCTCAGCATAAACCCTATTGTTTGTACACGCAGCCTGGGCAGCGTCAGCCCCTCTTACCATTCGGTGAATCAGTGTGGGGGGCCTGTTTATCAGCAAAGCTCCCAGGCCCCAGCTGAGGGCCAACCTTGCCAGCAGGCCTCTGCAGGGAGCGCATCTTTGGCCTTCACAATTAATTACTTCGGCACAAGTACCACCTCTGTTCCGCCCACGCTCACTGTCTCCAGCCACATGAGCTCCCACCAGCACCCTGACCTCCTGCAGGCTCAGCCTGGTGCCGCTCTCACCTCCATCCATGCACAGCTGGCTCTTTGTTGGCATCCAGGGCTCAGATCAATGTCACCTCCCCACAGCCACCCCCTCCCCACAACCACCCAGTCTACAGTAGCCTGCGTCCTGCTTACCACCACACAGCAGTGTTAGGCCCTCCCCACACTGTTCTCAAATGTTCTTATTTGTTTACTACCTGTCCTTGCTGGGATGCCAGTTCCCAGAGAACAGGAGCCTGGTCTGTACTCTCAGATCCTAACCGGGGAACAGGAGCCTGGTCTGTACCCTCAGATCCTAAACCAGGGAACAGGAGTCTGGTTCTGTACCCTCAGATCTAACCAGGGAACAGGGAGTCTGTCTGTCCTCAGTCAATACAGATCCTAACCAGGGAACGGAGTATGGTCTGTACCCTCAGATCCCTACCGGGGAACGGAGGCCTGGTCTGACCTCAGATCCGTAACCGGGGAAAGGAGGTCTGGTCTGTACCCTCAGATCCTAACCAGGGAACAGGAGTCTGGTCTGTACCCTCAGATCCTAACCAGCGTGTGCACATGATGAATGCACGTGTGATGGTTACTACTTAGTATCAACCTGATCAGATTGAAAGATACAAAGTATTGATCCTGGGTATGTCTGTGAGGGTGTCGCCAAAGGAGATTCACATTTGAGTCAGTGAACTGAGAAAGGCAGACCCACCCTCAATCTGGGTGGGTACCATCTCATCAGCTGCCAGCTTGACTTGAATACAAACAGGCAGAAAAATGTGAAAAGAGACACCAGCCTACACCTTTCTCCCGCGCTGGATGCTCCCTGCCCTCAAACATTGGACTCCAAGTTCTTCAGTTTGAGAACTCAGACTGGTTCTCCTTGCTCCTCAGCCTGCAGATGGCCTATTGTGGGATCTTGTAATCGTGCGAGTTAATATTTAATAAGCTCCCCTTTATATATATATAATATATGTGTGTGTGTGTGTGTGTGTGTTCCATTAATTCTGTCCCTCTAGAGAGCCCTAACACAGCACATACGAAGAAGGGTGTTAATGGATACCTGAGTGAATGAAATGAAATGAAAAGTGCTCTGGGAACTGAGATGTTAAGACACTCCTGTGTTGGGATTGTTCTCAGAGGACCTGGTTGTAGCATTCACAGCAAGGTGCGGCATCCCAGGGCCATGCTGCCTCTGGCCTCACTTCCTGCTCCTCTGCCCCTCACTCTGCACGCCCAGCATCTGGGCCCTGACTGCCCCCTCTCCCTACAACCTGCATCTGCCCAAGGTCCACGCCCTAGCTGTCCATGGGGCTAATGTGTGCCTTTATGTTTGCTCAGATATCACTTCAGCAACACCTTGACTGACCAGATAATTTAAATGGAACTTCCTCAGCCCTGATGGCCTCATCTACCTGTGAACAGCGCCATGGCTGTATTCATCCAAGGCACGTTCAGACTTCTAACAGTTTCAATACTTATTTATGATGGGCATCATTTGTCTATCATCCCTGACTAGAATGAAAGCTCAAATAAAGCAGTGACTTTAACAAATCCCCAGTGAGTCTTCCATAAATATTTGCTAAGTTGGTGAATGACTCTTCGGAGGCAGGGCCACACACACGTCCTATCTCACAGAGTATTGAGAGGATTAACTGAGACGACGGTAGATCAAAGGCTTAGCTCAGTGCCTGCCTGGGGTGTTCTGCACACCTGCCACCCATTACCTACATTAGCTGACACTGAGCACCCCAGGAGTTCCGAATGACCTTGTACAAACAAGGTCTGAACTGGACCTGAGGAGCAGGTGGGCACTGACGGCAGAGAGGGAGGGAGCAGCAGGTTAGAGACAGGTGGCACACAGGTGCAGGGTGGACACACAGGTATGTCTCTCTGGAGACAGTGAAAGTAGTGGTCTCAAGGGTGGCAGGTTTAGAAAGGAGAGTGAGAGACTTTGCTGCAGACAAGAGCTGGGGACAGACTTCTGGTTCCAAAATGGTGGCATAGAGCCAGGTCCAAGGGCTCACACCTGTAATCCCAGCTACTTGGGAGGCTGAAGCAGGAGAATTGCTTGAACCCAGGAGGTGGAGGCTGCAGTGAGATCATGCCACTGCACTCCAGGCTGGGTGACAGAGTGAGACTCTGTCTCAATTTTTTTAAAAAGTGGTGACATAGAAGCAAGCTGGCTTCACTATCCCCCAACCCCACCCACTGCCACAGAAAACTAAAAACGAACATACAGAGCCAAGATGATCCCCAGCAATATCCTAGAACTCAAATGTGAGGATGGGCCACTTCCCAGGGCCACAGAGAAGTGACAAGACTCTGAGAAGATGGTAAGAGAATCAAATTTTCATATCCATGAGCCCCTGCCTTCCATGACCCAGCACTAAGCACATGAAAAACTTCCCGTCTCAGTTTCTGCACTGGAAAAAGTGAACTTGAGGTGGGCAATTACCTTCCCCCCACCTTAGAGTCCCTGGCAGGAAACTTGTCTGTCTCAGTCCATGGAAGCATTGAGAGAGTGCCTGAAGGCAGAAATATTCCTGAGGACAGCCAGAGACAAAGCGTGGAGGTGGGACTACCATCCCAGCCCCGGAAACTCTGCTCTGTAACTCATCAAAGGAGACACCAAGCCAGAGTTACTATTCAACCGCACAACGCCGTAGGAGGTATGTTCCACAGGACCCCTGGGCACGACCCCGAGCCAGCCTTCCCACACTACTGGGATATCCCTTTTGGAACCTTCCCCATTCAGACAGGGAGCACTCTGATAATTTGCTAGAGCCAAGGCAAACCTGAGGTTAAGGGATCATGTACTACTAAAAAGGGGCAGCAACCTAGCAGGAAAAAAAAATCAGAAATTCAACAGGTAAATTGCAAACATACGCAATAAAAGCACAAGCCAAGCCAGATAGAGAACACTGGAATAAATAATCTTCAGTGCAAAGACATAAATATACATTCACAAGAAACAACAGCAAACAGGGAACCATGGTCTCCCTAAATGGACAAAGCAAGAAACCAGTGACTGGCTCCATACGAGACAGTGAGTGATACAAGCTCTCTTACCAAGAATTCAAAATTACAGTCTTAAGGAAACTCAGTGACCTCCAACATAACACTTACGACATCTGTCAGAGAAATTGAACTAAAACATTGAAATAATTTTAAAAATCAAACAGAAATCTTAAAACTGAGAAATACATTTACTGAACTGAAAAATTTATTAGAGGCTCTCAACAGCAGAATGAGTCAAGCAGAGAAAATAATCAGTGAGCTTGAAGACAGGCTATTTGAAATTATAGAGGAGAAAAAAAGGATGAAAAGAAATGAAGACCGCCTACAAGATACAGAAAATTACCTCAAAAGACCAAATCTAAGAATTTGAGAGACAGGTCTCACCTTCGTTGCTCGGGCTGGAGTGCAGTAGTGCAATCACGGCTTACTGCAGCCTTGACCACCCAGGCTGAAAGGACCCTCCCACCTCAGCATGCTGAATAGCTGGAACCACAGGCATGCAACCACCATGCCCAGCTAATTTATTTAGATTTTTGTAGAGACCAGGTCACATTATGTTGCCCAGGCTGATCCCGAACTCCTGGGCTCAAGCGATCCTCTCACTCCCACCTCAGCCTCCCAAAGTACCAGAATTACAGATTTGAGCAACCACACCTGGCTCAAATCTAAGAATTATTGGTGTTCAAGAGGAAGTTGAGCAAAAGCAAGGAGTGGAAAGATTATTCAAAGAAATACTACAAAAAGCTTTTCAAAACTTGAGAAAGACATAAATATCCTGATATGGCTAGGCTTTGCGTCCCCACCCAAATCTTATCTTGAATTATAATCCCTACAATCCCCATGTGTCAGTGGAGAGATGAGGTACAGGTCATTGGACCAAGGGGACAGTTTCCTCCATGCTGTTCTCATTACAGCGAGGGGGTTCTCATGAGATCTGATGGTTTTAGAAGTGTGTGGTAGTTTCTGCTGTGTTTGTTCTCCCTTGTGAAGGAGATGCCCAAGTTCCCTTTTGCCTTCCACCATAAATGTAAGTTTCCTGCGCTCTCCCCAGCCAGGTGGAACTGTGAGTCCATTAAATAAATTACCCAGTCTCATGCAATTCTTTATAGTAGCGTGAGAATGGACTAATACATATCCATATTCAGGAAGATCAAAGAACACCAAACAGATTTGACCCAAATAAAACTACCTCAAGGTATATGTAGGGTCCAGCCCTATGGGGCTTTGCAGCTGTTCTCCTCATGTGTGGAGATGTGAGACTGTAAGAAATAAAGACACAAGACAAAGAGATAAAGAGAAAACAGCTGGGCCCAGGGGACCACTACCACCAAGACGCAGAGACCGGTAGTGGCCCCAAATGACTAGGCGTGCTGATATTTATTGCATACAAGACAAGGGGGCAGGGTAAGGAGGGTGAGTTGTCCAAGTGATTGAGAAGGTCAAGCAAGTCACATGATCATGGGACAGGGGGCCCTTCCCTTTTAGGTAGCTGAAGCAGAGAGGGAAGGCAGCATACATACACAGTGGAGTGCTATTCAGCCAGAAACAAGAATGAGATCCTGTCATTTGCAGCAACACAGATGGAACTGGAGGTCATTATGTTACGTGAAACAAGCCAAGCACAGAAAGACAAATGTCACATATGTTCTCACTCCTTTGTGGGAGCTAAAACAGTGGATCTCATGAAGACGGAGAGTAGACTGGTGGTTACCAGAGGGTGGGAAGGGTAGGGAAGAGAGGTGAATGAGTGAGTACAAATTCCAGAGGGAGGAAACGGTAGGGAAGAGAGGTGGATGAGTTGGTACAATCTGCAGTGTAATATAAGCAGGAAGAGCTGGTGTCTGGTAGATCAGTAGGGTGGCTACCGTTAACATTAATCTGTTCTACATTTCCAAATAGCCAGAAGAGAACAATTTGAATGTCCCCAGCATAAAGAAAAGATAAATATTTCAGGTGATGGACATCCCAATTACCTTGATTTGATTATATGAATGTATGAAATTATCACATGTATCCCCAAAATATGTACATCTATTATGTATCAATTTAAAAGATTAAAAATTTTAAACATTAACAACAACAACAAAGAGCTAGGGACAGACTGGCCAATCTTGAATGCTGGAATGAGGGCCTCAGGAGTTGAGGGTTGGAGTGAGCAAGGGTCAGGCTCCTCCCTGGCCAGGTCGCCAGAGGGCCAGGGGACCAGCCCCTGTGGCCGATGGAAGAGGGAAGGACAAGGCTTCTGACCCCACGAGCATCTTTTCTCACACAGGGCACAGCCCTCAAAGGTTTCCAGGGGCTGAACAAGCCCAGGAAGGCTGGAGTCACTTGTCTATTTAATTTACAGTGTTTTGAATTCATTACAGAATAATTCTCTCATCGATTTGCTGCTGACATATTTACTGTTTTTCTTTTCAGATTAGGAAAGATATGGAGATGCAAAAGTAACTTTATGTCAGACCTGGGAGACCTGAAAGTTGCTGGCACTTTAAATAGTTTTAGTTTAAATTCTGTAAGATGGAAATGACCATCCACAACAAAATTTCAGTACGGTGGGGTCAGTGGAAGTCACATGCTCTGTCTTCACATTTCAGCCCCGCTCTGTGTCCCGACCCCAGGACGGGGGTCACCTGTGCTCCATCAACGCCTCCAGGGTAGGCTTGCCTGACGCTCCCTCTTGCTCCAGAAGTGAAGGCCTCATCCCAAGTGTGACGTCCATTTATTGGTCATGGCTACCCAGCGTTCAGGCCAAAAAGTTCGTAACTGCTCCAAATTCCCTGTGAGGAACAGTGTCCCAGGTTTCAGGCCCTGTGGTTTAGGGGTGCTGGCTGCACCCCAGAGCCAACGTGGAAGATGAGATTCAGGTCAGGGTGATGAGTGAATCCCCCTCTACAGGGTCTGGCTCAGGTAGGGCACAGGCCCAGCCTGAGTCCCCCTCCTCCTCCAGGAGCAGGCCTCTGTCTAAGCAGGTGGGACAGGGACTCTCCCATGGGCCTGAACCCCTGCCACAGCCATTCTGCCACTGAGGGGGCAGAGTCGACCTCAGTCTGAAGCCAACACGGAGGACATGAAGGAGAAGCTGGGCCCTGGTGCTGCAATTACCAAACAATTCCTGCCACGCCAAAGCTTCTCAGTTCTGGACTTTACAGTCACCTGCGTCAGTAAGTCCCCCTTCTGCTTAAGCCAGTGCATGCTGGGATTTCTGTCACCCGCAATTGGCTGGGCCCTTACAGATGTGGGTCAGGACACCCCGACGGCAGTGAGTTGTGTCGGTGGAATCCCTCTCAGAGGCCCCTGCCCCTTCTCCAGGTGGGCAGCCCAGAGCACGCCAGGACGTTATTCTCGTTGTTGAAAGGGTTAAGAATGCATATATGTGTGCGTGTGCTCGTGTGTGTGTGTGTGTGCGTGGGTGCTCGTGTGTGTACCCCAGCACAGTGCCTGGCTCTCACCTCCTGCCCCACCCTGGGCCTTCGGCTGTGTGAGCCATGGCAGAGAGGACATCATCTCCTGCCAATGCCCCCTGCTTGCTGGGAACGTGCTGGGGCTGGGCTGAGCACTGAGGGCGTCTCTGGCAGAGGCTCCAGTACATCCTGTCCCTTGCTCCCTTGGGGGGGTTAGCACCACAGCGTCCTGAATGGGGGCGGGGGTTGCAAGGCAACAGACAGCAAGGGGAAGTGAAGGCCCAGTAATTTCCTTCTGCTACGGGGTCCACAGCTGTGTTCAGGGGCTGTGCTGTGGCCAGGGCCCTTTTCTTCCTCTTTTAAAAATTCTGAGGTCCTCTGGAAAATCTGAATGGCCTTATTTGCCTGTTCTGTGTTTGTAAGATGAGGATAATGACACCTCTCCCAGGATCTTGAGCGAGTGAGACGAGGTCCCAGGCATCGCCGCCATAGGGTGTCTGCACGTGGTGAGTGTCAGTAACACTGGTACCCTCCCGACCCTCCCACTGGAACACTATGGTACAACCACAATAAAGATACTCGCTGTTCCTAAAAGCCTGGCTTCCTCACTCCCAAGTCGTGCAGTGGTAACCAGAGCTAGGATTACTAACAGGATCATTGCTTTAGTGAATAAAACCAATTTATAATGAAAATTTAATACAACAACAAGAAAATCAGTGTTTATGATGCCTGGGGATGGCAGTTCTCTTAAATCAGGCAGGCATCTGCCTGGTACCTTTGTTTGTCTCTAATGCGAGGGTCAGATTCAATTCAGGTTATGCCTAAATTGTCAGGAACTCAAAATGAAAGGGACATATTTAAATGAGGATGATGGTACTTTAAAGTTGCTCCTGGTGTCTCCCTCAACTGGTCAGGGTCCCAATTCCTACCATTTCAGAATCAGTTCCTATGACTCTCACCAAAAGACTACACTGCAGGACAGGGCAGCAGGGCTGAGCGTCTGCTTTCCCCACACCTGCCCCTGAAGCAGGAAGGCAGGCCCAGGTGTGTCCCAAGGAACCTGAAAGTCAGGGGTCCGGGGAGATGAGCAAGTGTGGGAAACAGAGGTCTCCTCTGGAGTAGATGGGTCTGGAGGTTGGAACGGCAGGGAAGAAGTCCTCACCCATCACCTCCCAGAGACCGGATCAGCCACGGCCGAGCCCACACCACCTCCCAGAGACCAGGTCAGCCACGGCCGAGCCCACATCACCTCCCAGGGGCCAGGTCAGCCACGGCCGAGCCCACACCACCTCCCAGGGGCCAGGTCAGCCACGGCCGAGCCCACACCACTTCCCAGAGACCACGTAAGATACAGCCGAGCCCACACCAGCCTCCCCTCGCACCCCTCACCCCAGCTCACTCTGCTGCAGCCTCAGAGGCCTCCTTCTGGGGGCTTGAACCTCAGGGTCCTTGTGCTCACTGTCCTCTGCCTAGGAAGCCCTCCTTCCCTGTTTCATTCCTTGGGTCTCAGGGTAACTGTCTCGTCCCCAGATGCCCTGGGAACACAGTGCAGGCCCTTGCGTTGGGCCTCCGCTCATCACTCCCACCTCCCTCTGTGATGATGGGCCTCTCTGTGGATCGCCTGGCTTAAGGACCATCTTTGCAGCTAGAATGTCAACTCCAGAGGGCAGGACCCTGTCTGTCCCACTGTCTTCTGCAGTTCCCCCTAAGCGAACCTGCCGGGATTTCCAGCACCTGCCACAGGAAGTCCCGACTCATGCCTACCGCCCTCCTGCCAGCAGCAGCATAGTCTCAAAGACACTGGAAGTTTCTGGAGCAACAGGGCAGAGTGGACCTCCCGCCGGCCCTGGGAAACCTGGACCAACAGCATCCATGGCCCTGCTGCCTGGGCTGGACAGAAGACGGTGGGAGAAGAGAGAGCAAATCAGACCCCTGGCAAAGACGACCCTGCTGCTGTCTGGACAACTGGAATGGAAGCCAATGGGTTCCCGACTTCTGTGGGAATAATAAATGCTGGCTGCACATTCCAGAAACTCCAGAGTGTGTCCGAGTGATGAACGAGGGACAGTGGACCCTTTGTTGTTTCTGGCCCTCTGTATTTAAGACCCAGAAGGAAGCATTTCCATAACGCTGGTGCTGCTCGCATTGTGCGCTGTTACAATCCATCATCCCTTCGAATTCTCTAGAGACTTTGCTGAGGGTATTTATCCCCCTGCTCACCAGCCTGGGTCCGTCTGGTCTCATTCGACGTGCACGTGTCTTCCACCTCACCAGGACAATCACACCAGCTGTGGCATCACGGGAGGAGTGGCGGCTCACCACGGCCTCTGTTCCTGCATCAGCGCAGTTAAGTGGGAGACAGCAGCTGAGAGTGGCACAAATCTGGCATTTCCGGAAAATGCCAAACAGCAGGCCTGGCCGCTCTTCCCTTGTCCTCACCCTTGCCTGGCTGGACAGTGCGGGCTCATCCTACTACAAGTCGGAAGAGGCCCTGGCGGCGAGGAGTGCGTGAGCCAAACACCAGGGCCTTTCCTCATCTCCTCAGAACAGCCACAAGCTACTTACCCAGATGTGGAAGAAACGGCTTGAGGGGCCACTCAGGATCCTCATTTCAGCTCAGGTGAAAACGGAGGCTGCACTTCTCTGGATGCTGGAGCATGAACACAATGTGATGTTGTATTTCAGCTGGTGATTGAAGCTGGATGGAATTCTCGTCTTTTGTTTTGTTTTACATCTCAGCAGAAGCTATTTTAGAAGCTTGTCCTGAACTATGGCTGAAGTTTAGGGAAGCAGAAAGTAGGAAAGGGTGTTGCTCCCACCCCGACAACAAGAAGAAAGCTGCAGGACTGCTCTCCTTGAGTCTGTGGGACCTGAGACTGACCCGGAACCTAGAGGGGGAAAGAGATCGGCGCCTGCAGGGAGAAGAGGCCCGAGCACCTGCCTAGGAGGCCGAAGTGAAACTGGAAACGTGCTAGCCATGGACTGCGGGCTGGTGGGAGACTCAGAGGCACACACAGCAGCAGACCTGGGGCTCCACACCTGCAGGTTCCAGGCCTTTTCTCTGGGAAACCCAGCCTGGGCCCACAGGGAGAACTGGGACCCATCCCAAAGCAGCGCTGCAGTGGGGAGGGCTGGGCTGCTGTGGAGACACCACCCAGGGCGGATGGGACCACGGCACCAGTGCTGGGGACCCCAGGGATCCCACTGCAGAAAGGGAGGGGAACAAGGAAACAAAAGCAGCTCTGCCCTGAGAGAGGGGAAGGGTCACTTGGGATGCCAGACCCCAGATCCCATTTTACAGCTCCCCACCCCCGTAAGGCCTGACCAGAGCATCACAGAATGTGCCCCCACATCCCACCACCGTGATAAGAAGCCATGAATAAGATGATCAGTGGATGGCAGCTGCTCTGAAGGGCAGCATGGAAGGGGGACCCAAGGCAAAGAGAGAAAATGCAAGGTGTCTCTGGTCTCTAGAGGAGTGGGAAGTCCCCAGTGGAGCACAGTAACCATAGCAACAACAAACTTCAAACCCAACCGGGTTCCCAACTAGGTCAGCACAGGCCCTCACCCTAGGCGCCCAGAAGGAAAAAATTCCACACATAGTGAAACAAAATCAGCAAGTCTAAAATGGCTGTAATTGGAATTGTAGATGGAGAAGAGAGAATGGGACAAAAAGAATATTTGAAAGAATGATCACTGCGAATTTACCAAAATTAGCGAGAACAAATCACAAACCTAAGAAACTAAAGAACAGCAAGAAGGATGAACAATGACAGCACCAAAAACAACACCGAGGCACACCACACTCAAACTGCTGAAAACCAGACAGAAAGAAAATCCTGAACACAACCAGAAAGGGGGCGAACGGGAAGCATTCCCCCTGGAGAAACAGGGATAAAAGTTATGGAATACTTCTCAGAGAAATTATGCAAGCTTTTTTTCATATGTTTGTTGGCCACGTGTACGTCTTCTTGTGAAGTGTCTGTTCACGTCCTTGGCCCACTTTTTAATGGGGTTGTTTGGTTTATTCTGGTAAATGTGTTTAAGTTCCTTGCAGACTCTGAATATTAGACCTTTGTCAGATGAATAAACTGCAAACATTTTCTCCCATTCTGTCAGTTGCCTGTTCACTCTGATGTTAGTTTCTTTTGCTGTGCAGAAGCCCTTTCGTTTAATTAGATCCCATTTGTCAGTTTTTGCTTTTGCTGCAATTGCTTTTGGCATTTTTGTCATGAAGTCTTTGCCCATGCCTATGTCCTAAATGGTACTGCCTAGATTTTCTTCTAGGGATTTCATAGTTTCGGGTTTTACATTTAAGTCTTTAAAACTCAACATCACTGATCATTAGAGAAACGCAAATCAAAGCCACAATGAGATACCATCTCAGACCAGTCAGAATGACTACTATTAAAAAGTCAATAAACAACAGATGCTGGCGAGGTTGCAGAGAAAAAGGAACACTTTCATGCAGTTGGTGAGAGTGAAAATTAGTTCAGCCATTGTAGAAGACAGTGTGGCGATCCCTCAAAGACCTCGAGGCACAAACGCCATTTGACCCAGCAATCCCATTGCTGGGTATGCACCTAAAGGAATATAAATCATTCTATTTTAAAGATACATGCATGTGTATGTTCACCACGGCACTATTCACAATAGCCAAGACATGAAATCAATCTAAATGCCCATCAGTGATAGACTAGATAAAGAAAATGTGGTACATATACACTATGGAACACTATGCAGTCATAAGAAGGAACGAGATCATGTCCTTTGCAGGGACATGGATGGAGTTGGAAGCCATTATCCTCAGCAAACTAACGCAGGAACAGAAAACCAGCTGCTGCGTGTTCTCACTTGTAAGTGGGAGCTGAACGATGAGAACACATGGACACCTGAGGGAACCACAAACACTGGGTCCTGCTGGAGAAGGGGTGAAGGGGGAGGGAGAGCATCCAGAAGAAGGGGTGAAGGGGGAGGGAGAGCATCCGGAAGAAGAAGGGGTGAAGGGGGAGGGAGAGCATCCGGAAGAATCACTAATGCATGCTGGGCTCAATATCCAGATGATGGGACGATCTGTGCAGTAAACCACCATGGCACACATTTACCAATGTAACAAAACTGCACATCCTGCACATGTACCCCCAAACTGAAAAGCTGAAGAAAAAAAAGAAGTTATGCAAGCAAAAAGACAAGTAACATCTTTAAAGTGCTAACAGAAGAAAAAGTTCTCAGAATTCTACATCTATTGAAAGTATCCTTCAAAAGTGAAGGAGAAAGAAAGACTCTCCCAGGTGAACAAAACGGAGGGCACGCACTCAGCAGACCTGCCCTGTGAGAAATGGCGAAAGAAGTTCTCCAAGCAAAGGGAGTATGATATAGGTCAGAAACTTAGAGCGAAACAGGTATAAATATCATAAGAACGGAAAAAACGAAGATAACATATTTTTTCTATTTTTAATTGCTCTGAAAGATCAACGACTAAGCAATAATAGTGCTATGGTTGGAATGCTGGTGTCCCCTGTACACCTCATTTTTTGAAATCCTAACCCCTGAAGTGGTGTCATTAGGAGGTGGGGTCTTCGGCAGGTGATGAGGTCATGAGGGTAGAGGAGGCTTCATGAGTGGGATTAGTGCCTCATGAAAGGTACCCAGAGAGCTGCCTCCCCTCCCACCACTGCGGACACAGTGCGAAGTTGCTGCTGGTAAGCCAGGAGCTGGGCTCTTGCCAGATGCCAAATCTGCCCATGCCTTGATCTGGGACTTCCCAGCCTCCAAAACTGCAAGAAATAAGCGTTTGTGTTTAGAAGCCACCAAGCTGATGGTATTTTGTTAGAGCAGCCCAAACAGATTATGACAAATAGCACCAATGAATTGTGTGTACAACATGGAAAATGGAAATGCACAGGAACGACAGTGGCACGGGGATGGCAGAGCAGGGTGGGGACATCCTGCCATAAGGTCTGCACGATGGCAGAGGGGTTGGGGACATCCCGCTACGAGGTCCGCACGGTGGCAGAGGGGAGTGGGGACATCCCGCTACCAGGTCTGCATGCTTCCAGTGAAGCAATAGTATATTACTTGGAGGTGGACTCGGATTCCTTAAAAAATGAATATTACAAACCACAATTCACAACCAAATGTTTTAAAACAGGTTTTACATAATATCAACTGAGAAGATGAAATGGAATAATAACAAATGTACCATTAAACTCAGGCAAGGCAGAAAGAAAGGGAAAAAACAGAACAAATGGAAAAATACAAGACAACTGACAAGATGGCAGTTACTACTCTCATTCCATCAATAATCCTTTAAATGTGGGTGGTCAAAGCCACCAGTTAACATGCAGAGAATGCCAGACTGGTCAGAAATAGGCAAGCATCAAATACAGGCTGTTTACAAGAAACCCATTTTAAACATGAAAACATACATCTGCCAGGAGTAAACCAAGGAGAAGGAATACTATGCTAACACCACCTGAAAGAAAGCTGGAGTGAAACATTGATTTCAGGCTAAGTGGACTTCGGAACAAGGAGATTCTACACTGACAAACAGGTACACATGCCAGGAAGACAGGACGATCCTAAATATCCACTGCCCAACAACAGAGCTTCAAATTACATGAGGCAAAAACTGCCAGGACTGAAAGGGAAAACTGACAAATTCACAATTGGAGGAGGACTCCTCTATTCTGCACTCTCGGAAATTGATAAAACAAGTAGGCAGAAAATCAGTAAGGCTATTGATGACCTGAGCAGCAATATCAACTGACCACCTTGACTTCACAGACATTCCAGGACACTGCAGTCGGTAACTGCAGAGTGAGCATCGTTCTCCAGTGCACAGAGGCACTCGCGAAGTCAGGCCATCCAATGGAAACATGTAACTCATGAAAGTGTGTTCTTGAGGCATAATGGAATTCAAGTGGAAATCAGTAACAGCAAGACATCTGGAAAATCCCCAAATATTTGGAAATTGAACAACACATGTCTAAATAATCTAAAATCAAAGAGGAAGTCTCAAAAAAATTAAGCACATAAATATACATAATAAGTAAATATATAAATAAAAACATAAAACATGAAAATATGTGAGTTGCGTTTAAAGCAGTACTGGACTTTTAGACCATCACAAGCACAGACTTAAAAGAAGAAACTGTACCATTATTCACCAAGGCTGCAAACTTAACTACCTTCTCAGCTTCACTGTACCTCGAAGGAAGATGTGGCAGTCATTTATTCTCCCGAAGCAGAACTTCAGAATCACTTCATCTTCTCAGGTAGACCTTCGAGAGAGCACACAGTCCACTTTTCAGTGGCAACCTGCCGTCCTCAACAAAGCAAACCACATCTGATGTGCCCACAGGTAGAGTCTGGGTTTGGACAGTTAGTACATTTTCTTCTCTGAATGGCTTACTATGGAATTGAATTTTTTTTTTTTTTTGTAAATAAACAAGGATGTGATTCCTAAGCAGCCAGCACTCCTCCCGCTAGAGCATGGGGTGGGATTGATCTGTCCCAGCTGGACTCTGGCTGTGGAAGGACACCCTTAGATTTTCTGGCTTTGCTGGCCTTCCCCAACAAATGGTTGTCACTGCATAGAACATTCCGGGGCCACTTGTGGTGCCTCAGACACACAAACCCAAGAAAGGCTAGTAATTAAAACTCCCCAACAGGGCTGAGTGAAACACACTCTTCATCTTTAAGGAGGAATAACCTGTCTTGGAAGGTTCATTCCGCTCCTTGCAGGCTTGGCGCTGTCAGGTTTCTGAATGTTCAAGCAAAGCCAAAAATCCAGGTTTTGACCTGAAACCTGATTCTTAAAAGTTGCTAGGCTGATCTCAAACTCCCAAGTTCAAGCAATCCACCTGCCTCAACCTCCCAAAGTGCTGGGATTACAGGCGTGAGCCACCACGCCCAGCCTGCCTTCAAATTTTAAATCTCCCTGGTGATGCCCTCTGCACACGAGCCCCACAACCATTGTCCCAGGGTTGATGGATATTAACACAGCGTGACCAGGGGCTCCGGGGGTGAGAGCCCCCATTACCCTGGAAGTAATATCTCCACAGGAATGACAACAGGGGCTCTAGAAAGGCTGGGAGACACAGGGGTGCTGGGTTCTTGGCGCCGGGCCCCACGCCGTGTGGGTGGTGAAGGAGCCAGGCAGAGCCACCTCGGAACCCCAGCTGTCACTGACCACGGTCACAAGTAAAAGCCAGATGACCAGGGCAACGTCTGAGACAGGGGCCTGTTCTGCCCAGGCCCTGAGGTTCTAGAAGGTTTAAGTCAGCAGGGAGAAAGGGAGAACAAGGAACAGCAGACTTGAATACAACTTCTGCTTCCCACCCTCTGTCACTGAACATCCCTTAAACCCCCTCCCAACTGACCATGCTTCAGCCAGGAGTTTGGTGACCGAGGGGCCTGGAGTCTGTTCTGAAGACATTTCGTTCCTGCATTTTGGTTGACAAGATGAATGGTCCTCCCAAACCTCCAGGAAGCGCGAGGACCTCTCACTGAAGCCTCTGACACTCTTTAAAGGGCTGGGTTGGTAAAGTGATGGCAGGTGATCCTCACACAGCCCCCGGGAGGTGCTGCGGCCCCTGAACCGGAGGAGCTCAACCGCACAGCCCCAAAGGCATCTCCTCCCCGCAGCTGACAGCGATTCACTGAAAGAAAAATCACTCACACCTGTAATCCCAGAACTTTAAGACGGTGAAGCAGGAGGATAGTTTGAAGCCTGGAGTTCGAGACCAGCCTGGGCAACATGGCAGGACTCTGTCTATAAAAAATACAAAACTTAGCCAGGTGGGGTGGCACGCGCCTGTGGTCCCAGCTACTTGGGAGGTTGAGGTGGGAGGACCCCCTAAGCCCAGGAAGGCAAAGCTGCAGTGAGCTGTGATGGCACCACTGCACTCCAGCCTGAGTGACAGAGCAAGACCCTGACTCTAAAAAATAATACTTTAAAAATTTTAAAAAGAAAGACCAGCCTTGCTCAGAGCTCTTCATAGACGCCACTGATGGAAGCTCAAATTCCACAATCCTTTCCCTTTGCAACAGTCACTGCCTCGCAGGCAGATCTCGCCTCAGAGCAGGTGTGCGCCTTGCAATGGACGTGCGCACTCCACCCATTTGGGTCATGACCACGTCCAGCTAATCAGAAATTCCTCTAGTGGAGGAAGCTGTCCTTGTTTGTGGCTCCCCCAGAGAGTGGCTCAGCCCTGGAGGGTGTGGCCAGGCCCTGACTGATGTGTAAGAGGGAACCTGGGCTAAGAGACGGCTGCAGCCAGGACCCCGCCCAGCTGGTGACCTCAGTGCTGTTCAGGGTCCCCTCCCACACAGCCCACTGCTGCCTGTGGACCCTCAGAACACAGGGCTCCCAGCAGGAGACAGGGCATGGAAGGGAGCCCAGTCAATGTGGCCAGGATGGTGGGGGTCATATGCACACAGCTGGCACCACCCCAACCTGCCCACATCCCGAACAGCAGCAATGATGGCCTCTCATCCTCTGTCCCCCTGCTAACTCCTCAGCCCAGAAGATGCCAATGAGCCAGACGTGGCCCCTCGTGTGTCTGAGGAGAACTTCAGGGAAGAGGGAGTAAACCCAGTCCCTAAGCGCCTGCCCCTGCTTCGCGCCTCATCAACCACCAGGGCCCATGGCCTCAGTCAGCGCCACCAGCTGGGAGCAGCGGCAGACGAGCTTTCCTGTTAGAGCTGGGAAAGGAGCAGGGGAGGTAGGAGAGGCAGGGCTGGTTTTATAACATTTATGAAATACACACGTGGAGGAGGCGTCTCAGTCCATTTGGGCTGCCATAACGAAATCCCTTAGACTGAGTCATTGGAAACAACCTCAGACTGAGTCATTGGCAACAACAGAGACGTGTTGCTCACAGTGCTGGAGGCCGGGAAGGCCAAGGTCAAGGGGCCAGAGGACTCCATATCTGGTGAGGGCTCTCTGGCGCACCCTCTCACTGCGTCCTCACAGGGAGAAGGGACAGGCAGCTTCAGTGGGTTTTGTATTAGGCCGTTCTCACGCTGCTGTAAGGAAATACCTAAGATTGGGTAATTTATAAAGAAAAGAGGTTTAATTGGCTCACGGTTCCACAGATGTAGAGGAAGCATAGTGGCTTCTGCTTGGCTTCTGGGGAGGCCTCAGGAAACTCACAATCGTGGCGGAAGGCGAAGGGGAAGCCGGCATATCACACGAATGGAACACCAAGGGATGGGAGGTGCCACACATTTTTAAACAACCAGATCTCATGAGAACTCTGTCACGACAGCAGCAGCAAAGGGCCGGTGCTAAACCACTTATGAACAATCCACGCCATGATCCAATCACCTCCCACCAGGCCCCACCTCCAACACGGGGGGGATTAATAATTTGACATGAGATTTGGGAGGGGACACAGATCCAAACCAAATCAGGCCCCTTTTCTAAGGCCACAGATCCCATTCAGAGGGCAAATGCCCATGACCTCATCCCCTCTTGAAAGCATCACTCTTCAAAAGCAGCAGGTCAAAGGGCAAGACCTCCAGAAAACCCAACTGTGCCATGCCTCAGTCTAGGCCACAAGCACAGGCTGGGGTCCTGCCCTATGGCCCACGACTTTGTGCTGGTGATCAGTTCACCCACTGGCAGGGACACATCAAAGGCGGCTTTTCCTGTGGACCAGTGTCTAGCTCCCGGTACAGCCACTCTGGCCCTGATGCAGGGTTGCTGTGGAAGGTTTTGGTTTCAGGCACAGCCCAGAGACGCCCCTCGCTCTGACACAGCCCCAGGCTAACCTCAGCTCTGCCCTGACTGGAGGGGCTGGGATGATCAACATTTTTCATGTATCTGTCAGCCCGTATGTATATACTATTATTATTTGTCAATTAAAAATAAAATATTTTGGTTTGGGTGGGAGTTGAAAGAAAAAACTTTAATTTGAAAATCAGAAAAGAAATGGGGTCAGGAACACAAGACCCACAATAAGGAGGACGTCAGGACTGGCAAGGCGCCCTCCTCACTGTCCCTGGGGGTCCTCCGCAGGCCACAGGCAGGGCAAGGGAGCCTGTCAGGCATTCTCCGCACCCTGCGGCCTCGCTCTGGGAGTCCAAGGTCCTCAGAGGCAGGGATGTGGAACCACAAAGGGGAGACGCTGCAGGCTCTGCTGCAGGCACCTCTTCTCTGCACAGCGACCACCCCCCACTTTTCTGTGGTTAGGTGCTGACCTCATAAGGGGGTCATGTGATGCAGGTCTGACCAATCAAGCGACGCCATCCCATTGCCAGCGATTGGTTCTGGGACAAACATGTGACCCACTGTGGCCAATCAGAACCAGGCTGGGAGTTGCACAGGGAGTGCTGGGAAACAGTCACTGCCTGGCAGGCAGATCTCGCCTCAGCGCAGGTGTGCGCCTTGCCCTGGACGTGCACACTCCACGCATTTGGGTCATGACCACGTCCAGCTAATCAGAAATTCCTCTAGTGGAGGAAGCTGTCCTTGTTTGTGGCTCCCCCAGAGAGTGGCTCTATCCAGGACCGTCTCTATCCAGGACCCTCAGAGCTGCAAGTGGGTACCAGTCGCCCTCAGGTGTCCATGCTGGGAGAGACCCGGGATGGATCAGGGCCCAGATGGGGGCTGGGCAGCGGGTCAGAGCCAGGACAGGAGGTGCCACAAAGTGGGGGTATGGGGTCACAAGACCAAGCCAATGCAGATCAGCCGAGGCTGAGCAGAAATACCTGCTACCTCCACTGAGCCTGGAGCCAGCCGCCCCTGATCCCCCACCTTCTCGGAACTTAAGTCCGTTTTACTTATGGAGTTGAAGCTGATCTGCTGTTCTTTAAAAGCTTCCTCTCTGTAACTGTGTCATTTGAAGAATATTACACAAATGGAAGCATTCAGCCTGGAGCATTTTGAGACCAGCCTTTTGAGACCAGCCTTTTGCACTATTCTCTTGCAATCTGTCCAAGTCGTTATGTCATCAGATGGGAGCCGTCCTGGTGCTCACAGTCAGGCGAAGCTGTTCTCCTGGTGAACCCACACTTTACGGAACACCTGAATCACACAGAGCCATCTGTGACATGATGAAGCAAGACAAAAACAAGAACAACTGTGATCATATCAGATGACAGACAAAACACGAGCATGTTCCAAACCACAAAACAATCAACATTCCCTCTATCTTGGCCAGTGTGAGAGACCGCAGCCTCAGCACCAAGCACAGCTGCAGCCTTGCTCTGCTCTTCTTAGCTTCTATCTAAGAATTGTTAAGATGCCTGTCTTCATCCATTTTCTGCTGCTATAACAGAATACCACAGATTGGGACCTACAGTGGCTCGCACCTGTAATCTCAGCACTTTCGGAGGATGAGGCGGGCGGATCACTTGAGGCCAGGAGTTCAAGACCAGCCTGGCCAACATGGCAAAACCCTGTCTCTACTTAAAAAAAAAAAAAATAGCCAAGCATAATGATGGGTGCCTATAATCCCAGCTACTAGGGAGGCTGAGGTGGGAGAATAGCTTGAACCCAGGAGGTGGAGGTTGCAGTGAGCTGAGATTATGCCACTGCACTCCAGCCTGAGTGACAGAGTGAGACTCCGTCTCAACAACAACAACAAAAAAGGAATACCACAAACGAGGAAATTTATAATAAACAGAAGCATATTGGCTCACAGTTCTAGAGTCTAGGAAGTCCAATATCAAGTTGCTGGCATGTGGTGAGGACTTTCTTGCTGTATCATAACATGGCAGAGAGACAGAGAGGAGGTAAACCACCATAATAGCATGAATCCATTCATAAGCTGAACACCTCTTAACAGTCCCACTTCCCAACGCTCTCACGTGAGATTTGACGGGGGCAAACATTCAAACCATAGCAATGCTTAATCACAGAAATACCCCCCACTTCCTCACAGCATCTAATTCAGAGAAATTCCACTTCGCAAGTCACTTAACACAGGTCCAAGTCCTACGCTAAGTCCTTCTGATGCTCTCCTACTGAGAAGTCCACACTTCCCCAAGGTATGTGTTCTCCCTCACCACATCAATAAACTGAGTTTATTAAAATACACACCAAGGGGCTCTCCCACACTCACATCCTGCCTCCATCTCTCTTGGGAGCACCAAGTAAGGGTCCAGGGAAGACAGCCCACTAGCATGTGACCCCTTTGTGTCTCTGGCCCCTGGGGTTCTGCATCCTCATCCAGGCTCTCAGCGATCTGAACAGTGTTTGAGAAGAATTCTCCTCACTGGCTTTTAGGGCATCTGGCACCCCCAGGCCCCCCAGAAAGTACATGCTCACATCATGCCTTTCCTTGGAAACACCTGTCTTTCCTTAGGGAGGTGGGGGTGATATTGCTCCCAGTCTTTCCATCCTATGAAGAACTCTCCTTAAATCTCAAGTTACCATTCTCTGAAGTTAAAATTCACAGGTAGAGCAGGTTTCACTGGCTCTGGATGTGTGTTTATTGAACCTTCTGGACTCAGGTTTTCTGAAACCCCCCACCTAGAATAAGAGGCAGTTCATGACTGGAATCTCAGAGGCCAAACCCATATTTAGCCCCAGCCCATCTGACTTGTCTCCCTCACACCCAACCACACTCAGACGTCCTCCCTCCATCTTCTACCTGTGAGCTGCCATCTGCCTCCCCTAGACACAAAGAAGGACTGCAGAGGAGGATTGTTTCTCCTCTATCCTGGGTGAGTCTATTGCCCCCAGGAGTTTGCACCCTGGGTTGGTGAGTTTATAGAGCAGCCATTACCAATGCTAAGTGTGATCAATACCAGATGTGTTGTTACTTGCGTAATGAATACTAGAACTGGGTATCTATGGGTGAAGTTGCTAACTTATTACAAACCATTACAGGTCTTAGAAAAGCATTTCTGTTAGCGATGAGGGGACTTTCTAATATATTTTGGGATATGCCCCCAACCCTGAATGTACAGGTAGAGGAAACAACAGGCCTGCTGGCCTGTGTCCACAGTCCCCACATGGCCCTGTTCAGCCTGTGGATCAGAGGATGGCTGAGCATGGTGCTGCCTAAGAAGAAAAGACCCTGCCCCAGGACTTCCCTTTTCCTTCCTCTAGTAAACCCTTCCGGCAGGGTGACGCTGGGTCAGGTTTAAAGAAGGAGATCAGGATCTTCCTGGGCTTACAGAAGAGTTTGATATGGGCCATTCCGTGTTTGCCTCCTAATGAATGTCCGTGTATATGTGGCAGAATTGGTCCAGAGTTGCCTTATCATAGATTTGTATGCAAACATGTAACAGTCACCACTTCAAATTCTCTGGATGTAACTACCGTCCGCCAGAAATAATCTAATAGTTGTCCAAGGACAGATTTATTCAGGCCCTTTAACAACTGTCTGCACTCCAGGAGGGCTTCCTGCGAGGCCGTGACCAGCGATTCAGCCCCATCAAACACGCCGGGACAAAACTGCATGTGGAGATGGGATTTTGTGGCTCCAGTGAGGGGAGCTTCCCAGATACTCTGAAAGAGGTTTCTGGAACTGGGGGAGGATGGATGGCAGATTTAGTTTGAAGTGAAATTAACCAGCAAGAGTTGATGGGATGTGACTCCTGGAACTCAGGCAAAAACGCCAGCTCCTTACAATTTCATTTCCAGAGCATCAGAACTGCCAAGAGCCTGGGGTTCCCTAAGGACATCTCATCTCCCTGGATCTGGGAATAGCTTCCGGGTGCCTGGGCTTTGGACAGGTGTGTGGCGCAGTCCTCACTAGCACACGAGGTGGTGTCTCCACGGGGCTGCCTTAGTTTATTCCCCCAGTGACCGCTCACTGAGCAGCGGGCCTGTTCATGTCACTTCAACCCCAGGTGCTGCATCATCTCACCTCATCCCCTGCTGCCCCCAAAGTGGGCGCTGTGACCACTCCATCCTGCAGAGGAAGCTGAGGCCCAGAAAGCTCAAGTGGCTGCCAGGAGCACTCATGGGCATGGCTGCCTCTCTGCCCGCATTCCTCCCATGACACCTCCCAGACCAGGAGTCACTAAGTGCCTCCAAACAGATGACAGCACCTGTAAGACACCCAGAGCAGGAGAGAAGAAACCTCTCATCTGAGGATGCACCGTTGAAAAGGAAAATGCACCGCAAGTCTGAACGGTACCTCTGCAAACGTGCAATTCAAACCAGGCTCTCTAGAGAATGGGATGCTTCTGCAATGAGAGAGATTGTGCTTTCCAGCATTTCATGCAGAATTTTAAGTCAACGAGGGGCTTCTGATGGATACTCTATCCTGTTCAGAAACCCAGTGAGCTTCCTGAACCCAGCTGGTGCTGCCTGGCTTTCATGCTGAGTATGGGGAAAGGCTTATATTAGAGTCAGACCCTGGGACTCAGGACTGTGGGTGAGCCCAGCATCCCCACGCTCCAGATGGGATAAAAGGGAACAAATGCTGTCGAGCTGTGTTTGAGGAGAACATTCTTCTCATAATTAGTCCCTCAACTTCTAACAGCATCCAGAATGAAAAGAACAGGCCAGAACAGTGGTCTGCGTAACCACGCTTGTTTCAGTGCGCACTCAAACGCTGCCTTCTGTAAATGCTTCGCCTTCCGGCAGCCTGCACCAATGCAGAAAAGACTAGATTTCTCCCAGTTTCATTATTCAGCTGAAACGTTGTCTCATCCTGAAGCTGTGAAAATGCCCAACTTCCTTTCTCGTCTCAAAGGCACTCTCAATGAGTCCTTTCATGCTTCCACTCAGTGGTTCCTCAGCTTGGCTGAAACCAGCAGCAGCTTCCTAAAGACATTTGAGCTAAAGCTTCTTTTAATTTTCCAAAAAGGAAGGGAAGTAATCTTTTAAGAGCTTGAACACCTGACCTGGCCTTACCCCCACCTTCTCATTCCTTTCCTGATTCAACTATGGCCCTATCAGCTGCAGTTTCAAAATGGCAGCACAGACCGCAGACCCATAGATTCCCTTCCCTTCTAACCAAGTACAGACCCCAGACCCCATAGATTCCCTCCCCTCCTAACCAAGTAACAGTAACCACCTGCCTGGTGCACAAGAGACCGTATCATCTGTGCATTCATATAGTCACACGACTGTGATTTACTGGGCAGCTTTTTTGTACTAGGCACTATGCTGACTGCCCAAAAAAGGGCTACAGGATCATGATATTGGGCTCCATGTGTGACCACATCTGTTTCTGGGAAGAGCAGAGCTGGAGTTGTTTCTCAATCCTTCTCGTCCTTATTGTCCAGGGCCCGGGAAAAACCAGCCTTATACGCCACCCCCACTCCCACACGGGAACAATGCACTGGACCAAGGTCATGAATATTCAGACCCTGATGTGATCTTACCTGTGGAAGTCACGGCCATCGGGGGGTGGGGGTGATCAGAAAACTCCTGTTTCCTTATCTAATTGCCTCTCTGTAGCAGATGACATTGAAATGATACAGACTGAAAGATGAGAATCTGTAAAAAAAACAGAACAGAAAATTATGTTGGTTTGTTTCAAGTTGCCTTTCAATCATTCTCCTTTTTTCTCATTCTGTGTTGAGAATGAACTTAACACTTGATAGATATAGACACTAAGTGCTAATACACTATGTGCACAGAGCAAATGTGAAGTAAGATACGGCTCTCCAAAGAGCTTAGAATCTAATCAGATAGATAAGAAAGACACAGCCCCACACAACACAAGGGATAATGTGCATGACAATGAACGACCTGGGCCAGGTGTGGCCCTGGGGTGATGGAGGAGGGAGACCAGCTGGTCTAAAGACATGAGGAGGAGGTTGGAGAAGACAAGATTATCTGGAACTTGAAAAACGATGAGTGTCTGTTGGTGTGGCTGGAACCGCATGCAGTCCCCCTTCTCCTACAACTGAGCCTCATTTTCCTTGATGAGTCACCCATCTCATCATTCTATGTGTTTAGCAGGGCTGATCATTTTCCTGGATCTAAGATGGTCATGTGACTCACACCTGGCTAACTGCATCATCAAAGTCCTTACCAGAGATAGACTCAGGGACAGACATGTCTGTCCTGAATTTCATTGAAACTGTCAAAAAAGAAGAATTCTGGGCTTTCTAGGAAGATGCAAATACAGTTGGCCTTCTGTGTCTGCAAGAGTCTGCATCTGTGGATTCAACCAACCACAGGCAGAAAATTTTCAAAAAAGAAAAAATAATAATACAACAATAAAAATCACAAATTTTTAAACTACAGTGTAATAACTATTGATGTAGCATTTACATTGTATTAGGTACTATACATAATCTGGAGATGATTTAAAGTATACAGGAAGATGTGTGTGTATTCTATGCAGATCCTATGCCAGGAGGATGTGTGTGCATTCTATGCTGATACTATGCCATTTATAAAAGGGACTTGAACATCCATGGATTCTGGCATCCTTGGGGGCTCCTGGAACCAATCGCCTGAGGATACTGAGGGACAGCTGTATTAGTGAAACTCAGATCCAGGCAGCTATCTTGGTATCACTGGGGACAGCCAAGGCACAAATGAGAAATCAGATCTGTGAGATGGAACAAGACAACATCTTAATACTGTCACTTGAGCCCCTAGATCTAGCCATCCCTGAGGCCATCTCTTCGGATATTTTTGTTATATGAGCCAGTAAATTATAGTTTTTGCAAAAGCTGCTTTGTGTTTTGTTTCTGCCACTTCAGATTGAATTAAAACCAAATAAATCTGCCTGATACTTTGCAATGCCATGTAAGAGTCTGTTTGAGGATTGAGAGTTGGAAGAAAGTTCTAGTATTAAGAATAAACTTTTCCAAACTTGATCTGGATCACCCCCAAGAAAAGGCTCCACATTTAAAAACAGCTCTGGGAACTCTGGCCTAACCACAGGGGCCGCTTTCTCTTCCAGAGAACACCGTGTAGCTTGGAGGTGTTTATGGACTGGGCCTAACCACGGGGGACCACTTTCTCCACCAGAGAACACTGTGTAGCTTGTTTATGGGCTGATGTGTCTCATGACTCTCAAGGGCATAAGAAGGTGGCGTTTCCCACCACAGGTGCTGGGGGCGCTTGATCTGGCACACACACGGAAACACAGCCCTGCCCGCTTCCCCTCACCATTATGAACTTTGAGGCCGACCCCTCATGAATCTGATTCTAAATCTGAAAACACACTCCTGGCTGCTTTGGAAGTGGGGCATCGTCCACAGGGTCTGTGTGTGGTGCTGCCACCCTGAGCCTCTGCTCTCTGCTCCTCCCATCAAGGAAGGCCAGGAGTGAGGTGGAGAGATGGCAAAGGACCAGCTCCTTTCTCTACCCACAGAGCCTCTCCCCCAGGGGGATGCTCCAGAAAAGCAGCTCCCAATGAGGAAATTGCACATCTTGGCTTCCTGGAATAAAGAGGGGAGCAGAAGAAACCAACTGAGCATGGCCACAGGCCGTGCAGCTCTGGTTGCCACCCCTGACCAAGGGTCCTGCCAACCCAAGGGCACTCACCCTGGCAGAAGCCTCAGCCTGGCCCCTCCAGGTGGCAGGAGGAAAGTGAGGAGACAGGAAGGTTGCTCCTGGCTCCAGGACCTGGAGGCCTCAAAGCTGGAGTTCTCCAGGGGCTTCTGGTGGCAGAGTCAGCTTCAGGCAACCTCTTGAGTATTAGATTTAATTACCTGGAAAAGAAGCTTCCTGGAGCTTTCCTGGCCTGAAAAATGTGCTTGCTTTAATTGTTGAATGGAACAACTACATTACAGAAAGTCTACGGAACAGAGGGGAAATGGTACCCAAATACCAGCAGCATAACACAATAAAATGTCATCTTGCTTATTGCCTTCCAGGGTACAAGTGTTTTATGATTGCCGTCCTGTTTTTCAAAAATGTGGCAACTTTTCTAACTGCTTGACATGAAACCATTTTCAATTTTATTGTTTTAACAGCAGCATGATTAATGAGTGCCTGTCAGTTCAATGAACTGGTGTCACCCCATCTCAGGAAATCATTAGTAAATAACTTGATAAATAACTTCTCCAACTTGATGGCCAGTGGAAGGCTCAGGAGTCCCAGCACAGGGTCTAGAGTAGACCTACGGCTGCAGCCATGGCGCAGTGTGAGGAAACTGGTTTCAGGTGCAGAGCGGGTACCTGGGCAGGTGCAAACAGCTGAGCCCACAAGTTTGCCTCATCAGGAGGACGCTGATGCCCCTGAGGCCCTGTTCTTGGATAACCCAGCCCCTGAAGTCCATTGTGAACACACTCCAGGATTTCACACATGCAGCCTGGCACCAGTGACAGGCTCTGGAAATACTGCAGATAATCCCTGAGAGCACAGAGGTCTCCCTCTGCAGAGCAAAGCAGACCGTGGGAGTCAGCCAGCACCCGTTCTTGACGAGTACAGACATTAAGCCTCCATTTAACTAGGGACTCTAATGGGTTCGAGTCCTGCAGAGTCTCTAAGCTTGACCCTCTCTGGAGACTGAGTACGGGACCTCCAGACCCTCAGGGCATAGAAGACAGGCGTGGAACAGGACCACATGCTCGCAGACTACAGCTGCAGGTCTCACCACTGTGAACGTGACAAGGATCAGAGAGACCACCCTGAGCTGCTCACATGTGGCTTATTTTTTTGTTTCCATCTTTTCCAGGAATTTACTCTGTTCTCTCTGTCTAAAACACCATCCATCCTGTGTAGCAAGGAAATTTTTAGGCCCTCTCAAGTCCTACCTTGATTTAAAATACGGAATTGTAATAAAGAGGAAAATGAAATGCAGAGATTCCCGGCAAGATGCTAAAATGTCTGGAGCTAAAACCTGAGTTGTCTGCGTAATAAGCCAACTTAGTGCCAGATCAGAAAATGTGTGCAGCCCATACACATTTCCCAAGCTCTAGCCACAGAGATTAAAGGTAAAGATGGAAAAGAACAGTCTTTCATATGAGGATTTCATGACCATGAATTTTCCCCACTGTCTTCCTAATTCGGGGTCTGCAGACACACTGAAAGATAATCTTTGTAAGGATGAATGGCCAGGCCAGAATGTTAGTGGCGTGTGTGTTCGGGAGGCAGTGACATGATCCTATTTGGTCCCAGACTGTGAGGCAAGACTCCCTGGTTCAAATCCAAGCTCTACCACTCCATAGCTGGGTGATGTTGGGATGAGTGAGTTTACCTCTCTGAGATTTAGCTGCCTTATTTATAAAATGGAATGACAACAGTCCTTACAGCAAATCATTATTGAGGAAACGAAATAAGTTACCTATCATTCTTAGTTCACAATACGAACTCAATGAATGCTAGTGGGAGGATGATGAAGGAGGAGGAAAAGTTTTATCATAGATACAGTATTTAAGATAAATAACTTTTTTTTTTTTTTTTTTTTTGAGGCAGAGTCTCGCTCTGTCACCCAGGCTAAAGTGCAGTGGCATGATCTCGGCTCACTGCAAGCTCCGCCTCCTGGGTTCATACAATTCTCCTGCCTCAGCCTCCCGAGTAGCTGGGACTACAGGTGCCCACCACCATGCCTGGCTAATTTTTTCTATTTTTAGTAGAGATGGGGTTTCACCATGTTAGCCAGAATAGTCTCGATCTCCTGACCTCGTGATCCGCCTGCCTCAGCCTCCCAAAGTGCTGGGATTGAAGGCGTGAGCCACCACGCCCAGCCTAAGATAAATAACTCTTAAGGTCCCTATTGATGTCTGGTGGTTTGATGAATTGATTCATTCAACAAGTGATTATTGGAAAGATTAAATAAGATGATGCATGCAAAGTTCTTAACTTAGCATCCTCTAAATTAAAGTGTCCAATAGATGTTCATTGTGAATATGATAATGATAATGGTAATAGTTACAATAATGATGGTGGTGATGGTGATGATGATGGTGAGGGTGAGGGTGATGATGGTGATGGTAGTAGTGGTGATGTTGGTGATGATCATAATAGGATGATGAGTATGGTGGTGATGATGGTAATAAGGATGATGCTGGTGGTGATGGTGATGATGTTGATGGTGGTGGTGATGTTGGTGATGATTATCATGATAGTGAAGATGACGATAGTGGTGGTGATTGATGGTAATGATAGTGGTGGTGACGATGGTGATAATGATGGTGGTGATGATGGTGATGGTGGTGGTGATGATGGTAGTGATGGTGATGATGGTAATGGTGGTGGTGACAATGGTGATAATGATGATAGTGGTGATGATGGTGATGGTGGTGGTGATGATGGTGATGGTGGTGATGATGGTAGTGATGGTGATGATGGTAATGATGATGGTGGTGGTGACAATGGTGATAATGATGATGGTGGTGATGCTGGTGATGATAAAGGTGATGATGCTGATGGTGGTGGTGATTTCACGTCAGTGATGATTATCATGATAGTGAGGATGATGATAGTGGTGGTGACAATGGTGATAATGATGATGGTGGTGATAATGGTGATGATTTTGGTGGTGACGATGATGGTGATGATCTAATGATGATAATGGTGATGATGAGAGTGGTGATGTTGGTGGTAGTGATGATGACAGTGATGGTGATGATGTGGCTGAGGAGAATGACAGATAAGAATGAGGAGAATCCAATAGATACATCTAAAATAAGTAACTACCTGTGTGAACCTGCTAATCACAGGTGGATTTAGATAAATTTGTCCATATATATCAAGAACTCACTAAGGACCAGGTGCTCTGCTAGGAAATTTTTCACCAGAGAGGCTTCCACATGTGCACAATAACTCAGGTATAAAAGTATTCTCTGTGGCCTTGATGGTAGCAGCAAAATAGCAGAACTGTCCAAATGCCCATCACTAGACAAGTGATGAAGACTCGGAGGCTATTCTGCATTCATAGCTGCCATATTCCATCAGATCCCAAAGACAACACCAGAAGTTCCTCTGACATTTCTTTCCCTGCATCTCCCCCTGTGGCCAGTGAGGCTGGGCCATCAGCGGGGACCAGAGGGTCTGCCTAAGAACAAGGTGGGCCCCACTGTCTGCTTTCTCTGAAGAAAGCTACAGGAGCCACAAATTCTGGGTGAGTGAGTGTGTGGGGGGTTTTAAGATGAAAAAGTTCCCAGGTAAGAGGATGAGGGGAAGGGTAGCAGGATGGAGAAGACAGCAAGTGGGAAGAGCCTGGGCTTTGGGGCCAGATGACACCCAGTTCTGTTCCTGGGGCCACTCAGGCCAGCTGTGCAGTCTCAGAACATGGCCGAACCTCTCTGGGCATCCATGGTCTCACTGTGGAAAAACAATGAGTGCCTTCCTCATGAGGATGGATGGGTGGCCAGGTATATGTAAACTAAGACGTTTGATGTATGACACTATTTCACATCATAACATTTTCTGATGTTGCCCAACTCAAATCCACGCCCACTTTTCTCTACTACCAGTGTCTGAACTATGAGATGCCTAACAAGGCTGGGTATAAAATTTGGGGATCCTGGTCCCATTTTACTGAAAATATGCTTCTTGGAGTTTAAGCTTTCTCCCTCCATTAAACATAGAAACTTTTCAGAGGGATCAGCCTGTGCTTTCTTCACTGGGGTTTTCATATAATGAGTGGAGCCTCCTTGTATGAGTCCATTTTCACACTGTTGATAAAGATATACCTGAGATTGGGCAATTTCTGAAGAAAAAGAGGTTTAATGAACTCACAGCACCAGATGGCTGGGGAGACCTCACAATCATGGCAGAAGGTGAAAGGCATGTCTTACATGGCGGCAGACAAGAGAGAATGAGAACCCAGTGAAAGGGGTTTCCCCTCATAAAACCATCAGAGTTCGTGAGACTCGTTCACTCCCACAAGAACAGTCTGGGGGAAAGCACCCCTGTGGTTCAGTTGTCTCCCACTGGGTCCCTCCCACAGCACGTGGGAATTATGGGAGCTGCCATTCAAGATGAGATTTGGGTGGGGACACAGCCAAACCATATCACTCCTGAATCCACAAGAAAGACATGAAGTGTGCGCAAGGGGAAAAAAGGTTTTAAGCCAGTGAGCGGCTGGGGGCTGTGTCACTGCAGCACTGCACAGACTGTTCTGACTGATGTCTCTCCCATTCATTGGCACTGTGCAATGAAGCCTCCTGGAACTAAGATGTGGCCTCAGTTGAAGGTGGGATCCAAATTGACTGTGATTAATTCCACCTTCCAATTAAACATGAGCTCCTAAAAGAAATCAGCCAGCATCACAAAAAGAAAAACAAAACAATCCCTTTCTTCCATGTCCATGTTCTGTGATCTGGGACGCATGTCTGCTGTACTGGTATTTAAATTCTCATATGCTTATCCTTAACTCCACTCCTGGCTTCCTCGTGGGCTTCTGGAGGAAGGAGGATATTTGTCATTCACCCCTGCTCACTGCACATTCTTGACAGGGCCTATGCATCTGACAGAAAATCAGGGGAAGGTGACCATTTGGCACCACTCCTACCAACTTCAGATTGCTTGAAGGCTGGATTAAGGCCAGGGTGAAATCTACGGGAAGAAGCCACTCTCTTCCAGGGGCCCTCCCTGCAGCGAGGCTTCATCATACACTGGGTGAACCTCCAACTCTTTAATTAAAAACTGAAGGTTGAGGGAGCCCAGCTGCCTGCAGACTACCTGACTTTGGCTCATAGCCAGTTCCAACCCAGCTGGAGTGAAAGTTGTAGTTCCTGGGCTCCTGATGAAATTAATTAAGAGAAAGCTGACAGAGAGATAGATGGAGGTTGCATGACTCACAGAACCAGCCAGCGATCCATTTGTAGGGAGCCTGTGTTGGGGACCACAAGCTCAGTCTCCTACCAGGGCTGCTTTGGTGACATGAATTCTTCAGACCTAGCCAAGGGCTGTCAAGAAGGAATAGAACCCAGGGTGCCGAGCCTTACCGCTCAGCTGGAGAAATCACACGGTAAGTGTTGACATCTGGTCCAGGTTCTTCCTAAACAGGCCAAATTCAGCAGGTCCAGGCTGGACTGGGATGACAGGTCACTGCCTTGTGATTCTGTCTGACAAGCTACAAGAAACCGGTGCGCCTGACCACAGAGACCAGGATGAGGTGACCTCCATGGAGGCTCCCAGCTCAATCAGCTGAATTCACTGCTGCTTGTGAATTGTGTGATGTATGTGCATATATGCGTGCATCTGTGTGTATCTGTGTGCGTGTGCACACCTGTGTGTGCATGTGTGTGTGCACCTATGTGTGCATGTGTGTGCATCTGTATGTATCCACCCGTGTGTGCACGTGTGCATATGTGTGCATCTGCGTGTGCAGCTGTGTGCATCTGTGTGTGCATGTATATCTGTGTATCAGTATGTATGCATCTGTGTGTGCGTGTGTGCACGTGTGTGCATCTCTATGTGCATGTGTGCTCTATATCTCAAAGGGGGGCCAGAGGATGCCACACAGAAGGCCCTGTGCAGAGCTGGTCCTGGAGAAAGGTACATCAGGCCCAATCCCTCTGCATCCCCACAGCGTTTTTTTCTGGGAATTCTAACACAAACTGAAGACCTTCAGCCTCACTGCATTAAACTACTTGCCCTAGGAAGCTCCAGCTCGAGCCATGCACCACCCACGCCCTTCCGGAGCTCAACAGCCACACAGCCCCGCCCCATTTTCCATGCACCTAAGCTGCCCAGGGCTGTGCTACAGTCAGCCCCAATAACTGTGATCAATGGGCCTGGCGGGGGAGGTGCCAGGGTACCAGAAGGCAGGGGAATGGGAGGAAGCCCATGAGGTGGGACCCTTTCCTAGAAGAACCACTGCTTTCCCAGGCCTTGTTTAGAGGCACCCTCTTTACGGGGCTTTCCACCAAGAAAACGATCACCTGGATTTAACCAACGCCCTAAGAGGCTGCTGTCCCCATCACCTTCGTGAGTGCCACAGTTCACGAAATGTCTCCTTTATGCACGGGTATTTAAGCTGTGGGGTTTGGAAACCGGAGCATCACTGACAGAAGCAGGCCTGGTCAGCAGCCCGCTGGGGGCTGGGTCCAGCTCTCAAACAGCTTTGCCTGCACGCAGTAGTGCCTCAATCCTTTTTTATGTCCGTGCTTTCAGGTAGGTCAAGCATTGCCCTCACACCCCGTGCCCCCTCCTGTACATTTCACAGCTCTGTGTTCCCTGTCTGGTCTCAGAGGGCAGATGGGTTTGCAACCCCTGACCAGGAGTTGGTCCTGGTCCCAGCATTCCTTGGAGAGACTACATTTCCCAGCATTCCTTGCAACTAGGTCTGGTCCAGTGCTGGGTTTGGGCTAAGGAAGCACCAACCAAACGATGTAAGCAAATTCCAGCCCACAGATCTGTAAGGAAGCTCCTTCCTTGCTCACTCTCTCTTCCCCAACCCTCTGAGCACATGGTGCAGGGAAGCAACTTCAGACAACTGATGAGAACAGACTGGAGCATGGCAGAGACTTCAATCTGTGACACAATTCTCCCATCCCTCTCCCTCTCCTCAGACCTTGCTATTCCCTGTGACACAACAGTATTGAAATTAGGCCAATTAATAACCCTACAATGGCCTCTAAGTGTTCAAGTGAAAGGAACGGTCACACATCTCTTACCTTAAATCAAAAGCTAGACAGGATTAAGCTGAGGGAGGAAGGTATGTGGATAGTTGAGATAGGCCAAAAGCCAGGCCTCTCACACCGAACAGCTAGCCAAGTTGTGAATGCAAAGGAAAAGTTCTTGAAGGAAATTAAAAGTGCTTCTCCAGTAAAACATGAATAAGAAAGCAAAAAGGCTTTTCTTTTTGCTGATATGCAGAAGGGTTTAGTGGTCTGAATAGAAGATCAAACCAGCCACAGCATTCCTTTAAGCCAAAGCCCAATCCAGAGCAAAGCCCTAACTCTCTTCAATTTTGTGAAGGTTGAGAGAGGTGAGGGAGCTGCAGAAGAAAAGCTGGAAACTAACAGAGGTTGGTTTATGAGGTTTTAAGGAAAGACACCATCTTCATAAGATAAAAGTGCAAGGTAAAGCAATGAGTGCTGATAGAGAAGCTGCAGTAAGTTATCCAGAAGATCTAGTTAAGGCCATTGATGGTGGCGGCACTAAACAACAGATTTTCAGTGTAGACAAAACAGTTNTTCACTGCTGCTTGTGAATTGTGTGATGTATGTGCATATATGCGTGCATCTGTGTGTATCTGTGTGCGTGTGCACACCTGTGTGTGCATGTGTGTGTGCACCTATGTGTGCATGTGTGTGCATCTGTATGTATCCACCCGTGTGTGCACGTGTGCATATGTGTGCATCTGCGTGTGCAGCTGTGTGCATCTGTGTGTGCATGTATATCTGTGTATCAGTATGTATGCATCTGTGTGTGCGTGTGTGCACGTGTGTGCATCTCTATGTGCATGTGTGCTCTATATCTCAAAGGGGGGCCAGAGGATGCCACACAGAAGGCCCTGTGCAGAGCTGGTCCTGGAGAAAGGTACATCAGGCCCAATCCCTCTGCATCCCCACAGCGTTTTTTTCTGGGAATTCTAACACAAACTGAAGACCTTCAGCCTCACTGCATTAATCTACTTGCCCTAGGAAGCTCCAGCTCGAGCCATGCACCACCCACGCCCCTCCGGAGCTCAACAGCCACACAGCCCCGCCCCATTTTCCATGCACCTAAGCTGCCCAGGGCTGTGCTACAGTCAGCCCCAATAACTGTGATCAATGGGCCTGGCGGGGAGGTGCCAGGGTACCAGAAGGCAGGGGAATGGGAGGAAGCCCATGAGGTGGGACCCTTTCCTAGAAGAACCACTGCTTTCCCAGGCCTTGTTTAGAGGCACCCTCTTTACGGGGCTTTCCACCAAGAAAACGATCACCTGGATTTAACCAACGCCCTAAGAGGCTGCTGTCCCCATCACCTTCGTGAGTGCCACAGTTCACGAAATGTCTCCTTTATGCACGGGTATTTAAGCTGTGGGGTTTGGAAACCGGAGCATCACTGACAGAAGCAGGCCTGGTCAGCAGCCCGCTGGGGCTGGGTCCAGCTCTCAAACAGCTTTGCCTGCACGCAGTAGTGCCTCAATCCTTTTTTATGTCCGTGCTTTCAGGTAGGTCAAGCATTGCCCTCACACCCCGTGCCCCTCCTGTACATTTCACAGCTCTGTGTTCCCTGTCTGGTCTCAGAGGGCAGATGGGTTTGCAACCCCTGACCAGGAGTTGGTCCTGGTCCCAGCATTCCTTGGAGAGACTACATTTCCCAGCATTCCTTGCAACTAGGTCTGGTCCAGTGCTGGGTTTGGGCTAAGGAAGCACCAACCAAACGATGTAAGCAAATTCCAGCCCACAGATCTGTAAGGAAGCTCCTTCCTTGCTCACTCTCTCTTCCCCAACCCTCTGAGCACATGGTGCAGGGAAGCAACTTCAGACAACTGATGAGAACAGACTGGAGCATGGCAGAGACTTCAATCTGTGACACAATTCTCCCATCCCTCTCCCTCTCCTCAGACCTTGCTATTCCCTGTGACACAACAGTATTGAAATTAGGCCAATTAATAACCCTACAATGGCCTCTAAGTGTTCAAGTGAAAGGAACGGTCACACATCTCTTACCTTAAATCAAAAGCTAGACAGGATTAAGCTGAGGGAGGAAGGTATGTGGATAGTTGAGATAGGCCAAAAGCCAGGCCTCTCACACCGAACAGCTAGCCAAGTTGTGAATGCAAAGGAAAAGTTCTTGAAGGAAATTAAAAGTGCTTCTCCAGTAAAACATGAATAAGAAAGCAAAAGGCTTTTCTTTTGCTGATATGCAGAAGGGTTTAGTGGTCTGAATAGAAGATCAAACCAGCCACAGCATTCCTTTAAGCCAAAGCCCAATCCAGAGCAAAGCCCTAACTCTCTTCAATTTTGTGAAGGTTGAGAGAGGTGAGGGAGCTGCAGAAGAAAAGCTGGAAACTAACAGAGGTTGGTTTATGAGGTTTTAAGGAAAGACACCATCTTCATAAGATAAAAGTGCAAGGTAAAGCAATGAGTGCTGATAGAGAAGCTGCAGTAAGTTATCCAGAAGATCTAGTTAAGGCCATTGATGGTGGCGGCACTAAACAACAGATTTTCAGTGTAGACAAAACAGTTTCCTAACAGGCATTAGAAGAAGATGCCATCTACGACTTTCACAGCTGGGGAACAGAAGCCAATGCCTGGCTTCAAAGCATCAAAGGACAGGCTGACTCAGCTCGTTAGGGGCTAACCCAGCTGGTGACTTTAAGTTGAAGCCAATGGCCATTTACCATTCCCCAAATCCCAGGGCCCTGAAGAATTATGCTAAGTCTACTGTTCCTGTGCTCTGTAAATGGAACAACAAAGCCTGGATGACAGCACACCTGTTTACAGCATGGTTTATTCAATATTTTAAGCCCACTGTTGAGATCTACTGCTCAGAAGAAAAGATTTTTTTCAAAATACTACTGCTCATTGACAATGCACCTTGTCCTCCCAAGAGCTCTGATGGAGACGTACAAGAAGATTTATGCCTGTAAACAACATCCGTTTTGCAGCCCATGAATCAAGGAGTAATTTTTTTACTTTCAAGTCTTATTTAAGAAATACACCAGCCTGGGCAACACAGGAAGACCCCCATCTCTATAAAAAAAAATTAAAAATTAGCCAGGCATGAGAAAGACACCAGGCCTTGCTATTCACA
Organism: Rhinopithecus bieti; assembly: GCF_001698545.2. Lineage (NCBI taxonomy): Eukaryota > Metazoa > Chordata > Mammalia > Primates > Cercopithecidae > Rhinopithecus > Rhinopithecus bieti. Next base: position 223,090 of record NW_016804501.1, read on the forward strand.
GGCATGTTCTTGTGGTCCCAGCTACTTGGGAGGCTGAGGTGTGAGCATGGTTTGAGCCTAGGAGGTCGAGGCTGCAGTGAACCATGATTACACACCACTGCACTCCCACCTGGGCAACAGAATGAGACCCTATCTCAAAAACACACACAAAAAAAAGGAAATACATTTTGTAAGACTATAGCTGCCATAGACATCAATAGTGATTCCTCTGAAGAACCTGGACAAAGTACATTGAAAACCTCTGGAGAGGATTCACCACCCCACGTGCCATTAAGAACATTCACGATTCATGGGAGGAGGTCAAAACAACAACATTAACAGGAGTTTGGAAAAAGTTGATTCCAACCCTCATGGATGACTTTGAGGGACTCAAGACTTTAGTGGAGAAAGTCACCACAGATGTAGCTGAAATAGCTAGAAAACTAGAACTAGAAGTGGAGCCTGAAAATGGGACTGAATCACTGCAGTCTCATGAGAACACATGAACAGATCAGGAGTTGCTTCTTATGAATGAGCAAAGAAACTGGTCTCTCAAGATGAAATCTACTCCTGGTGAAGATGCTGTGAGCATTGTTAAAATGACAATAAAGGATTTAGAATATTTCATAGACTCAGTTGTTAGGCAGTGGCACGGTTTGAGTGGATTGACCCTAATTTTGCAAGAAGTTCTACTGTGGGTAAAATGCTATCAAACAGCATCACTTGCTACAGAGAAATCTTTCTTGAAAGGAAGAGTCAAGCAATGTGGAAAACTTCATTGTTGTCTTATTTTAAGACATTGCCACAGCCAGCCTAACCCTGAGCAATCAGCTCTCTGGTCAGTCAGCAGACATTCACACGGAGGCAAGACCCTCCACCAGCAAAAAGATTAGGACTCGTAGAAGGTTCAGATGAACCTTAGCATTTTCTAGGAATAAAGTATTTTTAATTAAGGTACGTGCATTTTTTTAAGACATAGTGCTATTGCACACTTAACAGTCTACAGTATCTTGTAAATGTAATTTTCATATGCACTGAGAAAACAAAATATTCATGTGACTTGCTTTATTGCAGTATTCGCTTTACTGTAGTGGTCTGGAACTAAACCCACAATATCCCTGAGGTTTATTGGCCTCAGTTTCTTGAAATATTCTTTGGGGTCACTAAAGTGTGTTTTGTTTGCTCCTTAAAAGCAGATATCAAATATGCACAGCTCATCTGTTGGCCTAGCACCCCCTGGCCCTGTATCTTTTAGGACAAGCTGACCCTTTCCTTTGGGAAGCAGGCTCTCCTCACCCCAGAGGCTCTGGTGAGAACCAACCATCACTATCATTCACTTTTGCCACAGAGGTTTACCCTAAGGCACACCACTCAAACAGCACCACTCAGAGCCTTCCCCAGGATTTAGACACAGAAGTCTGGGAGAACAGGACCAATGAGAGCCCTTCCCTGGGACTTAGACACAGAAATCTGGGAGAATGGGACCAATCAGAGCCTTTCCCTGGAATTTAGACACAGGGCTCTAGGAGAACAGGACCAATCAGAGTCCTTGCCTGGGATTTAGGCACAGGGTTCTGGAAGAACAGGACCAATCAGAGCCCTTCCCTGGGATTTAGACACAGGGTTCTGGAGGAAAGATGCTCTCCCAGTCCTCTGGGGCCACCAGCTGGGGTTATGGATACCCAGATATGCTACAGACCTGCCTCCCCTCCTGCTGCCAGCACACAGTAGGACCTCGCTCCCCATTGTGGGCCTGGACAGGCAGCATCATCATCACCGGGATGATTGATAGAAGTATAGCACTCTGAGCTCCACTCAGAGCTCCTGAATCAAAATCTGCACTGTCAGGAATCCTCATGGGAGGTGTCACACCGGAGCCTGAGAAGTGCCCAGAGGAGAACATGAGGCCGGTGCACGCCCTGTCCATTCCACGGTGCATCCAGGAACTTCTCAGATGCTCCCTTGAGTCGGAGGTGGGGTGCCCTGTGAGGGAGGCTGGCCCTCCTCTGCTAACTGTGCCCCCAGATGCCCTGGAGTTCAGCCAACACACTGGGATTTTCACATATAATCCCATTCACAAGGCAATGAGGGCGAGTGCACAGCTTGAGAAGTCGCCCTTCATTTATTTGTCTTTGGAATGAACTCCTGAGCCCCTTTCTGGAAGGGATCCCAGCTGGCATCTCACTCTTTTGTCTCTTGCAGGGCAAAGACTGAATCAGCCAGCAGTCGGCCTCTCTGGAAGTTCCCCAGAAATTCATTGAAGGATTTCTGTAAGGGGCTCCGGCCCTGGCCCTGTGCTCCTTTTGCTCTCTCCCGTCCACTCCTCCTGACTTTGCTTTGGGAGAAGTGACCTTCCTCTCCTGGACACACCCAGGAACTGTCCATCATGGCAACCCCTGCCTGTAGCCAAGCGGTGGACGTGTGACTCAGGCTGGCCACTCACCCCCTGGAATGTGATGCCACAGCAGAGGGACCCCAAACTGAGGAGCATGGAGGTTAATAATTCCAGGGATCTCTGTTCAGAAGTGTTTGGCCCCAAGTATTTCATTACCTTTTTTTATTAATAGAGACAGGGTCTCACTGTGTCACTCAGGCTGGAGTGCAGTAGTATAATCACAGCTCACTGCAGCCTCAACCTCCTGGACTCAAGTGATCTTCCCACCTCAGCCTCCTGAGTAGCTGGGACTACAGACACACACCACCATGCCTGGCTAATTTTTATTATTATTATTATTTTGTAGAGATGGGGTCTTGATGTGTTGCCCAGGCTGGTCTCAAACTCCTGGCCTCAAGCAATCCTCCTGCCTCAGTCTCCCAAAGTGTTGAGATCACAGGCATGAGCCACCACGTCCTTTTTTTATGGCCGGATAATATTTCATTGTTTGCATATACAATCTTCCCCCTTTATCTGCAGGGGATAAGTTCCAAGACCCCCCAGTGGATGCCTGAAACCATGGATAGTACTGAACCTTATATACACTGCTTTTTTCCTATACACACATAGCTATGATAAAGCTTAATTTATAAATTAGATGAGGTAAGAGATTAACAACAATAACCACTAATAGGACAATTATAACAATGTACTGTTCACAATGTCACGGAAAGAAGATTCATTCTTACTGTAGATCCTGGCAACCTCATTATGTGATTGTTTTTCTTTCCTCATTAAGTACAGAACTTTCACCTTTTTACTTAAAGGAAGCACTTTATGGCTTTCTTGGACACGTGCAAATTGCCGACACCACTAGCCTTGCGCTTCTGGCTGCTCATTAAGTAAAATCAGGTTTCCTTAAACACAAGCACTGAAGACACAGTCCAGTGACACCAAGACAGTAAATCTGATGACCAAGGCAGCTACTAAGTGGCCAGTGGGCAGACGAAGCATACAGCATGGGTACACTGGGCAGAGAGGTGATTCACATCCCGGGTGGCATGGTGAGAGTTGGTCACGCTACTCATAATGGTGTGATGACTTGTTTATCTCTGAAATTTTCTATTTAATATTTTTGGACTGTGATTGACCATGAGTAACCAAAACCTCAGACAGCAAAACCTCAAATAAGGAGGGGCTCCTGTGCTACATTTTGTTAAACCATTTGTTATTTGATGGAGGTGCGGGTTGTTCCCAGCTTTTGACTGTTATGAATAAAGCTGCCCTGAAGGTTGGTGTACAAGTTTTTCTGTGCACATTATGTTTTGCTTCTTCTTGGGTATGTAACTAGGAGTGGAGTTGCTGTGTGGTGTGGTGACTCTATGTTTAACCATTTGAGGAACTACCAAACTGTTCTCCAACGTGGCTGCACCGTCTTCCACCCCCACCAGTGGTGATGAGGATTCGGATTTCTCCACATCCTCGGAAACATTATCATCTGACTTTTTATCATAGGCATTTTAGTGTGTGTAAAGTGGCATGTTACTGTGGTTTTGATTTGCATTTCCCTGATGACTAACGGTGCCAATTTTTCTTCATGTGCTTATTGTGTATTTAATGTGTCACTGTCCATATTTTCCTTGGAGAAATGACTATGCATATCCTTTGCCCATTTTGTAACTGGATTATTTGACTTACTGAGTCAAAAGAGTTCTATGGCAGGATTTGCAAATATATATATACACACACATATACACACACGTATATATACACACTATATATACACATATATATACACACACATATATATAATTTTTTTTTTCTAAATATAGAGACAGGGTCTTGCCATGTTGTCCAGGCTGGTCTTGAACTCCTGGCCTCAAGCAATCCTCCTGCCTTGGCCTCCCAAAGTGCTGTGATTACAGGCATAAGCCACCATGACTGGCCCTCCACTTTCTTGCTGGTATTCTTTGACGCACGAAGGTTTGTCATTTTGATGAAATCCAATTTATCTATTTTTTTTCTTTTGTTGCTGATTTTTGTTGTTGCTCATGGTTTTAATCCTTATCTAAGAATTTTTGGCCAAATCCAAGGTCAGTAGTATTTTCTTCTAAAAGGTTTTATAGTTTTAGCTGTGACAGGTAGGTCTTTGATCCACTTTGAGTTAATTTTTGGGTATGGTGGGTGGTAGAGTCCAGCTACATTCCATGGCATGTGGAAATCCAGTGGTCCCAGCACCATATGTTGAAAGAACAATTCTTACCCCATTGAGTGGTCTTGACACCGTTATGGGAAATCAATTGGCCCCAGATATATGATTTTATTTCTGGAGTCTCAATTTTATTCCATTCATCTTGATGTCTGTCCTTGTGTCAGTACCACCCTGTCTTGATTACCACTGCTTTACGGTAAATTTTGAAAGCGAAGCTGTGGGCTGTTCTACTTCATTCTCCCTTTTCAAGATAATTATTATTTGGCATCCCTTGCAATCCTGAATGAATTTTGGAATCAGCTTGTCAGTTTCTACAGAGAAGTCAGCTGGGATAATGATAGGGATTGTGCAGAATGTGCAGATCTGATTCAAAAACATGAGATGCTTTTCACTTATGTAGTTCTTCAGTTTTCTAAACAACATTCTGTAGTCTTCAAATTATATATTTTATACTTGATTGTTGTTAAATTCATGTCCAAGTATTTTATTCTTTTTGATGCTATTGTAAATGAGATTATTTTCTTAAACTCATTTTTTATTTCATATTGCAAATGTATAGAAAGACAATTGATTTTGTATATTAATCTTGTATCCTGCAACCTTGCTGAATTCATGGATTTTTTGTTTTTTGTTGTTTTTTTTTTTTTTTTTTTTTTTGGCGGGGGTGGGGGGACAGTCTTGCTTTGTCACCCAGGCTGGAGTGCTGTGGCATGATCTCTGCTTACTTCAGCCTCTACCTCCCAGGTTCAAGTGATTCTCCTGCCTCAGCCTCCCAAGTAGCTGGGATTACAGGTGCATGCCACCACACCCAATTTTTGTGTTTATTAGAAACGAGCTTTCACCATGTTGGGAAGGCTGGTCTTGAACTCCTGACCTCAAGTGATCCACCTGCCTTGGCCTCCCAAAGTGCTGGGATTACAGGCCTGAGCCACTGTGCCTGGCCCACATCTGTTTTTAATATCAACATTTTTTCCTTAACAAATGTCACATCTAACAAATGGCAGATAACAAATGTAATCTTCGGCTCAACTTGTACCAACTAATTTTAAATCTCATCTCTTATAGTGGGGGACATAGGGGTTGTAATGGCCTAATGGTAAAGATCTTGCTTGACTCAAAAGCATTCTCTGGGTTAGAAACACTTCTCTTCACTGTGTAATTCCCATGCAAATAGAACAAGGCTGTTTATGTGGACAGCATCAATAACCACTTATGTGGCTAATGTCAATCAACTGCTAAAATTTCAACTGCCGGTGTTACAGGAAAGGGGTCCCGATCCAGACCCCAAGAGAGGGTTCTTGGATCTCACACAAGAAAGAATTCAGGGTGAGTCCGCAGTGCAAAGCAAAAGCAAGTTTATTAAGAAACTAAAGTAGTGAAAGTACAGCTACTCCGTAGACAGAGTAGGGCATTCCCAAAAATAAGAGAAGGCAGGTGACCACCCTAGGTACAGTGCTTGTATATACGGGGAGATGGGCTCTGCTACAAGGGTCTGTGATAAAGGATTAATTTTCTTAATTACTATATTTTGCAAGGATCGATATTAGTATCTTTAAAACAAAATTAGGAATGCCTCTGTTCTCCAGATTTCAGAATATCTGCACACTCCCAAGTCTGGGTCTGTTTAGTCAACATTAATTTGTTCCCTTAACTGTAAGTATCTAGAAGCCAGGAATGCCTAACTTTCTGGAAACGCATCCCAGTAAGTCCCAGCCTCATTTTCCAGCCCTCACTCAAGATGGAGTCGCTCTGGTTCGAACGCCTCTGACACTGGGGTAGAACAGACTGCCTCATGAGACAAAACACATGCTTACAGGGTCAAGGTGATTACACATAATGAATCTTGCAAGTTGGACAGAGAAAAAAGGGTGATGCTACCAGACAGAACAAAGTGACCACAGGGAGTGGTGGAGACTGCAGTAAGTCGGAGGGCACGTGTCCTCTCCAGAGTGCGGCACTGCCCCTCAGCTCCAGCCCATCATCCTGAAAGTCGGAGGGCACATGTCCTCTCCGGAGTGCGGCACTGCCCCTCAGCTCCAGCCCATCATCCTGATGTGGCCCAGGGGTGGCTTACTGCCCCGGTATTCAAATGAACCTATAAATCTAGCTTTGCAGTGAAATCTCTCAAATGTTAATGTTAGCAATGAGTAAAAAATGGGTAGGCCGAATAATGAAGACCCATGGATTAGATGTAGCCTGTGGGTCACAGTGTGACTCGGCCGAGCCAGAGGGCTCAGTCCCCATGAGGAGAGCTTCTTGGAACCGCCCAGCGGGTTCTTCTAGTTTGGGGGAAGGGCTGGGCGTGGCTTTGGGGCAACGTGTGCTTGCTGCCTATTGGCTGGGGGTGCAATCACAGGAGCATGGGAAATGATCATCCTGCTGACTGAGTCGCTTCCAGGTGGGGCCACAGGAGCAGTTGGCAGGATCAGACGGAGCCATCAGTCATTGGGTATGCAAAAAACCTGAAAGGTATCTGAAAAGGCCAATCTTACATTCCACAATAGTAATGTTATCTGCAGGTGTAATTGGGGAGTTCCATGTCTTGTGACCTCTGGAATAATGGCTGGCAATGGTTTATGTCTACACCTTAGAACAATTCAGCCTGCTCTATCCTCCCAGCCAGGTGGTCTCTCACAAACTTTACAAAGGCAGTTGAGTTTGGGGGAAAGGCTTATTATCATTTAAACTATAAACTAAATGTTTCCCAAAATTCGCTTGGCTTAAGCGTAGGAATAATTGAAGGCTAAAGGCAAGAGGGGGGTTGACTAGATCAGATTCCCCGCACTGCCACAATTTTCTCACTGATACAATTTTTGCAAAGCGATTTCGTTCTTATCCCCCCAGGGGACTCGCTGCCTCAGTGCAATCAGAGTGAGTCTGGGGCAGACAGAATATTCCTCTATGGAGCCATTCTTCAAGAAAAAGATTACATGGTCAAGGTGTAGAACTGGAATCCCAAAACTCCAACCTCACTTTGTGAGAAGCCAAGAGGAACAACCACATGTCACCCATTGTGTTACCAGAAAGGGGTCCCAATCTAGACCCCAAGAGAGGTTCTGGATCTCTTGCAAGAAAGGATTCAAGGTAAACCCATGAAGTGAAAGCAAGTTTATGAAGAAAGTAAAGGAATAGAAAGAATGGCTACTGCACAGGCACAGTAGCGCTAAGGGCTGCTGGTTGACTATTTTTAGGGTTATTTCTTGATTATATGCTAAACAAGGGGTGAATTACTCATGAGCTTTCTGGGAAAGGGGTGGGCAATTCCTGGAAGGTTCCTCTGCCTTTTCAGACGATATAGGGTAACCTCCTGATGTTGCCATGGCATTTGCAAACTGTCAGGGTGCTGGTGGGAGTGTCTTTTAGTAGCAAATGCATTATAATTAGCGTATAACAAGCAGTGAGGACGACCAGAGGTCACTTTGGTCGCCATCTTGGATTTGGCAGGTTTTGACCGGCTTCTTTACTGCAACCTGTTTTATTAGCAAGGTCTTTGTGACCTGTAAGTTGTGCCTGACCTTCTAGCCCATCCGTGACTTGGAATGCCTAACCTCCTGGGGATGCAGCCCAGCAGGACTCAGCCTTATTTCACCCAGCCCCTGCGCAAGATGGAGTCACTCGGGTTCAAACACCGCTGACAATTGGTTCCACAGATAAGACTGCACCAGTGCCCTCTGGCTGGCAGGAGGTGCCCAGCCTGACCATGTCCAGGCAAAGGGCTTTGAGGTACAAGTGTGTGAAGCAGAGAGTTAAGTGAATCTCCCAGAAATGACAGAGCCATTCTCCAGCAGAACCCAGCCTGGTGAGCCTTGATGAGGATCCTGAATTAAACAGAGCAGGAACCTGCTTTATCAACTCCTCAGGTTTTCTAGGAATTCCTAAGCCCAAACACGGCCAGGGCTGGGAGGGAGATCTGGTGACAAATGAGGCTAAAATTCTGCTCTGTCCACCTGCAGCTGAACCTGGGGAGGACCGGAGGCCTGGCTGTGGGGAGACTCAGCCTCTGACTGTACTTGTAGCCCCCTCCAAATCCTCACCTCGGGTCCGGGGGAAGGCAGAAGGGCGGCAGGGCCACGCAGAAGGTTCTGCACAGCCATGTTCCGCCCGCCTTCCCTGTCCTCCTCTCCCCTCCCCTCAGGACCAGACCCTCTCTGCAGTCAGGAAGGGCCTGTCAGCTTGGGGCTGCCCCTCCTCCGTTTGACGTTGGCATTTCAGTGGTCGGTTTTGCTCTTTTTCGCTTCCTGTTTACAGAAGTTCTTCCCACCTACCTCTTCTGTCAGCAACATGGAGCCTTCCAGGAAATCTCCAAGAGGCCTCCACGAAAACATCTCACTTGGACATTCATGTTTTTCTCCCTCCCAGATGTGCATCTGTATCATCCTGAAGGCTTCTCTTGCTACATCTGGGGAGGAGGAGGGGCAGTGGCAGCACCGAGGCCCAGGGCCCGTCAGGGAGGTGAGACCAGGGTGGCCACGGCCCTGATGGGCAGGAGTGCCCTGGTGTCCATATGGGCTGGAACAGGCCATAGCCAGGGCTGTGACCACTGCGGTCCCTGTCCTCAGCTGTAGGACTGTCACCACCCTCCAGGGTGTCCCAGATAGCAGGGACAGCTGTACCCAGCCCACACTCCCTGCCCATCAAACAATGCCCAGCACAGGGTGGACATTCCGTGAGTCTCTCTTAAGTGAATGAATCTACAGCATTAATGAGTAACTCTTCTGCTTTGTATTATTTCAAAGGGATGCCAACTCAGCGGGCGGAACTGAGATGAAGTCACTGTAGGTGGTGACAGAAGCCACAGCAGGGAAAGACAGCAGTGGCCTCAGGCTGGAGGCTGACACCCCCCACCAGCTCCACCCACTATGGTGGCTGTTGGCTCTAAAGCACAGGGTTGGTCTCTCAAGTTCAGACCTCTAGACCTCTGACCCTGGGCTCCAGGAGCCCAGAGCTCCCCAGGCCAGGTCCCCAGAGCACCCACTCCTGAAGCCTGGTCAGACACAGGCCAACGCTGGGTCAACATGTAGTATTCTCGCTTATTTTTTAGCAGCTGTTCCTACAGCAAAAATCCCAGACCTGCTGATCCTCAGGTCTACAACAACAATGCCCACATCCTGCACCAAAACTCAGCCTCGGCCAGAGCTCCGGTGCAGCGGTTCTCAGAGCGTGGCATCAATCAGCAGCGTCAGCGTCACCTGCGAACCTGCTGCCTCACACTGCTGGGTCAGCGGTTCCCAACCCTGCCGCAGGTTAGACTCACCTGGGAAGAGCAGGTGAGTCTAACCTGCGGCAGGGTTGGGCCCATCAGAAGCGCAGGCCCCATCTGATACCAGTTATAGCCCATGTCTGTGTGGGAAGCAGATGTCAGTAATTGGAAAAGGCCCCGGGTTGGTCAGGGCAGTTTGGGAGCTACTGATCGTGGCGCAGAAGCCCTGCAGGTGATTCTGATGCTGCTGCTGTGTGGGCAGCACCACCTGTGCCTTCAGCCTCAGGCCTCCCACCTGCAGATGGCAGCTCAGCCCTCGCTTACCAAGGCGTGGGCAGATGATGAGCGTGCCAGGCTGCGGGCAAGCAGAGAGGGGGCCCAGCCAACTCTTGCAGGAGCCGAGTGAGGCCAGCCAAGGCAGCCGTTCTGGAGCCAGCAGGGCTGCACTCAAGGACTGGATAGCTTGGAGGGTTTTTTCTCAGCCTCTGATTCACAGCCAACTGTGAATCACTCCTGGGGTTACAGGAATTGCACTCCCTCTGTGGGAAGGACAATCTCTGGCTGTCTGAGGCTGGGGTAGGGGGAGGCCTAGACTCCGCAGCCTGCACCTCCCCTTTCAGTGGGAGCTCATTTTCCCCCGCAGGCCCTGGCATCCTCCCTGGGACCCAGCGCATGCAGGAGACAGGGCCTCAGCCTGACCCAGGGGGGCTGCGGCATCGTCCTGGCCCCCATCAAGAGTGGGACAGCTGTTGCCGGATACCTGTGGCAGCTCCCCAGGAGGGGCTCTGTGTGCTCTCAGGCTCAGAGACAAAGCAGAGGGCTGAGGCCGGGTGGAGCTGCCTGTGTGGAATGCTGGCTCGGGCCTTGGCAGTGAGTTCACATTTCCTTAGGGCTGGACTTCCCTTTCCACCGGCACCGTGGCTGTCACGGGAAAGGTGGGCACTATGTGGCCAGGACAGGGAGACAGAAGTGTCCCCTGCCAGGTTCATGAACTCCCCAGGAGAGGGGAGAGGTAGTCACAGGGGAGCCCGCCAGCATCCCTGAGGATGTGGGAGGACTTTGAGGACACTGGGCCCCTGGCCCCTCGGGAGAACAGTCAGAGTCTCTGGTTCTTTTTCCTGGCTTTTGTCAAACCATCTCAGCTTGGGTCCTGAAGTGAGCCCATGAGGTGGGCATCGTGTACGGTCAAGAGGACCTTGAAGACCCAGATCTCCCACAAGCAGGAATATCCGAGGCTCCTTCCTGTAGCCTGGTGATTCCCGCACAGCAGTCTCAACGGCAGTAGGCAGGCTGCGAGCGGGCCCAACAGGAACGTGGCCCAGGATGCCTGGCCCTCCACCCGCTGTGCTTTACCACAGCTGACCCGCCCACAGAGCAGAGCGGGCAGTGACAATCTAGGAGATGCTGCTGGACCTCGTGACCTCGAGTCAGTGCCAGCAGCTACAGGGCAGTTTCACAGTTAGCCACGGCCTTTCCCCAGGCGGGCAGGGGCAAAGCAGGGACCTTGGAGCCCTGGGGTTGAGAGAATCAAGCCCCATGAATAGTTCCATCAAAGGACATAAGATGGGTCGTCTCTGACCCCATCTGGTTCGATTTTCCAGAACCTTCTGAGGAATCGGCAAAGCTAGGGATGGCAGCCACATTACATTGTCCGTCTGGTGGGTGCATTGTGCCCTGACCTGCTTGACAGTAAGGTCAGAGATTAACGTGCAATGAATGAGGCAAACACAGAAGTCGGGGGGTGGGGGCACTGTGGGCTCCTTCTGCTCATGCAGAGGGCAACTGGAAATTAAGAGCAGGAAGGTCACATTTTCCCACAGGGAGCCGCACAGGTCACAATGCCCTAATCAGTCAGGGGAACAGAGCCCTGAGTGGCCTCATCTCGGCATGGGGGTGAGAACCCCTCAAGAGAGCCAGAGGAAACTAGCAGGTGGCTCCTCGGCTCCTGCACAGATAAGTCTACCCTGGACACCAGGCTGGTGAGTGACCATGACAACACGCCAACCTCAAGATCCAGCAATCTGTGTCTACACAGAGAACGGATCCCACATGTGCAGGAGGAGGGGCACAGCGTGATTCCTGAGCGCAGCTGGAGACAGGACAGGTGGAGACACCAGCATGTACGCCAGGAGGAGTTTGATCGGGACACCTGATGCACCTGGCTGCATCCAGACGACCTCGTGTCAGGGAAAAACAAGCTGCAGTGCTTACAGGAAAGGTTAATAAAGACCCCAACATGCTCAAGGTTGTGCATGAATTTGAAATGTACATAAATGGACAAGAAAGTCACACAGCTCTCACCACGGTCACTGCCTCTTGGAGCAGAGAAGCCACAGGGTTTCTGGCATCCTCTACAATGTCTTACTTGTTGCAATTTTTAATGTGAACATAAATTTTAATAATTTGAAATTATGAACAATAGGTGCATGCTTTTGCTGTAACATCCCTTTCAGTTTCTCTGTTATTAAAATGCCTTTAAAAAGACAACTCAGCATGCTACTTTGCTTTTACCAAAACCCACCTGTGCTTTTCATCCATAAATTGTTTCTCCAAAGTTGGATGGCTAGTTCAAAAAGAATTTGCTCCCAAATCTTCCAAGTTTACAAATAAGTAAATAAAAACAGATCTGTAGCCCACTGAGTTAATCAGAGCAATCCCAACAAAGCCCCAGGGTCACCTACCCACTTTGCAAATGGCCAGATGGATGCCTTCCTAAAGGTCACAGCCGGGTGGGACGTTCTGTGGACATAATGGAGCATGTGCCGGGCACTGCAGGGCTCAGCTCTGTGTTCCCCAGGCTTCGTGGGACAGAGATGAAGCAGGCTGGGGCCCCCACCACAGCACCCCCAGTCAGCATCTTGCAATCTCCTGGGCCTCTGGGGACAGGGGAACAGAAAGGCCCTCTCTGATGGGAGCAGCACTAGCAGGGGAGGCACAGCCCAGGTGGATGCTGCTCTGAAGCAGCAGGAGGGGGGAGCTGGGGAGCGAGTCCAGGCACAGGAGGATGCCCAGGTGCTGGGGAGCCCTAACCACACACATGGTGATGGGCCGTCAGGCAGGGTGTGAACTGGAGGCCCCAGATGTCTTGTTTGCCTGTGTGGTGCTGTAAATGTTAAGAAATTTCATGTAAAACTCACAAGATCTACAACACTGGGCCTGTATCCGCATGGACCAAGCCCAGGGAAAGGCGGGTGTGGGCAGGGCTGGAGCTGAGCAGCCGCTGAGGGTCCAACAGCCTCCCCATCCCCCAACCCCCGGTCTCTCCTGCTCACTGACAGCACCCTCCCTGGCCCCAGGGGAGCTGTTTTCAACCCCGCTCGGACCATGAGAGCCATGCACAGCGTGGTCACGTCCAGAAGGACCTTCTCCTGACCCACTCTAGCCCCGACTGTCCTGGAGGCATGTACAGGTACAACACAGTCACCCAGGAGGCATCAGGGTCAAAGACACCATGAGCCTCCTGGAAATTCAGGTTTTCTCTGTCTGTTCATCGTGGATCTGGGATGCTAGTCTGGTGGCAGACCCACCCTCCAGTGTGAACTGAACTCTAAACTGTGTCCCTCCTCCAAGGTCCCCAAGTCCCTGTCTCCTCTGGGAAATGGCAGGAGTCCCGTTTGAGAAGAAAGGGGCCCGCAGACACCTGATTCTCACGCTCGGTTTATGCGCAGGTGCCAGCCTGCAAGCCGGAGAGGCACACAGAGAGGAAACTGCGTGGCTGTTTCAAAACACAAAGAAAAGAAAGAACTCCAAACTGCGTGGGGATCTGGGGTTAGGGCAGCTTGCTTCGAAACTGAACAGAAAGTGTTTTCGCATCACCCCCTCGCCCCAGGTAGCACCCAGTCATGCGGCGCTCAGTGGAAAGCTCGGCACACGAAGCCAGGCCGGGACCCACAGCCCAGGTTCTGCATTTGCAATTTAGCAGCTGCGATGTCTCCGAGAAACCTGCAGAGACGGAGCCCACAGAGGAGGGTAGAGTGTGGACCAGAAGCTACCAGAAGCTGGGCAAGGTGACTGAGTTCAGTGTTGTCAGCCAAAGGCTGGGGAGGGAGCACCGTGATGCCCGCATCCCCGGTGAGCCTTGAACCCGACATCTGAGCCTCCAGCTCTCCTTCCTAAACAAGCAGGACCTGCCAGTGCACGTACAAGTTGCCTTCTATGAAAGAGCAACGCTGAGGTCACTGGTGCTGAGGCCATGGGGCTCGTGGAGGTGTTCTGTCCATGGGGGAGAAGCCCTGAGCATCTGGGAGCCACAAAGAGGAATCTCCAAAGACAAACGTAAGACTTAACCACAGAGGCCCTGCCCCATTATCATAACTCTGCTACACTCACAAGACCCCGCCCCACTCAATGGCCGCTCCCCACTCACATGACCCCACCCCACTTACAGGACCCCACCTGTCACATGGCTCCTTATTTACATGGCCCTACTCCACTCACATGGCCCCACTCCTCTCGAGTGGCTCCACACCCTCTTACATGGCCCTGCCCCTGATGGTGAGACCCACAGCCCCTTCTCAGGCCCATAACCCCAGGACTTTTCTCCACCATCCTGCATGGCGGACTCACCCTTGATTCTCCAGGACGTCCCCCCCCGGCAAGGCTCCATGGCCACATGGGCAAGCTCACGAGAGGCCAGCGACCTAAAAGAATGCTGCCCTGTTGGGTCCATGTGCTCCACACTCCAATTCAGCTAAGGCTGGGGTGGGGCCAGGGGAAGGTTCTGCCCAGAGTAGTGCTGTGGGTGGAAGCCTTGCGATGACGGACAGCCCTCGTCTCCCTGGCAACGCTTTCCTCCCCACCTCGGCTCACTGCGCCCGGCTCTCCTCTCACCTGGATGATGCAGCAGCTCCCACCCTGTCACCTGCACCGAGGTCCCGCTGAGCAGCAGGTACTTCTAAAGTTGTGGCTCAGCCGCTCTCCTGCAGAAGTCCCGGGGCTCCAGCTCGAGTCCAAAACAAACTCCTACCCACCGGCAAGCTGGACCCCTCATTTCCTGAGTGGCGGAACACACGACCCTCCCATTTCAGAAAGAAAAACGGCGTCGCTGCCCTTCGTCTCTGTCTGTATAGTGGACTCATGCACAGGGGGTATTCGCGGGGGATGCGGAGCTGCTGGAGACCCCTGCCAGCCACAGGAAGGCTCTTGGAAGGAAGGCGGTCTCTGCTGTGGCTGGTTTTGCGGTCACCCCTAGGATGCTGGCAGTCTCCGCTCTCCAGGTCGCGGAGCTTGTTGGTCATCCTATTCGGGTGTGACAGGTCCCCCAACGCTAAGCAGAGATGTGGCCCAAAAGGGCTCCAAGGATCAGGAGGTGCCCAGGGAGGCTCTTCCAAGAGGGAGCATTTTCTCTCTGGGACAAGATGTTCATGCTCAGAACAGACCTGCACACGAACAGGCCTTTGCTTGTGGCTTCATCTCTGTGGGAATAGAAACCTCCACATCGGATCGTAGTGGATGAGTGACACTCTGAATTGTCTGCAAATCTGTACACAGCAGGAGGCCCATGATTGCCCTGCATAAGAATTCCAGCAATTAAACTGCAAAGGCAACCTTCATGCATTAATATGTATGGTAAAAATTCACAATAACAGTTTAGAAAGTATTTGGCAACTGTCAACCCACTTAAAATATTTTCACATTATTGCCTTTGCAGGGTACAATGCTGAGTACAAAATGTGATACTAGAAGCACTTCTGGGATAGCAGAGTAAAGGCTTCCAAAGTTCTCTCCCTCCATAAAAGCAATCAGAATACTGGAATAAATGTCAAAAGGACTGTTTCAGAGCTCCGAAAACTAGCTAAAGGCTTGCAATAATCTGAAGAGCATGTATTCAAAATAATAATAATGGCCAGGCCTGGTGGCTCATGCCTGTAATCCCAGAACTTTGGGAGGCCAAGGGGTGAGGATCACTTGAGTACAGGAGTTCTAGACCAGCCTGAGCAACATAGCAAGACCCCATCTCTACCAAAAAAAATAAATACATGTTTTTAATTAGCCAGGCATGGTAGCGTGCACCTGTGGTCCCACCTACTTGGGAGGCTGAGGCAGGAGGATTGCTTGAGCCCAGGAGGTCGAGGCTGCAGTGAGCTGTGATTGTGCTATGACATTCCAGCCTGGGCAATAGGGTGAATGCGTTTCTCAAAATAATAACAATGGCTGAATCTTGGTAAGAAAAGCAAATTGGGTGGCATTTTAATTTGCCCAATTTCATACCTCTTCTCTCAGCCCCACAGTAGTCCTAAAAAACAAGGAGTGGCTGTAAAAAACCAGCAGGCTGGCAGCCCCTGGAGGAACACAGAGGACTGGAACTCTCCACAAGGCCCATTTCCAGCGAATCGCTGTCATCTGACCACCCTGACAGCTCCTGGAAGAGCTGCGCTCTCACTGAAGAGCTGCTTTCTCCTCGCTACTTGACCTCATCAGAGCTTGTTCTGTGCACCAGCCCTAACTATCCTAGGATATTTGTCCTAAAAAATCAGTGGGGATCGTTTATTACCGTAGTTGCCTGAAGCAGCGATACAAGTTGAAGCTGGGAAGAGGCTGGCCCCCAAAAAATTAAAAGGAAGTACTGTGGAATGACATGTTCTTATAAAGCTTTGAAAAGCTCTGATATATTCCTGAGAACTTAGAAGGCCAGGTGCACATGCAGGGCTGTGTGTCTGCTGGGAGAGATCTAAGAGGGCCCCTGCTCACCTGGGCTGACTGGGAAGCTCCCTGCCAGCGTGGGCACCAGCTAAGGCAGAGCTGTAAGCCATCTGCCAGGATGGTGAAGGCATTCCCCAACACACACCCACACAGCCATCAGCAGACTCTGAGAAAATCCTCATTTCAAGGAATTTGAGGAAATCTCTGTTCAGTCATTATCTGACCACTAAGCTAACCAGGTACATTTCTGTGTCTTCACACAAAAAAGACACTAAGCTAACCAGGTACGGTACATTTCTGTGTCTTCGCCGGCAAAAAAAAAAAAAAAAAAAAAAGACCCCACTTTAAAGCCTAAATTTCCGTGTCTTCACACAAAAAAAGAAAGCAGACTGTACAGAATTAGTCCAGGGAAGTCTAAAGCAAGAAAACAATGACAGCAATAAACAGCTCAAGAAACAAACACTGGCGGGGTGGGAACTGATGTCCAGGAAAAGATTGTATTAATTACATATATAATTTATTTTTTGAAACAAAGTCTCACTCTGTCACCCAGGTTGGAGTGCTGTGTCATGATCCTGGCTCACTGCAACCTCCACCTCCCACGTTCAAGCGATTCTCCTGCCTCAGCCTCCTCAGTAGCTGTGATTACAGGCATGCACCACCATGCCCAGCTAATTTTGTATTTGTAATAGAGACAGGGTTTCACCATGTTGGCCAGGCTGCTCTTGAACTCCTGACCTCAAGTAATCTGCCCGCCTCAGCCTCCCAAAGTGCTGGGACTACAGGCGTGAGCCACCATGCCCAGCCTTGTAATTTATATAATTTTAAATGTCCAATTTTGAAGAAAATGAGACATGCAAAGGAAATATGGCATGTACACACACATGCATGCAAACACACACACAAACACAAAACAGTCAACAGAAATTGTCCTATGGAAGCTCAGGTGAAGTTTCTAGACAATTTTAAGTCAGCTGTTACAAATATGTTCCAAAACTAAAAGAAACCACGTCTACAGAATTAATAAAAGTATGAGCGCAATGTCTCCCTAAATATATCCACAAACATAAATTACTTTTTTCAGATCAAAGTAGAAATTATGGAGTTAAAAGCACTGGAATAAAAAATCACTAGAGGGGCTCCATGGCAAACTTGAACAGCAGAAGAAAATTCTGTAGACTTGAGGATGGATCCATTGAGATTATGGAGTTTGAGAATCAGAAAAAAGAAGAAGAATGAATACAGATGAGCATGGCCTCAGAAACTTGTGGGACACCATCAAGCACATCAAATGCACAAAATGGCAGCCTCTGCCAGAAAGGAGAAAAGGAGCAAAAGAATGTTGGAAGAAATAATGGCTAAAACCCCAAATTTGATGAAAACATTAAACTGCACATCTACAAAGTTCAGTGAACTATGACTAGAATAAACTAAAGTATCTGTGCCTGCACATACCATAGTCAAGTTGTCAAAAGGCAAAGAAGGAATCTTTAAAGCATCAAGGTAGTGACTCATCATGTAAAATGAATCCTCAAAAGACTACCAGGCAATTTCTCACCTGACACCACAGAGGCCAAAGGCAGTGGGAAAATATCCTCTAATGCTGGAAGTCAAAGCAGGCAACCAAGAATTGTACATCCAGCAAAACTATCTTTAAAAAACAAAGGAGAAATAAACAAAACTAAGGTAATACATTGCTACCACCTTTCTTCTATTAACTCACTTAATAAGCAATTGCATAAAGTTGTAGGCAATTGTATTTTGGGGCCTATAACATATTTAAATGTAGTATCATCACAAAGAGGCAGATGAGAAGAAAGTAGAACAGGATTAAGGAAACAACAGCAAATGGTGATATAATCCACAGAAACAAAGAAAGTGAACCAGAAAGAATAAAAGAAAGGAGGAGCAAAATGGAGGAATAATTTTGTCTAGACTGGCTAGACAAAAAAAATGAGGAAAGGAAAAGACAGAAGACTCTCCTTTCAAAATATCTTTTTTGTTGTTGTTGTTGTTTTGTTTTGTTTTTTTGTTATGGTTTGGTTTGGTTTTTTTGACAGAGTCTCTCTCTCTCTGTCTCTCTCTGTTGCCCAGGCTGGAGTGCAGTGGTGCAATCTCGCCTCACTGCAACCTCCACCTCCCGGGTTCAAGCAATTATCCTGCCTCAGCCTCCCATGTAGCTGGGATTACAGGCGCCCACCACCACACCTGTCTAATTTTGTATTTTAGTAGAGATAGGGTTTCACATGTTGGCCAGGCTGGTCTCAAACTCCTGACCTCAGGCGATCCACCCACCTCGGGATCCCAAAGTGCTGGGATTACAGGCGTGAGCCACCGCGCCCAGCCAAAAAATCTTGGTAAGCATGAACACAGGTGGAAGACTCACACTTCCCTATGTGGAAACTAACTACACAGTTGCAGTAATAAAACTGTGCGGTATTGCCATAAGGACAGACTATAGATCTGTAGACTAGAACTGAGAGACCAAAATAAACCCTAGTATCTATGGTCAGTTGGTTTTCAACAAGAGTGCCAATACAATTAAATGGAGAAAGAATTGTCTCTTCAAAAGTCATATTGAAACAACTAGACATCTACATGCAGAAAACGAATTTGGACGGCTGCCTCCCATTATACATAACAATATAGCTCAAAATTCATTAGACCTAAATGTAACAGCTAAAACGATAAAAGTGTTAGAAGAAAACACAGGAGGAATCCTTGTGATACAACTTCTGCATTGTGATTCTGGTGGTCACAGGATCTACATATGTGATTAAAATGCACAGAAACGAGTGCATATAAAGCCAGAAATCTGAAGAAGGTGGTGGACTCCATCAGTGTAAACTTCCTGGCTGTGATGTACTGCAGTCATATATGATGTTACCCTTGGAGGAAACGGGGAAGTGTATTGGGGATCTCGCTGTATTATTTCTAACAACTGCGTGTGAATATTCAATTATCTTAAAATAAGTCTCAATTCACACACAATGTATCACACCAATATATAATGTAATTCTTAATATTGTCTTTCTTTGTCTAATTTTCATGCCTTCACTTTGATACATTGTACTCCCCTTATCCTTCCAATAAACTACCTTTCCGTTCAGGAGAACCAGAGTCAGCATCTGTTGCTGACATCCAGACATCTCTAGCACCCCTCACAGGCTGCTAGAAGCCACCACTGAGATCATGTGTGTGAGCCCCTTGATGGTTCCTAATGATGGCAATAGTTAACCTTTTCCAAGCACCTGCCCTGCGCCTGGTCCTGCTGTTTTACATGAGTGAAGTCACGCAATGCTCAGCCCTTGCCAGCTGCACACACTCTTGCCCCACTTTACAAATGAAGCCACGAAGCCACATGGTGGTTAGAGGACTCACGGCAAGTGACGGAACTGGGAAGGGGCCAATTCAGGACTCAGGTCAAGACTTCCTGGTTCCAGAGCCCCACCCTGACCCACCATGTCACTCAGCACAGGTGAGTTACACCTGATCTTTATCTGTCTCTTCATGCCCTGGGGATGGAATTTTCCCAGAATGGCCGCTGGTTCCCCCGGCCTGGTACATCATGGACTTGTAGTGCATGGCCCTGCCCTCAGATGCCTGTGACATCAGAGATNAAAACAATGACAGCAATAAACAGCTCAAGAAACAAACACTGGCGGGGTGGGAACTGATGTCCAGGAAAAGATTGTATTAATTACATATATAATTTATTTTTTGAAACAAAGTCTCACTCTGTCACCCAGGTTGGAGTGCTGTGTCATGATCCTGGCTCACTGCAACCTCCACCTCCCACGTTCAAGCGATTCTCCTGCCTCAGCCTCCTCAGTAGCTGTGATTACAGGCATGCACCACCATGCCCAGCTAATTTTTGTATTTGTAATAGAGACAGGGTTTCACCATGTTGGCCAGGCTGCTCTTGAACTCCTGACCTCAAGTAATCTGCCCGCCTCAGCCTCCCAAAGTGCTGGGACTACAGGCGTGAGCCACCATGCCCAGCCTTGTAATTTATATAATTTTAAATGTCCAATTTTGAAGAAAAATGAGACATGCAAAGGAAATATGGCATGTACACACACATGCATGCAAACACACACACAAACACAAAACAGTCAACAGAAATTGTCCTATGGAAGCTCAGGTGAAGTTTCTAGACAATTTTAAGTCAGCTGTTACAAATATGTTCCAAAAACTAAAAGAAACCACGTCTACAGAATTAATAAAAGTATGAGCGCAATGTCTCCCTAAATATATCCACAAACATAAATTACTTTTTTCAGATCAAAGTAGAAATTATGGAGTTAAAAAGCACTGGAATAAAAAATCACTAGAGGGGCTCCATGGCAAACTTGAACAGCAGAAGAAAAATTCTGTAGACTTGAGGATGGATCCATTGAGATTATGGAGTTTGAGAATCAGAAAAAAGAAGAAGAATGAATACAGATGAGCATGGCCTCAGAAACTTGTGGGACACCATCAAGCACATCAAATGCACAAAATGGCAGCCTCTGCCAGAAAGGAGAAAAAGGAGCAAAAGAATGTTGGAAGAAATAATGGCTAAAAACCCCAAATTTGATGAAAAACATTAAACTGCACATCTACAAAGTTCAGTGAACTATGACTAGAATAAACTAAAGTATCTGTGCCTGCACATACCATAGTCAAGTTGTCAAAAGGCAAAGAAGGAATCTTTAAAGCATCAAGGTAGTGACTCATCATGTAAAATGAATCCTCAAAAAGACTACCAGGCAATTTCTCACCTGACACCACAGAGGCCAAAGGCAGTGGGAAAATATCCTCTAATGCTGGAAGTCAAAGCAGGCAACCAAGAATTGTACATCCAGCAAAACTATCTTTAAAAAACAAAGGAGAAATAAACAAAAACTAAGGTAATACATTGCTACCACCTTTCTTCTATTAACTCACTTAATAAGCAATTGCATAAAGTTGTAGGCAATTGTATTTTGGGGCCTATAACATATTTAAATGTAGTATCATCACAAAGAGGCAGATGAGAAGAAAGTAGAACAGGATTAAGGAAACAACAGCAAATGGTGATATAATCCACAGAAACAAAGAAAGTGAACCAGAAAGAATAAAAGAAAGGAGGAGCAAAATGGAGGAATAATTTTGTCTAGACTGGCTAGACAAAAAAAATGAGGAAAGGAAAAGACAGAAGACTCTCCTTTCAAAATATCTTTTTTGTTGTTGTTGTTGTTTTTGTTTTTGTTTTTTTGTTATGGTTTGGTTTGGTTTTTTTGACAGAGTCTCTCTCTCTCTGTCTCTCTCTGTTGCCCAGGCTGGAGTGCAGTGGTGCAATCTCGCCTCACTGCAACCTCCACCTCCCGGGTTCAAGCAATTATCCTGCCTCAGCCTCCCATGTAGCTGGGATTACAGGCGCCCACCACCACACCTGTCTAATTTTTGTATTTTTAGTAGAGATAGGGTTTCACATGTTGGCCAGGCTGGTCTCAAACTCCTGACCTCAGGCGATCCACCCACCTCGGGATCCCAAAGTGCTGGGATTACAGGCGTGAGCCACCGCGCCCAGCCAAAAAATCTTGGTAAGCATGAACACAGGTGGAAGACTCACACTTCCCTATGTGGAAACTAACTACACAGTTGCAGTAATAAAACTGTGCGGTATTGCCATAAGGACAGACTATAGATCTGTAGACTAGAACTGAGAGACCAAAAATAAACCCTAGTATCTATGGTCAGTTGGTTTTCAACAAGAGTGCCAATACAATTAAATGGAGAAAGAATTGTCTCTTCAAAAAGTCATATTGAAACAACTAGACATCTACATGCAGAAAAACGAATTTGGACGGCTGCCTCCCATTATACATAACAATATAGCTCAAAATTCATTAGACCTAAATGTAACAGCTAAAACGATAAAAGTGTTAGAAGAAAACACAGGAGGAATCCTTGTGATACAACTTCTGCATTGTGATTCTGGTGGTCACAGGATCTACATATGTGATTAAAATGCACAGAAACGAGTGCATATAAAGCCAGAAATCTGAAGAAGGTGGTGGACTCCATCAGTGTAAACTTCCTGGCTGTGATGTACTGCAGTCATATATGATGTTACCCTTGGAGGAAACGGGGAAGTGTATTGGGGATCTCGCTGTATTATTTCTAACAACTGCGTGTGAATATTCAATTATCTTAAAATAAGTCTCAATTCACACACAATGTATCACACCAATATATAATGTAATTCTTAATATTGTCTTTCTTTGTCTAATTTTCATGCCTTCACTTTGATACATTGTACTCCCCTTATCCTTCCAATAAACTACCTTTCCGTTCAGGAGAACCAGAGTCAGCATCTGTTGCTGACATCCAGACATCTCTAGCACCCCCTCACAGGCTGCTAGAAGCCACCACTGAGATCATGTGTGTGAGCCCCTTGATGGTTCCTAATGATGGCAATAGTTAACCTTTTCCAAGCACCTGCCCTGCGCCTGGTCCTGCTGTTTTACATGAGTGAAGTCACGCAATGCTCAGCCCTTGCCAGCTGCACACACTCTTGCCCCACTTTACAAATGAAGCCACGAAGCCACATGGTGGTTAGAGGACTCACGGCAAGTGACGGAACTGGGAAGGGGCCAATTCAGGACTCAGGTCAAGACTTCCTGGTTCCAGAGCCCCACCCTGACCCACCATGTCACTCAGCACAGGTGAGTTACACCTGATCTTTATCTGTCTCTTCATGCCCTGGGGATGGAATTTTCCCAGAATGGCCGCTGGTTCCCCCGGCCTGGTACATCATGGACTTGTAGTGCATGGCCCTGCCCTCAGATGCCTGTGACATCAGAGATGGAGGATGGGCCTGCTGGGTTCCCCAGCTCTGTCGGCTCCAGGAGCCCGTGGTGGGGGGGACGATCCACAGGAATCCACATGGTTCCCAGAATGTGGAAGGCCATGGCCTCAGAGCATCCAAATTCCATCTAATGGCATTTTTCAGGGGTAAAGAAAGAGGCAGAACAGAAAATCCATACAGCTGCTGTGCCCAGAATGAACACGTTTTCATCGGAAGAGCAATCTCTCCTAATCTCAGGGCTGAAGTCAGGCAACAAAATCAATATCTGAAAACACCTACGAAAGTGTTAGAGCTTTTCAGTTTGGCTCCTGGGCCATTGCTAGCTGAAATTTCATCCAGCAATACAGTTAGAGGGCTTTTTTCCCCTTTGTTCTTTTTGTCATTAAATTAGCCAAAGCGTTAAGTCCATAGGACCCAATCTATCAGTGTTTACTTTCTTTATTCAGCCAAAACGGACCTCTACTCAATTTACATTTACAAGATATACAAAGAAATTAATAAGATGGGAAAGAACCATTGCTAATGCGAGAACGTCTCTGCACGTAAACAGAAGCACACTCCCCTGCGGCTTCCAGCCGGAGGGTTTAAGGAGTAAAGGTATTAGACAGCTAACGGCTGCCTTTCTCTAAGCAATGTCAACAAGAAGCGGCCTCCAGAGACACGCGTGCTACAGAAATGTCTGTCAATAGCAATCAGATAACAAATCTTGGCCTAAATATTTACCCAACAGCCTCAGCCACATGGTGCTTCTTCACACTGGAAAAGGCACACCACCAATACCGAGAGTGACCAAGCCCATCCTACTGCAAGCCTTCCCTCCCCGGCCCCTGTCTGGTGGGTAAGATGAACATTCTGTCATTCCTAGTAGAATATCTGAGATTCTGGTCTGTCTAATGTTGGGTCAAAGGCAGAGAAAAAAACCCAAATGCCCGGAGTTGACCGTTCAAGTCTCACCCATAAGACACAAGCGTCATCAAACCCAGCAACACGGTTTTCCAGAACAGAGCAGGCTGCAGTGTGCCGTCACTCAGCCCCACTTGGCCCCAGTGCCTGTCCAGGGCTCCACCTCCGTGGGAGACTGAAAGCAGCGCCACGTCCTGGTGCTGTAACGGGCTCCCCTGTGTGTCATCCTCATGTGGCCAGAGGTGCAGAAGCTCTGCACTGGGTGTACCCAGGTGGCCAAGCCGTGGCTACTGTCTGGAGAGCTTTGTCACATGGGAGAGTTGGCGAATGGAGTTACTGATCTTTAGACAGGATACAAACAGCCTGGGAGAATGAGCTTACTCGTCAGCCGTAACGGGCTCAGGGGGGAAGAACTTTGGGAACAGCAAAGGGGCAGCCAGGGACACGAAGGTCATGCCAGCCAGGAAGGTCCATGAGCCTCTGCGAGGCAGGTGGGGAGGCTGGGCACCAGGCATCCCTGCTGGCTGTTTTCTGTGCACGCTGGCCTGGCCCCCAGCTGACTGCTGTTCCTGGTTCTCTAATTAAAGGACCAAGCTCCTGGACGTGATCCCGAGTCGCTGCTCTTTGCACGGGGAGAGGGGATCCTGAAGGGCAGCCTCATCGGTGCCTATCCTAGCAGCATCAAAGGACTCCCAACTGAAGGAGCCGTGGCGCCGCGGGTGGGACGTGGGACGGTGGTTTGTTACACGCATGCCCCCTGCCCTCCCTGTGGGCTCTCCGAGGGCTCCCACGGAAATGGGACCTGTAGCCCCACCCCCAGGAGGGTGTCTGGTGGATAGCAGACCTTCAATCACTATTGAGCAAGATTTGTGGATAAAGAATAAACAAAATGTAGATGGTCAGTAAATGCTTATTGAAAAATACACTACTTTCTTACACAAATGGACACCATGGTATATGTTTTATTCACTCTGTCTGTCTTCTCTTCTTTCTTAAACATTTTATTTAGAAGCAATTATCTTTTTTGTTCCTCTTTCTCCATTACTGCCTTCTTTTGTATTCAATGGTTTTTTGTTTGTTTAGTGTACATTTCATTCTGCTGTTTATTTTACCATGTTTTTGTGACCTACTTACTGGTCGTCCCTGGAGC
Source organism: Rhinopithecus bieti (assembly GCF_001698545.2). NCBI lineage: Eukaryota > Metazoa > Chordata > Mammalia > Primates > Cercopithecidae > Rhinopithecus > Rhinopithecus bieti. The sequence goes on from NW_016804501.1 coordinate 248,385, forward strand.
TTCCCAGGTGAGATGTGTGAGTGTCCCAACAAGGGAAGGTTTCCACCTGTGTCATCAAACCGCCTGGGGCAGGAACTGAGGGTCTGTGGGGACATCCACTTACAGCCATATTTGGAGACATGAGAGACAAACTTCTCCCTCATTTACTGATAAAAACAAACACACACTCAGTCTCTCACACATACTAACAGCTGAGGAATCACACCTTTCAACACAGCTGGCCTCCTTCCCGCACCCTGACCCCCTCGCTCCCATCACAGACTCCAGCCTGGTCTCCAAAGGGACCCAGAGCCTGAGGTCTGTACAAGGGAAGCTTCCCAACCCAGGACAGATCCGCATCAAGAAACACAGTGACAGGCAAGGCCTGTCTCTGACGCCTCCTCCCACAGGACAGGGGTGACTCCACCTCTGGCTCCAGAGGGAGCTGGGCTCTGGCACTGCACGTCAGCCTCAGTCAGCGGCTGCGGCACATGGAACCAAGAGTCCACATGGAGCACATCTGAACGGCCCCGTCCCAAAGCTGCCCCTGTGGCCCTCATGACAGCTGCCTGTCAACTGTGGATGACAAATGAAAAGTCTGTTACTGCAGGACCTGAGCCTTCTCCATGACTGTTTTTCAGACAAGGTTCACTTTGGTTCAGAAATCAAACCAGGCACAAGCAACACCAACAGGTATGCTTTCTCTCTGATCGATCACGTCCCAAGCCATCTGTCATGCTGTTTTCTCTCACCTCTACTGAGCCACCCACCTGGTGCAGAAAAAAATCAAAACCTCGACACCACTGTCTAACCATAAAGCAGATCGCAGGACAGCATCTAGTACTCCAGAACCCAAGGAAAATCTGTCGAGAAAGGACTTCTGAGAGTGGAGAAAGGGGTGGACAAGGCTAGGGGAACAGAGGTGACTTCCAATCTAGACCTTCTGTCCTGCCCAGCAGGCCTGCCCACCGGCACACCAGCTGGAGATGAGAAGAAGGAAAGCTCAGGCCACTGTGCTTCCAAGGGCCAGCTGAACACTCGAGGACTAACTGGTTCTCCGAGAAAACCCTCTCCTTTCGTTTCTAATGCAAGAGACAAATGCAAGAAACATTAGGATTTGCTTCATTCATTCAAGCACCACCAATTTCTTTTCTACAGAAAACTACAGGGTCCTCGTGTTTTGACTGTCTCTCCCCATTAGAAGATGGATTTTTTTTAAGTGTGAGGTCCATTACACTACTGACGCGCCACGGGCGGGGCAGCAAGTCTCCTCCGTTCTCAGACAGAAAGCCATGCTTCCTTTTCCTGCATCCACAGATGACGTCATCACCAGGCAGTCTACGCACTAGGTGTGGCCGCAGATGCACTCAAGGCACAGGTAGCATTTGATGGCTGTAACCAGGGTCCAACTGAGTCCCCAGGAAACCATCTCTAACGAGAGTACAGTTTGCAAATAAAAGACACTGGCAGCCTAAAGGGGGTACACTGAGCACTCCATGTAGTCAACTGATACTCAGTTTATTTTTTATTTCATTGTTATTTTAATTTGGGATTCAACATCTTTAGCAGGTCATGCACATGCCCTTGCCACCCTCCCTATTGTGCTCACCTGTCTCTCTTTCCCCTAATTTATGTTTCCTCCCTGGCCCCTGGAGACATCTGAATCTTCACCCGTTTTAGATGTGCACAAACAGATACATATATGTAAAGAACTGGAAAAGACTCACAACTGGCAAAGGCTCAGGAAGTCCAACTCAGCACAATCAGGAGAAAAAAAAATAGAACTGAAGGTCCATGTACGAGCTCAATAACTACCCTCTATCCATTTCTCCATCTACCGGTCATCCATCCATCACTTATCCACCTGTTTGTCCATCCACCCACTCATTCATCCACCTGTCCCATCCCATCCATCCATCCATCCCACTCCATCCATGCCATCCCCATCCACCTCACCCACCCACCCATTCTATTTCATCCCACTCACGCATCCACCCCACCCATCTAATGCCGCATCCTGTCCGATTCCATCAATCCCACCCAACCATCCATTGCATCCCATCCTCATCCCATCCACCCCAGTACATCCATTCATTCCATCCCCACTACATCCATTCATCCATCCACCCATCCCATCCACACTTCACCCACACCACTCATCCAAACATCGACATCTATCATTCATCCATTTTTAATCCCATCCACCCTATCCATCCTCCATTCAATCTATTAATTCATCCCTCCATTCATCCACCATCAACCCATTAATCTACCCATCATCTACCCATCCATTTCACCCATCCACCACTATTCCATGCATCCACCCAATCTCCATCCATCCATCCACCCACGACCACCCACTCCATCCAACCATCCATTCATCCATCCATGCACCCATCCATCCCATCTACCCATCCATCCTCCATGACACCCACCCACTCACCCATCCACCCACACCATCCATCCATCCATCTGTCCATTCTTCAGTTACTGAGTCACTGCTATGTCCCAGTAGCATTCCAAACCCTGGTGATGCACCAGAAACAAGAGACAAACATCCACCCTCCTAGAGATATTCTTCTCATAGGAAAGCAGCCCCTGTGGAATTATGAAAATGACAGGTCAGACAGACCTAGGAGGCAGGTTCCAGCTCAGCAATACATTAGCTCTGTGACCTTGGATGGAAGCTCACGTCTCTGAACTTGATTTGCTGGTGTGGAAACAACAGGACCCACTTTGTAGGGTTGTGTTAAAATAAAATTGCCTCATCTGACTGTGGAGTGGATGATGCCACCTCAGCATATTAACTCAACTTCCTGCCCTTGCCTGCCCAAGGCTGTGTCCCTTCTTCCTCCCACCCAGGTTCAGTATTGCCGCTGGAGGAAATGCAGCTGGCTGTGTCCCACCTCTGCCATTATACTGGGACTTTATTCTCTTGAGCTGGATTCTGTTTGTGCACATAGAGCTGACCACCAAGTAAGTAAGTGAAGGGGCAGCAGGTAACAGACTGCTATTGATTCCAAGAGGACCCGTGTCTAAAATTCTCAAGAGGCCAGGCTGGATGTGGCATGGGCCCTCCTCCCCCTCCTCAGGACATAATCCCACCCCAGGTCACTGGAGGAGGCAGCTCCAGGGGATTTTCGGGGCCGTCGGTGCCACACTGAGAGGCTGGGGCTCCTGACCATGGGTCCGGACGTTTTGAACCTCTTTATAATTACACCGCTGACCTGCAGGATTTGGTCTGAGGCCTGCAACAGCTGGGGCTGAAGGAAGAACATCGCGACACGGACAGCTCCGAGCTCTGTCATGAGGTTGAGTCTCATGGGGGTGTCCAGGCCCCGACAGCAAATGTTCCATTACAGGATGGAAATGTTCCATAAAAGGCACTCCAGGAGGAGAGGACTTCAAGACTCCGTCCACTCTATCCAGGTAACATGGGTGGATGGACTGAGTCTCCAAGAGCCCAGAAGACACATCCCATGAGCTCGGCCCAAGGGTCAAGCAGCAGAATGGTTGAGATGGGCCCTGAGCATCCAGGGCACGAGCAGGCAGCAAGATCGTTAGTGATTTTATATCCCACATCCCAAAGTTGTCCACCAAAGGAAGCAGCAGCGGCTCTTCATACAAGCAATTAGCAGGAAGAGGGGAGCAGACCTAGATGGGAGGAACCTCAAGATCCTTGCCAGAGAGTGATGAGGTTGGCCATGGAATGAGGACTAAACTCCAGCATTTCTGCCCTAGTGCTTGTGGGAACCGCTGACCCCATGAGCTCTGATTGACAAGCAGCAAGTCCAGGGTCGACCTCGCTGGTAAGCACACTGCGCTCGGCTGTGCGGGGGGCATGGTTCATATCCCTTCTGCCTAGGAGGTGCCCATGGCAGACAGGTGTAAGGATTCCAGAGGCTAGCCCGCCTTCCCCTTCCTTGGTGTGTCTACCTCCTAAGGGTGGGTAAGATGGAAGAGGGGCCAAAAAGGAGACATCTGCTGTTCTCCAGGCAGGGGTGGGGGTCTGAGCTCGGAGCTGGTGAAGCAGGTGGGAGTAACGGATGCACTCTTGTTCTAATATTCGATCTTGGCACCGTGTCCATCTGGACTTAGTGGCCACCTGAGCCCTCCCCTCCACCCTGTCCATCTTGGAGGTCAGTCCCCTTCCAAGATCTCTGTGATCCAAAAGTATTCCTCAATCCGCTAGACTGCTCAGATGCATCCCATCCACGTCTACAAGCCTCAGAAAGAAGTCTTCACACAGGTTAGTGGTTGAGAAACAGATGCGGTGCAGGTCTGCAGACTCCGGCTGTCCTGGATCGAGCACGGCCAGCTCTACAGTGAGCCCCTCAACTCAGGTTACTCACACCTTGTTACCAAAGGATCATCTCTCCTCATTTCATCCCATACCTCGGTCGGACAGCATGGGTAATCCAGCTTCCATCAGTGTTATTCTCCCTCCCTGGCATCCCGACCCTCGCCGTGCAGGGACTGTCCACACACAGGAGCCCACATAGGGTTGAGTTGTGACCAGTTCCCCACCCAGGACAGTCTGGCTGGGCCCCTCTCCTCCTGGAGCCACAGCTGCATCCGTACCCCGCTTGCTTCCTGAGGCGCATGCTTTGATTTTATTAGGAAACAAGTATCCCAGGCGCAACCTGGGTGGGAGCCCAGAAGGCAGTCGCTCCAGCCAGTGTCATCCGGGGCCCCCCGGCCCTGGGTCAGAGTCTCGCCTCCACCCATTCAGAAGCCTCACTGGCTGCCACCCTCAGGCATTCTTAACTCTTCTCTCCCAGGGCCTCTTGCCCCTGGAACAGGTGGGTTACAAATCATTTAGGCTGGGTATGGTGGCTCACGCCTGTAATCCCAGCACTTTGGGAGGCTGAGGTGGGTGGATCACAAGGTCAGGAGATCAAGACCAGCCTGGCCAACATGGTGAAACCCCATCTCTATTAAAAATACAAAAATTAGCTAGGCGTGGTAGCGGGTGCCTGTAGTCCCAGCTACTCGGGAGGCTGAGGCAGGAGAATCGTTGGAACCAGAGAGGCAGAGAACGTAGTGAGCTGAGATTGCGCCACTGTACTCCAGCCTGGTGACAGAGCAAGACTCTGTCTCAAAAAATAAATAAATAAAAAATAATAATCATTTGGTCTGAATTCCTCCAGAGCCTTCTGCAGACTACACTCTCATGCTATTCACACTCCATGTGAGAAGAAAACAGCTAAGCGAGGTGGCTTCAGAAAGACCCTCCCGGCCTTCCTACGTGGACTCCTCCCCGCACCAGGACTCCTGGGGGCTGGCTCTGGGCACCAGCCTCAATGAGGACGTTCTTACAGCAGTGAAGGGACGGGCAGTGGCCCCGGCACCGACCTTCCTAATCGGTACTCATTCCCAAGGCCACTTCTCAGGAGACGCAGCTTTCTACAGCCAGAAAAAAAAAATCTTCCTTCTAATTTATTAAACTGCTTTATAGGCTCTAACCTATGACTAAAGGAGTTTATGATCAATACAGGTAAATTATGAATCAGCCTCTCTCTCTTTTTCTCCCAATCTTCTTCTGTCTTTCTCTCAAATGGCCTTCAAATGGGAAAAATATTGTTTTAATAACACAAAGTCCACAACAGGCCTCCCTAATACATCTCCTTGGAGGGAGGATTAGCAGGTAATCGTACTCTCAACTACAGGCACAGCTCCCGTGGGGGCAATACCAGCAGCTCCCAGGGTGCATCGTAGTCTTCCTTCTGCAATGTTTCCTCTCCTATCAGAAGGCTGACAGGTTTCAGCTGCTGTGAAATGCTGATCCACATCCCTGCCTGGCTCTAGGGCTGTCCAGGTAAGATACACCTGTGGGATTCTCACACTTCCCGGAGCTCATGCCCCATGGAAGAGAGTCAGTTCCAGCCGGGGTAGGGAGCAGGATTCTAGGAGCTGCCCACTCACAGCCAGAGCTGCCTGGGGAGGTGACAGTCAGCACGTCCCATCCCTGGCTTCCTTTGTTCCAGACTGCCCCTTCCAGGTTCCATGTGAGTTCATAGATGGAATAGTTGAGCCCAAACTCCCCAGGCCCTGATCTCAGGAAGATGCTTTTCTTACACCCACTGAACACACAAACACCTTCCCCTCCATTTCCCCTTTCTAAGGGGGATGTTTTAAATGTAACCCCCAAACCATAAGACCCTGTGGGCCCCAAGATCAGACAAACGTCTCCAGGACCCGGAATGGAGAGGCAGAGGGAAGCCTCCTGGCCAGGAGGGGCTCTGATCCGGACAGGACCCAGAATGGAGAGGCAGAGGGAAGCCTCCTGGCCGGGACTCTGGTCCGGACAGGCTGTGGGCTCCTTTAGGGAGTCGGCCCCCGAGGATCATGAGACCTGTGGGCAGCTTCGGGAGTTGGCCCCCAAGGGCTACAGGAGCGCCACCAGCCTAGGGCGAGCTGAGAACACAGAAGACCCTCAACGCCACCTGCAGCCCTGAAAATGCTACGTAAACCTTCACAGGACACCATGTCACACCGACATTTAAAATCCGATGCGGTGCTGTATGAAAATGCTAAATAAACCTTCACAGGACACTGTGTCACACCGACATTTAAAATCCGATGCGATGCTGTATGAAAATGCTAAGTAAACCTTCACAGGACACTGTGTCACACCGACATTTAAAATCTGATGCGGTGCTGTGGTGCAGAGTGACCCTGCCCCTCGCGCTGCTGGTGTGGGTGTGGCCACTCTGGAGAGTGACACGGCAGACACCGGCCATCCTGATGCGTGGTCCTGTCTCCGGCCACGTGCCCAGGCGGGCACCCTGGAAACTCACATGTGTACACTGAGACACACCAGCGGGATTACAGCAGCTTTGTTTATAGTAGCAAAAATAAAAATGAAGTATTTGAAACTAGCCAAATACCTACCAGGAAGAAAACTACTAAATTAATGTAGAAAATACATATAATTAAATATATATATTTAATTAAATTAAATTAAATATAAATTAAAACACATATAATTAAATTTCCCTTTGAGGGAAATTTGTTTTTTGAGACTTACCCATGTGAGTGTATGAAGCTGTACTTTATTCATTTTAGGTTTTGTTATTGAGAGTTAAAACCAAAAAAGCAATTCTCTGCATGGTTTATAGACACACTCGTGTACGGCAGAAGCGTAAGAATCTGCAAAGGAAAGACAGACACCAAATTCAAGGTAGGAGTTACATCTGGTTGAAAAAACTGAAGCAGAAGCAGAGAAGGCTTCAACTCTACCTGAATACAGCACTTCCTCAGAACACACCTCTGACACTGTCACGCTGTCACTGCTGACGGCTTCATCAGGGTACGCGAGTGTCTAAACACATCAAACTGCAGACGTTAAAAACAGGCAGGTTTGTGTCTATCAACCATACCTCAAGAAAGCTGTTAAAATTGTATCTGAAGGAAATGTGGCCAGATGTAAATGTGTGCTGGGGAAGGTCGTTGGTACGAGGCATCTGTTAGGATTCTCCCTGCTCCCTCCCAGAGGCCCCGCCCTGAAAGAGCTCCGGAGGCCACAGCATCTCATCAGTCACGCCCATAAAGCAGGGAAGGGGGCTGCACGGTGGACGGCCGCTGTCTGGCTGCTCAGCATCTCTGCACCCGGAGATTCTCTCCCACTCCCCCCAGCTCCCCACTGAGCAGATTCCCCATCACTGGGTCTGAGCCAGTTGAGCCGCTCCCTTCTGGCCCCCGTGATGGTCGGGCAGTGGCATCGTCAGGGTAGGTGAGATGCAGTGAGGCTCAGGCTGAGGAAGCGTGACAGGCTCTTGTACCTCCTGCTTGGGACAAGGAAAGGGTGGCCGGAGGCCGCAGGGGCCACCTTGTTCTGATAGTGGGCACAGTGCAGTGGATCCGAGCCGAGAGGGGGCTTCCAGAGGCGCCACGTCAGCCCTGACCAACCCATGCCTGCTGGGTTAGAGAACCCGTGAATCGCCTTTGCATATCATGAAGCTTGGGTCAGATTTGCTGTCACTTGCCATCAATACTGTCCTGACTGATGCACACAGAAAGAGGAGAAAGCAGGGAGGAAATGGACTGAACGCCAACACCCTCACCAGGATCGCAAGGAAGAGAAGCCCGTGCCGGCCCTGGCAGAGGCAGGGGCCTGGTTGCCCACCTCCAGGAGAGCCCTGCCTGGAAGCTGCATTTAACTCCTCCGTGAAGGTGAAGCGAGAGCCCTCAGGGAGAACAGAGCTCTTGCCCCAGTTGGAAGCTGTGCCAGTTACAGAAAAAGAGCTTGCTTTGGGGACCAAGTTCAGGAACAGATGAGAAGACACGAGAAGCAACGGCAATGGGCAATGTGGCCACAAGATCAGGGTGAAACGGCAGGAAGCCGGCAGGTCCCCACCCACAGCAGCCTCAGGACAGGGCCCTGAAGAGGGCGGGACGGTGCAGGGGTCTCAGAGCACCTCCCTGCCGCTGCTGCAGTCCTGCTCCACCCCTCAGACATCGGAGCCCATCTGGATCCTGAACAAGCAGCCGCAAAGGAGGCTGGTGCTGTCAGAGGCGGAAAGTAAGCCCGTCTGGGGGCAGCTCACAGGGCCCAGTGTTCCTGGCCAGAGCTTTTTCCAACGTGCAATGCACCAGCAGCCCCCGCTCAGCTCCGCTCCTGTGAGCCCCTTCTCTCCGGGTCATTTGTCTTTCCTGGTCTGACAAAGGAGGGTCCTGTGCAGAGCCCAGGACCTGGAAGTTTTCAGATCAGAGCTCACCCTGCAGGGTTATGAAAGACGTGATTTCTGAAGCACCAGGAGGAGATCGCAACATAAACCATTTCATCCGAAAAGTGAGACGAATATAAGAGCTTAGAAGGATCCTGTCTTAAAACAAGTTTGAGTTCTTGTAAATCCGAGCCTCAATCCATTGTCCCCAAAAAGAAAATGTCTATTCCTCCTCCAAACAGTCACCTATTAGCTGAAAAATATTAAGAGAACTCCAGGAAATCCAAAACCCATAGCTGTTACCAACACTGCCTGACTTGTTTACACGATGATTTTCAATGGAAGTGGTCTGTTTAAACATAAATGCCCAAATTATATTCCAAATTGAATAAGGTAAGAAAAAAACAAAGTCTACAGTGTCTGGAGTTGACAGCAAACAAGGGGGAGTGGGTGGATCCGGACACTGTTCGGAAGGCCCAGCGCAGCCTGGCCCTGCTGGGGCACGGACCTGAGGGACCTGAGCACACCCAGGCTGTTCCTATTTAGAGTTGGGGACTTTGGTCATGTAGTGGGTCACCAAAGGCCACAGGCGTGGGGAGCACTGTCCAGCAAGAACAGATAGTGGTTCCTGCACAAACTCAGAGCATCGGCAGCCAACGGGTGATGTGAACACTTGGGACAAGTGGGGCACCCCACTTTTCAGAGGGACAGGACAGACCTAGGGGCAGAGAAGCACCTCCCTGGGTCACACCTGGGGCAGCAGCAGCCTCAAGTGACCAGACTCGAGTCCCACTTCTCCAGGCTCTCAGCTCTGGGCAGAGCCCCGCACTCATACCTCCCATGCTGTCCCCAACCTGGAGCAGGCATTGTCCACACTGACCCCAACACCCAGAGGGTTTCAGCCTACGCAGGTGCGGCACACTGACTGTGGTGTTCACAGACATGATCCAAGCAGAGAGGCTCAGTGCCCATAGATACCAGGGGATAAACAAACGGTCAGACAGATGGCAGGGCAGGAATGCCAGCTCTGAGATGCAGGGGAATAGAGTAAACCCCAGCAATAAAAAGTGTGGGTTATAAAAGACCCAAGGTTGGGAGGCAAAGAGGATCCTAACACGCGGCTTCCCCCTGCCACCTGTCACCTGCCCTGGGCTCAGCGCACACAGGCCCCCTGTTGCTGTGAAGACGCTGGTCTAAGTGGACAGGGGAAGTCCAGGGCTGCTGCTTCATTTGAACCCCTCCACAGAGGCCTCATGACCGTCCTCACGTCTCAACAGTTGGAGCAAAATGCACAGAGGAAAGGGGTCAAACCCCAAAACAATGCACAGTTTTCTCGCCTCCTCCTCACTGTCAACTCCTCACCAGCCCAGCCCTCCCATGCTGGCTCCTCACCTTCTGCACCGTCCCCACGGCGGTGAGGTCTCCTACGGATCTGGAAGAGACATGGACATTTGCTGTTGGTGGGCTGTAGAATGTGGGCGCTATCGAATTTGGTGCCTCATTTGTAATTTTCAGTTTATTATCCTCATAGCTTTACTTTGAGGGATGGCAGAACAGTGCTGTGTCCCTTTAGAGGGGCTCCTGGGCTCTGCACCAAGACCCACTGCAATGAGAGAGACCCGATGCGGTGAGTAAGACCCAGTCCAGTGAGTACAGACCTGCTGCCGTTAATGAGTGAGACCCGCCGCAGTGAGTGAGACCCGGGACAGCAACACCCAGTGCAGTGCAGTAAGACCCAACTCAGTGAGCAAGACACAGTGCCCTGTGTGAGGCTACAGGGGCGAGCCCTGCTGCCCCGTACCTCTCCAGGAGCCAACCTCAAGGGGCCAGAAAGCGCCTGGCTCATGCTGCACCATGTCAAATGACATGGATTTAAATCACAAACATGTTTTTACTAATAAGAAAAAATAAGGAGGTGGGGGACCTTCTTGGTGACAAGATACAATTCGCAGTGGCTGTAGCATGCATGGATCTCTCAGCAATAACTCTGCGTTTCATAATTGTACAAAAATAACTGTGAGGATAAAAACCGTATCTACAATATAATTACTCTTCTACAAAATGTCCGTACGCTTGTAACTAAGCGGTCCAGCGTCTAGAAAGCTGTGTGCCTCTCCTTGCTTCTCTTGTGAATGACACTGATCTCGTACAACTGCTGTCAGTGGACAGTCACTGTCAGGGGCGTCTGCAGTGAATCCACCTTCTGGTGTCTTAAAACAAGAAACTCCGCCAGCTGATTGAGAGTGCCTGTGTTCAGGAGGCTGGGGACTGAGGACGGGGAGCAGGTGGGGTCCAGGGACATGTTGGAGGTAATGTGACCAGGCTGGTGAGGCATGGACCTTGAAGGCAGTAAAGGAAAGGGGCCTGAAGGACGGAGCCTCTGGATCCACGCAAGTTGGGGGACTGTGGGCCCCTCCTTAGGGAGGACACAGGAAGGTCTAGATGGAGACCGGCTGTTGACTCCTGGCCTTGCTGAATTTGCACTGCCCGTGAACCATCCACAGAGGCTTCTAGTAGCCACTGGATTCAGAGTCTAGAGCTAAATTAGAGGGGAATATTCTAGAGATATCATCTGGGGTTCACCAGCATATGGACAGCACTGAAAGCCCAGGGAATGGGTGAGATAAGTTAGGAAAATAAATATGGTGACACGAGAAGGTGGCCCAGGACGAGCCTTTGGGAGCACCCAACACCCAGGCAGAGGAGATGTCATCTGGAAAGAAAACCGAGACAAAAGAGCCTGAGACATAGAAAACAGCCAGGGAGTGGGCAGACACCGAAACCAAGAGAAGAGGGTGCTGAAAGAGGAGGGGTCACCACTAGCATCTGACGCTGTGAGAGGCCGTGGCACACGCCGGAGGAGGTCCTGGAGATGAGCGCGTCACTGGCGGCTGAGCAAGAAGAACGCGTGGGCCGCGGGCGTGGGAGGGGCCACACAGTGGGCTGAGGGTGTGGGCTGAGGGTGTAGGAGGGGCCGCACGGTGGGATGAGCTTGTGGGCTGAGGGTGTGGGAGGGGCCGCATGGTGGGCTGAGGGCTGGTGGGGCTGAGGATTAGGAAGCTCTAGGATAGAGCAGTTGACAGTGAGGAGAAGATGAGAAAACAGAAACAGAGACGACCTCCGACAGGTCAGCTGTGCAAGGAAAGAAGGGGACAGTCACTGGAAGGTGGGAGACTGGGGAATGCTTTCTTACAGGTCTGCAGCAGTTGCCGGGGCGGGGGGGGTGGCAGAATGCACTGGAAAGGGAGGGGCAACTGCTGTCAAGGATGAGGATTCGGACTCCAGCAACAAGGGCACCCCAGAAGCCTGTGGGACCAGGAGAGTGTCCCCTCAGCTGCAGCCTGCTCTTACCGTGCAAACACAAGTCTGGTGTTGACAAATCCGTTGATTTTTCAAGAATAACTAAGACTCCTGCATCTTTGTTTGATTAGGACTAGAAAAGCACACCTGCTAGGAAGCACGCACCACGACAGTTCTGACGAAGAGGAAGGGGGTGGACGCGAGATTCTGAGTGGATGGAATGAGGTGATGCCACAAGGCACAAGGTGCAGGCGCAGTCACCAGCAGCTCTCGGCCCTGCTGTCACGGGATCAGGGTGCTGTGGGCTGCAGGGGCCACCACCCCACTCCACATTCCCGCCCCTCTCCTGCAAGTGTCTTCCCAAAGAGAACTGAATATTGTTTCTCTGAATCATTGAAAATAGTTATTAAATGTCTTCATAGGCCAAAGAGCTCTTGTTAACAGTAAGCGGACTCATCACTCACCTGCACTAGCTGGTCCAGGCAGCAGCACTTCTGCCTCTGGGCCTCCGGGAGCCTGCCTGGCAGAAAACCCAGAGGCTTCCGACTCTAACCTGCCCACCAGGACACACCCTCTTCCTGCCACAGGGAATGTTTCCTTCTTGACACTAATGGCCTCCTGGAAAACTGGAGGACAAGATGATCGTAGATCAGAAATGAATCAAGAGCTATCAGACACGTGCTTTAGCGGATGACCTCCCCCGTGAGGGCACAAGGTCAAGCACAAGGCTTGCTTCAACTCTGCAGAGCAAGTCCGGGTCTGTTCATGGACTCAGCCTCGTGTGTTGTACAAAGACAGTGAAGGGAAGCACAGCCCAGCAGTCCGGCGCTGAGGCGTAAATGTGCTCCGCTCCTCTCAAGCAGATGCAAGTGGGTTTGGGTTTGAGAGCCTGGGCTCGCTGATCTGCCCTCAGTCAGATGGTCTGAAGTGAAGAAAATGAAGAAAAACACAACTTTGGCTCCTCTGGCCTCTCTCTCCAGCCGTGGCCGCCGGCGTGCGCTGCGTGGTCTCCCTGTCTGTCTGCACGCACTTCTGAGGCCGCTGTGGGCCTGGGTGCATGTGCGGCACTGATGCGTGCATTCTTCTGCTTTGATGAAGACAGGGAGAAAGACACATTCTCCATGGTTCTTAGAAAAGAAAATGAAAAGCCTCTCGTCCTTTGAGCGAGGCTTCTGGGTCTACGGGCATCTGAGATCACCTGCTTTGTCCCCAGCCCTCCTTCCGTTGAAACTCTAAGACACCATGTTATTTGACTTTCCATGCTTTTTTCCTTCAGTTCCATGAGCTTCCAATAACTGACTCCAATCAGCTGAGCCTGTTCCTGTTGCCTTCAAACAAAGGATGCTGATGGGTCTGGCACTGACCTAAATTTTTGAAACTGAAAAAGTCTCACTACTTCTCTAATGAAGGTCCCTGCTCCTGGAGGGTGATAAGTGAGTAAGGAGCCCAGCAGAGAAGTCCAACAAGCAATCGCTTGTAACCCTAAATGCACTACTGTGCCTGCCACTACTGTTTAAAAAAAAGAAAACAATAATAGAATTATTCTTGTCTAATATGTAAGTATATCACTCAAAAGCAAGGGGAGAACAAGTTCTTCTGAAGGGACACGACACTGTTCTGCCATCCCTCAAAATAAAACTCTGAGGATAATAAACTGAAAATTCCAAATGAGGCACCAAATTCGATAGCCCCCACATTCTACAGCCCACCAACAGCAAACGTCCATGTCTCTTTCCAGATCCGTAGGCGACCTCACCCCCATGGGGACAGCACGGAAGGTGAGGAGCCAGCATGGGAGGGCTGGGCTGGTGAGGGGGTGGTCTCTGGAGAGAGTTTCTCCAGAGTTCCACCAGCACCGCCAGAGGGAATGGAGGAGATGGAGCAGCACGTGAGCAGTGCCCTGGAAGGTGCATCTGTGGAGACGCAGAAAGAGGGTGGATTCCAGGGAAATTCTAGAGGCAAAATCACAGGATAGTGAGAATTTACTGAGGGACTTCATCAAAATGAAAAACTTTTGCTCTGCAAACACCCACATGGAGAAGAGGAAAAGATAAGGCACAGACTGGAATAGCAGTTTTACAAACCACATATGTAACAAAGGACTGGCATCCAGAATATGCACTACAACCTCTCAAATCTCAATTGTTAAAAGTACAAACAATCCAATGAGAAAACAGACACGAGCAGACATCTCACCAAAGACGACAAGCAGATGTCAAAGAAGCCCACAGAAAGGTATCCAGCATCACCAGCCATCGGGAACATGCACATTAAAACCACCGTGAGGCACGACCCTGCACCAGTCAGAAAGGCTAAAATCACAAACAGAAACAATCCCAATGCTGGTGAGGATACGGAGGAGCTAGACCACGCACACTGTTGATGGGAGGCTGAAATGCTGTAGCTGCCCTGGAAAACAGGCTGCCAGTTTCTTATAAAACTAAACATAAGACAATCATATGGTCCAGCAACTGCCCTCTTAGACAACTGTCCCAGAAAAAAAAAAAAAAAAACCTCACACACACACACACAAATGCTTACACAAAAACATGAATGAATGCTGTCAGCAGCTTTAATGGCACTGCACTTTTGCAAAATATTATCTGAGGGGAAACTGGGTGGTGTGCGTGGGCTGTCTCTGTACTGTGTCTGTCTGTGCTGTGCCTCTCTACTGTGTCTGTCCCTGTACTGTGTCTGTCTGTCTCTGTACTATGTCTGTCTCTCTCTGTACTGTGCCTGTCTCTGTACTCTATCTGTCCCTGTACTGTGCCTGTCTCTGTACTATGTCTGTCTCTCTCTGTACTGTGTCTGTCTCTGTACTCTATCTATCTCTGTACTGTGCCTGTCTCTGTACTGTGCCTGTCTCTCTACTGTGTCTGTCCCTGTACTGTGCCTGTCTCTGTACTATGTCTGTCTCTCTCTGTACTGTGTCTCTCTGTCTCTGTACTGTGCCTGTCTCTGCGCTGTGCCTGTCTCTATACAGTGTCTGTCTCTGCACTGTGCCTGTCTGTCTCTGTACTGTGCCTGTCTCTGCACTGTCTATCTGTCTCTGTACTGTGCCTATCTCTGCACTGTGTCTGTCTGTCTCTGTACTGTGCCTGTCTCTGTACTGTGTCTGTCTCTGCACTGTACCTGTCTCTGTACTGTGCCTGTCTCTGTACTGTGCCTGTCTCTGTACCATGCCTGTCTCTGTACTGTGTCTGTCTGTCTCTGTACTGTGCCTGTCTCTGCACTGTGTCTGTCTCTCTCTGTACTTCGCCTGTCTCTGCACTGTGCCTGTCTCCCTCTGTACTGTGCCTGTCTCTGTACTGTGCCTGTCTCTGTACTGTGCCTGTCTCTGTACTGTGCCTGTCTCTGTACTGTGCCTGTCTCTGTACTGTGCCTGTCTCTGTACTGTGCCTGTCTCTGTACTGTGCCTGTCTCTGTACTGTGCCTGTCTCTGTACTGTGCCTGTCTCTGTACTGTGCCTGTCTCTGTACTGTGCCTGTCTCTGTACTGTGCCTGTCTCTGTACTGTGCCTGTCTCTGTACTGTGCCTGTCTCTGTACTGTGCCTGTCTCTGTACTGTGCCTATCTCTGCACTGTGCCTGTCTCTGTGCTATGCCTGTCTCTGTACTGTGCCTGTCTCTGTACTGTCCCTGTCTCTGCACTGTGCCTATCTCTGCACTGTGTCTGTCTCTGTACTGTGCCTGTCTCTATATTATGTCTGTCTCTGTACTGTGCCTGTCTCTACTGTGTGTGTCTCTGAACTGTGCCTGTCTCCCTCTGTACTGTGCCTGTCTCTGTACTATGTCTGTCTCTCTCTGTACTTCGCCTGTCTCTGCACTGTGCCTGTCTCCCTCTGTACTGTGCCTGTCTCTGTACTGTGCCTGTCTCTGTACTGTGTCTGTCTCTGTACTGTGCCTGTCTCTATATTATGTCTGTCTCTGTACTGTGCCTGTCTCTACTGTGTGTGTCTCTGAACTGTGCCTGTCTCCCTCTGTACTGTGCCTGTCTCTGTACTATGTCTGTCTCTCTCTGTACTTCGCCTGTCTCTGCACTGTGCCTGTCTCCCTCTGTACTGTGCCTGTCTCTGTACTGTGCCTGTCTCTGTACTGTGTCTGTCTCTGTACTGTGCCTGTCTCTATATTATGTCTGTCTCTGTACTGTGCCTGTCTCTACTGTGTGTGTCTCTGAACTGTGCCTGTCTCCCTCTGTACTGTGCCTGTCTCTGTACTATGTCTGTCTCTCTCTGTACTTCGCCTGTCTCTGCACTGTGCCTGTCTCCCTCTGTACTGTGCCTGTCTCCGTACTGTGCCTGTCTCTGTACTGTGTCTGTCTCTGTACTGTGCCTGTCTCTATATTATGTCTGTCTCTGTCTCTGTACTGTGCCTGTCTCTGTACTGTGCCTGTCTCTGCACTGTGTCTGTCTCTCTCCGTACTGTGTCTGTCTCTGTACCGTGTCTTACAGCAGCATGTGAATCTCCGACTATTACAGTAAAATGTTAGAAACAGGCACTCTTCATTTTGCATGATTCTGATATACACTAGTGTCAGTGCCAGGGTTGAGATAATTAACACCGGTCCCCCAACCACGTGGCTGAAACTTAATTTACCACGGCACATTAAATGTAATTAAGTGCACAGAATACAGAGTGTGCTGCTGGGTTTAGCCCACACATCGCTACGTAAAGAACCAACGCAATGATGACGGGTGACGAATCCCATCACTTCATCCGATGTCCCTCAGTGGAGGCCTCGCTGCACCTGCTACTTGGTTCACACCCATGAGGCCAAGCGTGTACTTCAGCTGCCCTCTTATCTCTTACTGAAACGAAGCAGAAAAAAGATCAAAATAAGCCCAAGACAAAAGGAAAGAAGAGCCAAAAACCAATGAAATTGTAAACAGAAAAACAATAGAGAAAATCAATAAAACAGAAAGTTTGTTCTTTTCCCCCAGCTCTATTGAGATACAATTAACAAATAAAAATTGTATGTATTTATGGTTTGTAACATAATGTTTTGACAGAACTTGATATGAATGTATTTAATTTGTGAGAAAAAAAGTTGATTCTTTGAAAAGATCACTGAATCTGACAAATTCTAGAAAGACTGAAAAAAACACTGAAGAAACAATTTGCCACTATCAGGAATAAAGCCGGGAGCATCACTAAGGACCCTGCAGACATCAGAAGGGTAATCAAAGGACGCTCATCAACAACTCTCCACACAAATTTTACAACTACATGAAACGGGCCAGTTTCTTGAAAAGCACAAATTACCGTAATTCAACCCAACGTGAACGAGATCATTGATTATTTCTAGACCTAATAAAGAAGTTGAATTTGTAATTAAAAATTGTTGAAAAAGAAATTTACAGGAAAGATTATTCCACTGGAGTCTCCTACCAAAGGTTTAAATAGGAATTAACACTAATTTAAAACAATGTTTCCAGGAACGAGAAGGTAAAGAAACACTTTCCAAATCATTTCAGGAGGCTGGTAAGACCAGACAGTCGGTAATAGACAAAGACAATAGAGAAAATAAAACAAAGGCCAACAACCTTCAGGAACATGGAGACAAAGTATTAGCAAATAGAACTCATCAATACCAGGGCACCGTGACGGGGGAGGGAGAGTATTTAAGGGAAGTAAGAGCAGCTCCGCGTTTGAAAATCAATCAGTGTAACCCATCACGCTGTTAGAGAAGCGACACCATTTTCAGTTCAGCTCCATCTGGAGACTAACAAGGCAGCTCCTCACCCATCACAGTCCACGGTCCTAAGATGCTCGCAGTTGAGGAAACCACCTAAAAATACCTCCAAGGACACCCTCCTCCAACAGTGAAGAGTCCAGACCTCCTGGTGCCCATAACAACATACGCTTTCCAGATAATGACAGTTACACTTTGATGTACTCACACGCTAAAATGTCAAGGGTAGTTTCTTTAAATCAATAGAATAATAAATTTGGTTGTGCAGTCTGCTCACCATCACGTAGCCACAGCTTACTCTTTACAAAGACAAGACCCCATACAAGAAAAACTCAAAAGAAAGACGGTGCGTTCCTCTGCTTGCTTTCTGAGGGTGTCCTCCTCTACAATGAAGGAGTTTCTAAGAAGCCTGCTCCTTTCACTTCTTTCACTGGCCTGGAATTCCTTCCTGCACAAGATCCAGGAGCCCTCTCTTTGGGTCTGCCCTTTTCGGGTAACAACACTAGGAGATTAAAGAATGAGGATATGATCATACCAACTGATTCAGAAAAAGACCCAGGAGTGGTGTTAGGAACTGTGTCCTCTCCAACTTCGCATGTTGAAACCTAACCTGCAAGGTGATGGTTTTAGGAGGTGGGGCCTTTGGAGATGAATATGATGGCAGCAGTGACTTTCTGGAACAGAAGCACCTGTGGGAGCAACAGTGGTGGTGGTGGGACCCCTGTGTCCTGTGTCCTCTGAGCACCATTCCCACCCTTGCATGGCCAGGCAGGACCTGCCCCCAGGCCCAGCGCCTCCACTGCTCTGGACCCTGGCCCCGCCTCACCACTCTCGCCCACCCTACTATGAGGAGGAGGCCTACAGTCCCCAGAGTCCACCCCTGGGAGCCCCCCAGAGCCTACGACCCTGGGGACCACTGCAATGGGGACCAGGCCGAGTCACCCTCCCGCAGGCGAGCAGCATGGTCAGGCACTGAGGGGCCAGCAGAGAGAGTCCCCAAGGCAAAGCTGGGCTCAGAGTGGTGCTGCGCTTGCACACACAGCGTGCCGGGGCTGGGCCCAGGGCGTGGAGCTGGGGCTGCACTTTGGGGGCCTGGAGTGGGAAGTGGGAGCGGCACCCACGTCAGGGACCCAGCCAGTGGCATGGCCACAATGCTCACCCCTGCATCTTGGGAGGCGGCTCTGTGCGGGCCACCCAGGGCTGTTTCCCAGGGGTCCAACCCACATCAGGGGGGCTGCCGAGCCAGATGCCCCCAAAAGGCTGGGCCCAGGGCCCATGATCCACTCCTGAAGATGCCCCTTCCCAGGCAGAACCACAAATCACACAAGGGGGAGCCCCTGGCCACCCCTGAGCACTGGGGCCATAGGAAGAGCTCACGGCCACATGTTTCTGCCCTGAACCAAAGAGAACCTGGAGCTACCACCCCAGGCCTCAAGGGAGCACAGTCGGGGCTGCACGCTCCACAGAGCCAGCAAAGCCGGGGACAAACGGGGAGGCCCTGGGTGCAGCTGCAGCTGTCCTGCCACCACCACAGACCCAGGCATTTCTGCACTCGCAGGGGCCTAGGTAGGTCCCCTGCCCCACTGTGGGATGGAGGTCACCTGCTCCAGCTGCTTGATTTCGCCTCACTGTCAGCACCTGGTCCGATCTCAGAGCAAGGTAGGCGCTGAGCTGGGCACTGTCACAGCGGAGCTAGGTGTGCACATGCTAGGGGCAGCACTGACACACCAGCCCCCTGCTGCCCTGGACCCCTCCAAACTTTGGGTGCCGACAAGAGCAGCAGGGAAGCCAAGTTGGGGGCTGCTTGGCCCTGGCTTGCACATGCTCCTTGACGTCAGCAGCCTGGGTACCATGGACAGTGACAGGAGGCAGAAGGCTCCTGGGAGGAAGGGGCCCCTGGTGAGGGCCTGAAGGCTGGGCGCCAGGCTGCCAGTCCCACGGACCCGAGTGGGAACTTGTGGTGCCTTTTCCAGGCCAGCCCATGGCTGCCCATGGACTGACTGGTACACACTTGCTCCTCTCTCTGAGGCCCATAAAAGCCCCAGGCTCAGCCAGAGCAGAGCAAGCAAAGGGACAACCAGCTGCAGAGAGGAGCTACCTCTCTGCTGACAGCTGAACACTCATCGGGACACCCTGGCTGTGGAAAGGAGCTGCCTGTGTGGGTCTCTTCTGAGCTGTTCTATTGCTCATTAATCCTCCTCTTTGTCTCGCTCACCCTCCACTTGTCTGCATACCTCATTCTTCCCGGTCACAGAACAGGAACTCAGGACCCGCTGAAAGGCGAGGCTAAAAGAGCTGTAACACACACAGGGCTAAAACATGCCCCTTGCTTGCCACGTTGCAGGCAAAGAGGAGAGAAAAGCTGCAGCCCTCAGGGACCCCAACCTGGGAGCTCCCCACATCAGGGCTATGACGCCCTCTTTGGGGCCCTGTGGTTCTTGGTGTCTCCAAGCTTCCAGTCACCACCACATTCCCCCGTGCCAGCCAGGGAAGCTGCCTGTGGTGTGCCTGGTCCAGCCGCAGCTTCACAGAGAGCCAGCCCCCATGCCGGCACCTGAAGCTGCCCACCCCGCAGCAGCAGCCGACATGTCTGACTGCACAGTGGCCAGACCCCACACTCACTCACACACCCCTCACTGCTCCATGCCTGACTCAGAAGTCTCCCTTAGAGGCATGGGATCCAGGCCGGGAGTGTGAGCCAAGTGCCGTCTGCCAGGCTGAGTGGGTGGAACGAGCCCAACAGACCCCAAAACAACTCAGGCAAAGGCACTATCAGCCACAGGCTTCTGGCCAGAAAAGTGACACCCCAAAGATCTCATGACAATTAGATCATGAGCACTGAGCCCTCATGATGGGATGAACAATCTCATGAAAGAAGCATCATAAAGCTCCTCGTCCCTTCCTCCTCGGGAGGACATAGCGAGATGGCACCGTCTATGACCCCAGAAGGGTGGGCCCTCACCAGATACCAAAGCCCTTCATCTTGGACTCTCCAGCCTCCAGAACAGTGAAAAATAAGTGCTTGGCATTTAAGTCATCCAGGCTACGGTATTTTTGTTATATTAGCCCAAACTATTCCAGGCTATGGTATTTTTGTTATATTAGCCCAAACTGACAAAATGAATATAATGGAATGGAACAGAACGAAACGGGATGGGACAGAACAGGATGGAAGGGAAAAGAACGGAATGGAATGGAAACGACCGTTGCAGCATACTTCTTTAACATCACTTCTATCCGTGGCATATGTTGGGATTCTCTTTAACAACTATCTCGGTAAGATCACAACCTTAAAGTCAACAAGCATTTCGTGAACATGTTTGGCTCTGTGAGTTGCTTTTTCAATAAGTGCAACAATAGTCACACGATTTCTGTGAGTATAATTAATCAAGCAGGAAGAAACTTTTTAATTTTTATTTATTTATTTTTTTAGAGACAGGGTCTCACTCTGTCACCCAGGCTAGAGTGTGGTGGTGACACCACAGCTCACTGCAGCCCCGAACTCCTGGACTCATGTGGCCCTCCTGCCTCAGCCTCTCAAATATCTGGGACTACAGGTGAGCACCACCACACTTGGCTAATTTCATCTTTAGTATAGATGGGGTCTCACTATGCTGCCCAGGCTGGTTCTGAACTCCTGGACTCAAGTAATCCTCCTGCCTCAGCCTCCCAAAGTGCTGGGATTACAGGCGTGAGCCACCCTGCCCGTCCAGCCCAGAAGGAAACTCTTCTAAAGTGAGTAGGTCGTGCACATCCACATTACCAGTAACTCGGTCATTCTCATTCATGGGAAAATTAAAATTCCACGTAGAAAAGAAGTGGAGTTATGATGCAGCAGAGCAAACCTAAGCTCTCACACGCATTTCTCTAGGGAAAAGGCGTTGCTTCACTCACCATCAGTGAGTACACAAAAAAACTGAGAATTAAACTATTTACTCCCACTTCCCAAAAAAGCCTCTCTCCTCGAAACACACGCTCTCTATTCAGAGGAACATTCCCAGTTGCTGCACAAACCATATGAAAGCTTCAGTCTGGCTTCAGATGCTTTTTACTGAATGCCAATACCCTGAGACCAGCCCTTATCACCAATTGTGGGGCTTCTGTGCCACAGATCAAGAAGATGAAAGGCCTCCTGCGGAAGAAGAACAACAGTGCAGGCCAGCAGCACCACCATCAAAAATTCTTTATAAGATCACATGGAAAACCAGCTCAAAGAGAAACTCACCCACTTGTGCGTGAGATGGCTGGCGATGAGGGAAGCACCTCATAAATTCTGGAAGAGCTGGTTGGTGGCGATTCCTTCAGGGAAATACGGTAACTGGTTGCAAGCACTACATAGCTGCTCCAATTCACTGCCTCAGCAATCCTTGGAAATAAAAGGCAAATTATTACAAAATGGCAAAGGAGGGCACTCAGCTAGAAACTGGGTTTGGAATTTAATATTAAAGTTCAAATTATTGAGAGTGATCTCTCTTGGGTGAAACGTTCAGTGCTGTTATTGAATACCTACTCCACTTAAGCCTCTATTCTGGCACCTGCAGGGGATACCAAGAGGCTGAAATATAATACTTGACCACAAATAACAGACACTCTAAGTTGAGGCCCAGCAGGAAGGCACAGGCGGCTGTCAGGGAACAGAAAGGGTCAAAGCAACGGGGAACAGAATCTAAGCAAAGGAGCAGGCTTCCAGAAAGCACACAGGGACACCCCACGGAGAGAGCACTGGAGCCCCTTGGCCATTGGTTCACTGGGGGACTGGACTCAGCCAGGACAGTAGCAGAGTCCAGAGCCCCTGAACAGACAAAGCCCCTCATCCAGCCCACAGCCAGGCTGTTTAGCAAACACTCCTAATGATTAAATATTGTAAAACCATCCTTTGGAGTTACCCAAGCCAATATAAAGTAAGCTAATGAGTTGTCTGGATTCAGGAAGGTGTCCTTACACTCCACCCCCAGGGCAGATTCACATGCTTAAAATGTACATTCCCAGGCTCTCACATTCTCCTTCTGTAGGTCCGGAGGGGGCTGGACTCTGCACTATTTTCCCAGGTGCTTCTGATGACAGCATACTGAGGACACACTTTGAGAAATGCTAGCCCAGAGCCACTCCTGCAGGAATAGGTAGGACAACTTGTGGTCACATCTGCAGGCATCAGCCGGTTCCTGAGGGCTGGAAAGTGAGCACTGAGGTGTCACAGTGGGTGTGTCACAGGGAGGACCCTGGAGGAGGGGATGAGAGAGGCAAGACGGGCCTCGCCTGGGGAGATGAGCTGCCGCCAAAACCAATTCAGGTGAAGCAAGCCAGCTTATGTTACCCGATGGGCTCCTGCAGGAGATGTGAGCACTGACACTTGCTATATAAACTTAGAACAGAAGGGCCGTGGAGTACCAGATTGTCTCACCATACCTTGGAAAAGCAGGTTCAGACCAAGTTGACCCCAGCTGACACTAGGAATCCCATTCTGTCCCCACTGATTCCAGAGACACTCGAAGGAGCTGCTGCTTCTCAATTCCTACCCTGATAGTCACACAACATGAACTTGGCTCCCAAGTTCCCAGGAAATGTTTACCGGATCCTGAGCACACACCATGACCAAACATACCTGCCGTGATTCTAACCAATGCCTTTTCTGTAAAATGTGGCTTTGCATGAAGAATCGATTACGAAAATGGAGAGACTGATCTCAGCCAATGATGTGTGAGGCGCCTGTGTCAGGGTTGGGGTAAGGAAATCTAACCAATAGCCATTTTTTCTCAATTAGTCTCCTCCCCTCTCTCTACCTGCCCCTGCCCCCTGCACACCTGGGGCTCAGATGATGCTGAAGACAGTTCCTCCCTGCTGGGAGGAGGAGCCCTGGACAATCATCTTGGGCTCACTTTTGCAGGCTGCTGCCTGGAGACACACACATAACCGTGTTGACCACTTCAGTCAAGCCCAGAACAACAGGACTGCCCTGAATAACAACTACAAAAGACTGAAAATCACACTTGCTTCAGAATCACAACAGCTGGATGCACTGAATGCATGAAAACAAATTTAAAGGTTTTGTCCACATCCCACTGAAGCAAACAAAAAGAACAGCAGCATTTATTATCCGTGTGGTGTTTACCGTGGGTCAGGCTCTGTGCTCCAACGACCAGATGACGCAGGGGATGTCTGCACCACTTTCTCAGGTCAGGAGGGGGCCACAGAAGAGTCACACGGCCCAGTTACCAGGAGCATGCGGCTCCACGGCCTCTACACTTGGGTACTTGGGACCGAAGGGTTCAATCAGGACCGGATCCCAGCTCCAGTCCAACCTTGGAAGCCAAGTGTTGGGAAGGAAGAATCAGAGGAAAGACGGAGCCGGGGCCCCTGGGTCACTGCAGGAGGACACCCCGCTGAGGGGCCGGTCTCCTTTCTCCTGCAGCTGCCAACACCAGGGAGAAGCGTTTTCTGCACTGACTCCTCTGCTCCCACGTGGACATCCCTAGCATTTCTGTCTCCACCCGCTTCGCACACACCCCGCCCCCGCCAGATACCTGCAACCCACACAGGGTCCAGGGGCACCACCCTGGCTTTGGCTGTGGCTGTTGCACTCGCCTGTCCCGCCTTGGCCCCGAGTCCCACCAGCCCGGCTCGCTCTGTCCCCGCCTCACTCCTAGGCTCTGCCAGCCCTGCCCTCTCCCACCACGCACAGCTCAGGGGCCTGTGGCTTGCACAGCCATACCTTCTAGGACACAGACTTCCGGAAGATTCTTTCCCGGCCAACACTGCCCCACCCTTCCGGTGGGAGCCCCCAAGTGTACAAACAGGAGAGGAGCTTCCTTATGATTGGCTGAGCCATCCAGCCAATCCCACTCCCCTTGGCTAGTGATTGGTCCAGGGATGGTCATATGACTCAGCTAAGCCCAATGAGATGCCAGGGGCTATCTGCTAGGGGAACCATGAGAACGATTTACCCTGGTAAGGAGGAAGGCCCGGCCCACCGCTTTTTCTTCTGCTGGCCATTGTGGGTTGGGGCAGGTGCTGGGGGGCAGGTGCTGGGGGCCTGCAGCTGGGTGGAAACGGTGTGGCTTTACCTGGGACTGAGACAATTCCCGCGAGGTGATGCTTCCAGTGCTAAAACCATAATTTCAGACAGACCTGCAAATGGGCCCCGGGCAGGAGGCAGAGCCTGGTAGCAAGCGAGACCCTGCCCCACCCCCGAGGACTGGATTCAGGCCTCCCTGGAGTCACCTGCCTCTGGGCTTCTTGTCAGGCAGAGTGAGCCAATGACCTAAGCCTGTTTTAAGCATATTGTCCCGTTACTTGCAGCCAGAAGCATCTAAGACCTTATGACTTATGATCTAATGATCCCCTTGTCACAGGTGTTAAAACAGGTTTGCAGAGATAAATAACTTGACCAAGGATACAGACCTGGGAGTGATGGAGCTGGGAGTTAAACCCAAGGCTGACTCCAGAACCACTGGACTCCCGCAGCTCCATGCACAGCCCTTCGCAGCACTTCTCAGTGTCCTGCCTTTGCCCTCAACCCTGAACTTCCTGAGCCTCTTCAAAGCAGAAAGTGGTGCTTGGTCGTCCTGAACCCCCAGAACCTAGCACGTTCTATGTCTAAATGAATGAATGAAACCTGAGCAGTCTAACTAGCTTCCCTGGCCTCATGGAGGTTTATGGGTGCCTCCCACCACTCTGGGCCTATTGAACGCATGGTTCGTCGTGTGTTTCTTTGGATCCATCTTCAGCAAGGAAAACAGGAGAGAAAACCCGTAAAAAGGGTTCATTTATGTGGCAGACACTGATCTATGCCTTTTATACTTAGGGACCCATTTGATCATCCCAATAGGCAGATGACATTTGGGATTGGAACGCATCTAGACTGGGCTAGGAATGGTGCAGGGAATATGCTCCCCTGGGAATGTCAGTGTTAATAGAACTCTCTCCTGAGTCCCCCAATAATCGAATGTCACCTTCACCAAGTGCAGGGACTGAACTGCGTGCATTATTGAGTAGCAGAAGCTTCCTGAAATGCTGCATTGCGAAGAGGGCACTGAGGCTCTGTGTCCTTGAGCCGAGATGTCCTAATGACAAGGGTTTGCTGTGACAGTTACACAAACCAGAAACAATGGCACCTCTTCCCAATGTTATTAAAACAGTAAACTATCAGGAAAGGATTTGAGGCTTTCCATAACACAAATACAAGTGACATCTTGGTCACAAAGTGACAATTCTCCAAATGCTAGGCAATAAAATACAGTAGATTGATATCCGTTTTTCTTTTAAGGACACTATATTTTGTTCTTATGTCACTTCTGTGAAAGGAAATGAAATCTGTTTTTCTCAGTGGAAGCTGGAAAATGAGAATGTCAAAGGCTATAATGGACACATGCTGCTTCTCCCTGCCAGAGGCTGGTCCCTCTCTGAGGAGTCCCCTTTCCTCCACATCTTTGGGATGAGCCTGACTGCAGGACCATGTCAGAGGTGGATTTTGAACCAGGCTTACACCAACCAGCATCTACATTTCATCCCACCCCTTTCTCCCCAGTCAAGGTGACTGGCTCATGGAAGACACACAGGCAGTTACTGACAAAGCTGGACCCCCAAAAGATGGGGTCTTTCCCTGTTAGTGTTGGGTGTCACTAACCCAATAGATGAAACTGAAAGTGTCAAGTAGTGCAGGTGTTATTCGATGGCCATGGAATTGACAAACGGAAGCATCACTCACAAGTCAACTTCTTGACAAGTGAGGAATGAGGGGGTTAAAATATAGGGTTTCTCTAATGAAGGGGTTGGACATTAAAAGCCAGAGGAAGGCCGGGCGCGGTGGCTCACGCCTGTAATCCCAGCACTTTGGGAGGCTGAGGTGGGCGGATCACGAGGTCAGAAGTTCGAGACCAGCCTGGCCAACATAGTGAAACCCCATCTCTACTAAAAATACAAAATAAATAAATAAATAAATAGCCGACTGTGGTGGCACACGCCTATAGTCCCAGCTACTCGGGAGGCCAAGATGGGAAAATCACTTGAACCCAGGAGGCAGAGGTTTCAGTGAGCCAAGACCATGCCATTGCACTCCAGCCTAGGTAACAGAGTGAGACTCCATCTCAAAAAAAAAAAAAAAAAGCGAGAAGAGGAATATTCAAGTCTTTTCCAAAAATGGGCAGGGAACTTCCCAGAATGAGAGTGCCACCTTCTTTTTGTGCTTTTATGGTTTCTTCTGGTCACTATCATGGCGATTGTCAACTGTCATGATACTGGTGGGCATATCATTGAGCATGGAAATGAGATGATAATGAAGCCTGAGGTCTTTTTGAAGTTGTTTAGCCGGCTATCTTTGTTCTAACCAGTCTCAGCTGGTCTGGTTACAAAGGTAAATTTTTATCGATGGTGTCCTGTTTCTTAAAGATAAGCAGAGTTAGGGCAGGGTGGAAATTCATCTACATCACATGTAGCATTACACCATGTAACAGACCACTTTAGCCAGTAAAGCTCAGGCCCAGCCCTTCGTGGCAGCGATTGGAGAAGCTCTCTATGTCCTGCTGAGGCTGCTGAGAAGCAAGGATAGAAGCCAGGGCACCTAGCAGGCATCTCAGCTCCACAGAGATCCCCGCCCCCACCCAACATAGTACTGCTTACAGGAAGGAAGGAGAATTCTCTGGTGATGTCATTTGAGCCCTTGGAGGAAGCCGTGCCAAAAGCAACCTCTTCTTTTTTCACCTAAGTCATTTTTCAGATAGGTTTTCTGTCACTAGAAACCAAGAGTCGTGATTCAAGGTCAAGAGAGGGACTCAAGGTCAGAACCTGAGCAAGGGCGAGCCAGGTCTGGAGCCCCGGCCTCCTTCCACCTCCCGGCCTGAACTCCCCCTGTTGTCTGGATGTCAGAATAGCAGGCTTTTTGGCAGGTTAATGCATGTGGAAATTAATAAGCAGTATCAGGGTTTTTAAAATATATGCATTTATCGCTGGTAAAATTAAAATGGAACTGTTGGAGCAAAGAGGCCAAATTAACAGAACCACAGCTGCATTGAGTCCTGGGCTGCTCTGCTGGGGCCTGGTATACAGCCTCCCATTGTATTTTCATAGACCCCACAGCAGGGTCGGACAGCCTCCTCACTGCCATTGGGGGAACTGAAACCTGGAGAACCGACAACTGAATTCCCAAGTCCCATCGCTCTTCCTGGCAGGACAAGGATTTGAACCCAGGGCCACCTGCCCCAGGCCACTGCTAGGAACAGCCATTGGTACTGAATAGGAAAAGGCGTCCTTTGGGCTCTCCAAGGACCCATCAGAGGGTCTGGAGTTCAGGAGGCTCCAGGTAGGTGTTTGTGGATCAAACGAGGTAATAACCCTAGAATGTTTGCCACCCAGAGCCTTCCATCATCATCTGTCACACACACCCTGAGACCCTGCCACCCCCAGGAGAATATTCATCCCAGCGTCTCAGGTGGGTTGTCGGTTTCTCCATTAGGGAACAGGTGTTCCAGTAAAATGACTGTTTAATGAAGTTCATTAGGACACAGCTCTTGCCTGCAGTCCTGATGGCTGTGACAGGAGAGCGGGGAGATGAGAAATGCTGGGAAAAGGGGGTGGATACCAGGGTGCCCCCCAGGAATGTAGCCAGCAGACATGCCCCAGCCCTTCATCCCTCACTGACCAGCAGCAGCTGTGAAGTACATGGTAACCTCATCCAGAGGTAGGGCCATCCCTGGATGTTGAACTCATCCAAAGCTCTGTTATCATAATGCTGGGTCCGGTCCTGCTCAGTTCCCATCACAAGATTGACATCAGGATCCCCATAGGCATGAGACGCTTTCCCTCTTGTGTCACAGGTGCTCAGGGTCCCATTGGCATAGACTCTCAGACCCGTCTTGGATGTCCACATGGCCTGTACATGAATCCAGTAGGAGCCTGGGAAATCACAAAGATCACCATTCTGAGTGCTGTGGGAATGAGCCCATGGATACTGGTGTTTCTGCCCTTTAAGCACGTTCCCCTTTCTGAAGAGGATGGGTCACGGTTGATCTTGTTGAGTCCTAATGTAGGTCACGTTACAGGCCAGACTTTTCCCCATCCTTTGTGCACGGGAGAGACATTGCCCTTTGCCCACATCCCACAGTCTCAAAAGCAATTCAGACAGTCCTGGCTATTTTAACACAGAGGCACAAACTCTAACACCAACAAGCAAAGGTGATGATCAAAATATCTGAGAACTGGCAGGGCACAGGTACTGGCCAGTCAGGCTGAAACCAACACATCCGTGCTCCCATGCCCAGAACCTGGAACGCAGGGAGGAGGCAGAAGTCAACAAGAGGATGTGGTCTCCATGGTGACAGTGACGCTGACGAGCAGCTGAGGACCCTGGGGGCAGCCAGGGTTCAGCCCAGCTGCCGTCATCAGGGGAGAGTAAACCCTGCACACCAAGCGGTACTATTCCCAACAGAAGCTCAAAAGTTCTGATTCTTATGTGGGATTTTCTAGTTGGGAGTGTTCACCACTAATTCAAACGTATGAAATAAACAGCCAATGCATAGGTCGAGGCCGTGCAGGACAGTAAAACCCATCTCTGAGCAGCCCCTGCTCTGTGTGAGGTATGTTCGACGAGCCTTATGTGGAGGGGCCAGGAAGGGCAAGGCCAGGCTCAGCCTCGCTGGGGACTGTCCATCAGCGAGCTTGGCTGTTACTCTTCTGTCCACCCAGAGCGCTGTGCTCACCAACAGAGGAATGAATGATCATCCGACTTCCACGGCAGCTTCCACCATGAAGGACCCCCTGGGTTTTGTGAGCTTTTGTGTGCAGACCTTATCATGGACTCGCTGCTGGAAGGAACAAGGAATCTCTTTGGAAGGCACACACCATGGGCCTCTCTGCCAGTCACCCTAATCACCCAACAATTACATTGGAAATCTTGCTCAGGAATGTGGAACTTTCTAGTAATGTTGGGTGTCTGAAGAGAACTTGGGTCCTAAATAGGTCCAGGTAGAACTGCCCTTGATTCTGGAAGCAGGACCAGCAAGGATCCCTCCAGTATACGGTAAGAAAACATTGCCAAGCGGAACTGTTTTCTATGCTTCCAACTTCTGGGTGAAAAATTCAGCAAGAGCTTAGCAGAGTTCACCCCAAAATATGTTCTAGGAACCTGCCAGGTGCTGGAAATGTAGTCTGGCCTGCCAGCTCCAAGAACAGATAGATGACTCCATCCCAGGATCTCTGACACCAGGTAGCACTTAAACGCCACAGACAAGACACCACTAGCTCTGGGGATGGGGAGACAGATTGTCTCTGGCCTCGGGATCAGAGAGCAGAACAAACAAGACCCAGTCAATGAACTGTACGTTGGACAACCTGTAAGCGGTGCCACCTCCCAGCGTGGGCTGGAGAAGGCCCCCCTCAGAGCCGGCAGCTTCTGCTGGAGGCACCTCTCAGACCCCACTGGCCTTCTGTCTTGGTTCCAGGCATGACAGGGCCTCCCCCAGAGCCTCCCAGGAACACTGCATGCCCAGTCACCTCCCAGCTGCCCCACAGCTTCAGGCCTCCTGCCCCAGCCTCTGACTTCAGTCCCACAGGTGACCTGGTCCCCACTCCATGGAGAGAAGGGAGCCCAGCAGGCAGAGCTCTGCCCTCCTCACCCCAGCTCTGCACTCCTCACCTCAGCTCCGCCCTCCTCACCTCAGCTCTGCCCTCCTCACCTCCTCCCTGCCCGTCACCACATCTGCATCCGGGGCCACCAGTCCTCCTCAGGGACCTGTGCCCCAGCCCTCCACTCCCCTCCTGGGGTGGGGCCCTCCTCACCAAATCGCAGCCACCCTCCCTGTATCTTTCCCATCAGCCTTTAAAGTCTCCCACCCAGATCACTTGATCTCCTTACGGAGTAGTTCCAGTCCTGTCTGAAGGGATTCCCCGCAGGCATGTCAGATGCAACATTTCCAGGATCGAATTCATCAACTCCTGTGCACAACTGAAAGGAAACCCTTCTCTCCTTCCCTCTGACACTGAGCCCTGAAGGCCCCCTGCCCGCATTTCTCACTCTGTTAGTTGCCTTCTCTCCATCCCTGGAGCGACCCCTGGTGTGACCCAGCACCGCCTCTAATCTAGGTCACTGCCGCACCCTCCACCCCATGCTTCCGCAACATGCATGTGCCATGAGTCACAGGGAGCTCAAGCTGGGTTCTGATCCAGCACTTCTGGGTCCTGCATTTCTAACCACCCTGATGTGGCAGTGACACTGGTCCAGAGACGCCCATGGAGCAGTGAGGTTCTGACCCATCTCCTTGCCTGTGGCATTGCTCACCTCTGGGTGCGTGTGCACACACACACAAACACATATACACAGATGGCATCCCAAGGGCCCTTCTGGTGTGCACGCTGAGTCACAGCCCTCTCTGCCCCAGAGCCCCTGGTGTGTACTCAACACAGGCCCTGCTCTCTCAGAAAGCACCTCTGCTGTTACACTCAAAGTGTCCTTCCCTCCTTCCTCTGTAGGGCTGACTCCTCTGTGTCCCTGAGGCCTCCCCGATGTCACCTCTTGGAGCCTGCACTGGGCCCCACCCCCAGTATGGTCAGGTGCTCCCCACCCCGTGTCCATGATGCCATCCATCAAATTGTACTGCAGGGGCTGTATTACGCGTCTTTCACCCCAGAGAGACACTAAGCTCTGCAGGGGCAGGCGCCCAGCCCTGCAACGCCGCCTGGAGCAGAGAGGTCCTCGCTGTGCTGTTCACTGCAGAATGAGCAGAGAGGCCCTGGCTGTTCCGGTCACTGCAGAATGAGCAGAGAGGTCCTGGCCGCACTGTTCACTGCGGAATGAGCAAAAAGAATCCTCGCAGGGCATCTCTTGTCCTCACCTTCACTCTTCCTTTGGCCTGAGATCCAAAGGAAGGCCTGGGGCCAAATTCAGTCTTTCCCTGAATCCATGCACTAGGCACTGTCAGCAGGAAATAAAATGCCCATTTTCCTAATTAGCTAGCAGAAGCAGGAGCCTCCCGGTTACCCCACCTGCAGACTTCAGGCTCCAAGGCTCAGAGCAATACCCCTGATTGCAGTTGATGCTAAATGTAGTAAATTATATCATTTCAGATGAGTCACACTTCATCCCACTAAGCTTACTTGAAGTAAGCAGGTCGTTATGAAGTACTTCTGATAAAGGAAAATAGATACACGTGAAGCCGCTGCGTGCTTGCTCCCATTTGGGTCACAATTATTCACTCATTCAGCAATGCATTTTGAGCACCTGCTGTGTGCCGGGAAGGCAGCGGCGAGCAGACCAGATGAGGTGTCTGTCTGGGGAGGTCCACCTGCCAGTGGGGGTGGGAGACAACACCGTTGGATGATGTGTTGCCCCCTCCAATGCCCGCCACATCCATCCTGCCACGGTGCTGCCTCCCCACCCCTTCCTCGCCCTTAAGTCAGGGCCCTGTCAACGGTACCACCCCCCCACTCTCACAGCTGCCCCCTAGAAAACACACCGTGGGCATCGTCAGGAGTGTGGCTGCCATGAAGGGAGGACCCCACGGGCACCCCCAAGGCTTGTGGTGGGCGTGGGAGATGGGGTCATTCATGTGTCATAAAAGTGCTGCAGCATGGCCTAGGTCAGGTACCCCAGAGTTTCCACAGGGCCTCGGGGCCTAGGTCAGCGTATTGATCTGTTCTCACGCTGCTAATAAAGACATGCCCAAGACTGGGTAATTTACAAAGGAAAGAGGTTTAATGGACTCACTTCCACATGGCTGGGGAGGCCTCACCATCATGGCAGCAGGCAAAGGAAGAGCAAAGTCGTGTCTCATGTGGTGGCGGGAAGACTGTGTGTGCAGGGGAACTGCCCTTTAGAAAAAGCCATCAGATCTCATGAGACTTCTTCACTATCACGAGAACAGCATGGGGGAACCGCCCCCGTGATTGAATTATCTCCACCTGGCCCACCCTTGACCCGTGGGGATTATTACAATTCAAGGTGAGATTTGGGTGGGGACATAGCCAAACCATACCAGTCAGTCGGCCCCTCCCAAATCTCATGTCCTCACATCTCAAAACCAGTCACGCCTTCCCAGCAGTCCCCCAAAGTCTTCACTCATTTCAGCATTAACTCGAAAGTCCACAGTCCAAAGTCTCATCTGAGACAAGTCCCTTCCACCTATCAGCCTGTAAAATCAAAAGCAAGTTAGTTACTTCCTAGATACACCGGGGGTACAGGCATTGGGTAAATACAGCCATTCCAAATGGGAGAAATGGGCCAAAACAAAGGGGCTACAGGCCCCATGCAAGTCAAATCTTAAAGCTCCAAAATGATCTCCTTTGACTCCATGTCTTGCATCCAGGTCATGCTGATACAAGAGGTGGGTTCCCACAGCCTTAGGCAGCTCTGCCCCCTGGCTTTGCAGGGTCCAGCAGCCCCCCTCCTGGCCGCTTTCACGGGCTAGCGTTGCGTGTCTGGCTCACAGTGCAGGCTATCAGTGGATCTTCCACTCTGGGGTCTGGAGGACAGTGGCCCTCTTCTCACAGCTCCACTAGGCAGTTCCCCAGTGGGGACTCTGTGTGGGGCCTCCAAGCCCACATTTCCCTTCCACACTGCCCTAGCAGAGGTTCTCCATGAAGGCCTCACCCCTGCAGCAAAATTCTGCCTAGACATCCAGATATTTCCATACATCCTCTGAAATCTAGGTGTAGGTTCCTAAACCTCAGTTCTTGACTTCTGTGCACCCACAGGCTCAACAACACATGGAAGCTGCCAAGGCTTAGGGCTTTCACCCTCTCCAGCCATGGCCTGAGCTGTACCTTGGCCCCTTTGAGCCATGGCTGGAGTGGCTGGGACGCAGGGCACCATGTCCTGAGGCTGCACACAGCAGGGGGGCCCTGAACCCAACCCACAAAATCATTTTTCCTTCCTAGGCCTCCAGGTCTGTGATAGGTGGGGCTGCTGTGAAAGTCTCTGACATGCCCTAGAGACATTTCCCGTTGTTTTGGCTATTAACATTTGACTCCTTCTCACTTATGCAAATTTCTGCAGCTTCAATTTCTTTCCAGAAAATATGGTTTCCTTTTCTATCATATCTTCAGGCTACAAATTTTCCAACTTTTATGCTCTGCCTCCTCTTGAATGCTTTGCTGCTTAGAATTTTCTTTTCCCAGAGACCCTAAATCATCTTTCTCAACTTCAAAGTTCCACAGATCTCTAGGGCAGGGGCAAAAAGCCGCCAGTCTCTTTGTTAAAGCATAGCAAGAGTGACTTTTTACTCCAGTTCCCAACAAGTTCCTCATCTCCATCTGAGACCACCTCAGCCTGGACTTCAGTGTCCATATCACCATAAGCATTTTGGTCAAAGCCATTCAACAAGTCTCTAGGAAGTTCCAAATTTTTGCACATCTTCCTGTCTTCTGAGCCCTCCAAATTGTTCCAACCCCACCTGTCATCCAGTTCCAAAGTCACCTCCACATTTTGGAAATCTTTACAGCAGCACCCCCACTCCACCGGTACCAATTTACTGCATTAGTCTGTTCTCGCACTGCTGATAAAGACATACCTGAGACTGGCTAATTTATAAAGGGAAGAGATTTAATGGACTCACAGTTCCACATGGCTGGGGAGGCCTCACAATCATGGGGAAGGAGAAGGAAGAGCTAAGTCGTGTCTCACATGGCAGCAGGCAAGAGAGCTTGTGCAGGAGAACTGCCCTTTATAAAACCAAGAGATCTCGTGAGACTTATTCACTATCATGAGAACAATATGGGAGAAACCACCCCCATGATTGAATTATCTCCACCTGGCCCCACCCTTGACCTGTGGGAATTATTATAACTCAGGGTGAGATGTGGGTGAGGACACAGCCAAACCGTATCAGTCAGCTACTCCAGCACTTCCACATGGTCTTGGGGCCCAGGTCAGGTACCCCACTGTTCCTACACAGCCTCAGGGCCCGGGCCAGGTACTCCAGCATTTCCACACGGTCTTGGGGCCCAGGTCAGGTACTCCACTGTTCCTACACAGCCTCAGGGCCTGGGCCAGGTACTCCAGCATTTCCACACGGTCTTGGGGCCCAGGTCAGGTACTCCAGCATTTCCCCATGGCCTTGGGGCCTATGTTAGGGGTCTATGTTGTATACAAGTCATCACAAACTTAGCAGCATAAAACAACACATTTTCAGTCAGGTCTGAGTCCTGGCCCAGCCAACCTGGTCCTCTGCTCATGCCTCACGAGGCTGAAACCAAGGTGCTGTCTGGCCTTGTTCCCATCTGAAGGCTCAGCTATAAGACCCATATACAAGCCTCCCAGGATGTTGGCAGGATTCACTTCCTTGCAGCTGTAGAGCTTGCAGCAACTTCCTTCTTCATACCCAGCAATGGGGAGAGACTGTGGCTTTGAATCTCCAACTCAGGGAAGGTCTAGACCTTTATTTTCCTTTTATAACAACCATCACTGGACCTGTTAGCTGAGACACCTACTTGTGGCCTCTTCGAGGGCCTGAATTTGCCCACGGCCTGGAGGCTCAGTTCCAGGAGTGAGTTGTACCACTTCCAAGGAGCTCATCTGATTTGACCGGGAACACACAGGATAATCTCTATTTTGAGGAACTCAAAATCGACTGATTAGCAACTATAATTACATCTGAAAAATTTCTTCTTTGCCAAAAAAGCCATAACCTAATCACAAGAGTGAAATTGTATCCTATTCATAAGTCCTCCCACACTCAGCAGAAGGGGATTTCACAGGCCATGTACACCAGAAAGCAGAAGTCTTGGGGCCATGCTTCCCAGCCTGGATTCATTCCTCCACAGCACTCCGGGGAAGACCTGGCAGCTCAGGCTCATTAAACGCAGAGTCTCACTTTCAGTCACCCAAGCAAGAAAGTGGTTAGAGCCTCTTCCTGCTGCAGGAAAGACCTTGCTCCCACGCTCCAGTTCCCCGAGCCCACCCTCCTGACAGCCAAGGAAGCCTCCAGACAGGACTGAAGCCCAGGATCTCCAACCCACACCCCTGCCTGCCTGGCACTCTTACACTGCTGAGCCCGTCACAAAGCCCTGTGCCCTCCCACTGCCCCACCATGCCTCTCCACTCAGCACCAGCCAGCTCTGCAGGGGCCAACCACAGCTCACTGTGCAACTTTTCAGAAAGAGTAAAAACAAATCCCAGTGAGATTCAGAGAACCTCAGCTGCATTTAAGAATTCCTGCTGGCCAGGCGCGGTGGCTCAAGCCTGTAATCCCAGCACTTTGGGAGGCCGAGACGGGCGGATCATGAGGTCAGGAGATCGAGACCATCCTGGCTAATATGGTGAAACCCCGTCTCTACTAAAAAAAAAAATACAAAAAACTAGCCGGGCAAGGTGGCGGGCGCCTGTAGTCCCAGCTACTCCGGAGGCTGAGGCAGGAGAATGGCGTGAACCCGGGAGGCAGAGCTTGCAATGAGCTGAGATCTGGCCACTGCACTCCAGCCTGGGCGGCAGAGCGAGACTCCGTCTCAAAAAAAAAAAAAAAAAAAAAAAAATTCCT
The DNA here is from genome assembly GCF_001698545.2 of Rhinopithecus bieti. Lineage (NCBI taxonomy): Eukaryota > Metazoa > Chordata > Mammalia > Primates > Cercopithecidae > Rhinopithecus > Rhinopithecus bieti. The sequence goes on from NW_016804501.1 coordinate 284,481, forward strand.
GCTATACCCTTCAATATGACATTCTGTCTCGGCCAAATAGCCTGTTGCCAGGGAAGAAAAATTAAATTTTAAACACGAGCTGCAGAGTAGGTGACGGTGGATGGGAGGTAATGGAAACCACAAACAGGGCTGTGCACCGTTGTCAGCCTGGACTGCAGAATAATTGCTTCTGGTGGAGGAAGCAGCTTAGATCTAAACATCAACTCAGCTCCAACAAAGCCTCGCAGAAATCCAGAGCTGCCTCTGGGATCAGAATTTTGAGGAACTCTGCTTCCTGCACTTGGGAGATTCTTAACACAAAGAACAAAAAAATTTTAAAGTCTGAGAGAAGAAGGAATAAACCCCACCTTCAGAATGTTCTTTGATTTTTTAAAAATTGTAGTGTTTAATCCTAGTTCATCCAAAATAAAAGTGAGAGAGGGGTTTTCTCTGCATATCAAAATTTCTAGAAGGCTCAAGAGAAAACATGGCTGTGGGTGGGCACTGAGAGCCATTTGCTGACCCACTGGGAGCCGGGACCTGTCACTCGCTCACAGCCCTTCTGGTACCTGAAAGGGGTCCTGATCCAGACCGCAAGAGGGTCATTGGATCTCGTGCTAGAAAGAATTCAAGGTGAATCCGTCAAGTGAAAGGGAGTTTATTAAGGAAGTGAAGGAATATAAAGAACGGCGACTCCATAGGCCCAGCAGTAGTGTGGGCTGCTCTACTAATTATAGTTTTTTCTTGATTATATGCTAAACAAGGGGTGGATTGTGGTCTAAAAGTCAGGAGAAGCCCTCAGTTCTGGAAATTGCTCACCCCTTTCCCAGAAAACTCATGATTATTCATGGCATTTTAAAACCGTCATGTCACTGATAAGCAAGAAGGACGACCCCAGAGGTCACTCGTAGCCATCTTGGTTTTGGAGGGATTTGCCCGGCATCTTTACTGCAACCTGTTTTATCAGCTGGGTTTGTGACCTGTGTCTTGTGCTGACCTCCTCTCTCATCCTGTGACTCAGAACACCTTCACCGTCTGGGAATGCAGCCCGGTAGGTCTCAGCCTCATCTTTCCCAGCCCCTGTTTAAGATGGAGTCGCTCTGGTTCAAATGCCTCTGACACTTCCCTCACCTTTAACCCTGGAGAGGGGATTCCCTGCTGACCCCACAGAGCCCACGCCGAGTTCAGTTGCCTCTTTCCTTCCCCTGCTCTACTTTGTTATTTTCAGAAGAGCAAACCTCAGAAACAAGAAAGTCCCTGCACCATCAACAATAATATTTAAAAACCTCAACTCCAAGCAACTTCTTTTCGTCCCCTTCTTTTCCCAGCAAGAAGGTTCAAAAAAGAAGGTTTTAAGGTTCAAAACAAGTGCAAAACAACAACAAAATCATCATAATCTCCACGGTTTTGGTTTTGTTTTGTTTTCATTACTCTCCTGGAGCTTTCCCGTATCTAATATTTTCCAACTTTTTCCTTAAGGACATTCCCCCAGGTTTCAGGACAGAAGCATCTCAACAGGTGTGGGAGGTCTTTTCTGCTAGAGAGTGTAATTTTGGAACTGTGCTCACATTTCTCTCCCCTCCGGGCCAAGGTCTAATTCAGATGCATAACTGAAAATCTGGGTCCGCTAACAGTGCCTGTGATCATCCAGTGGATTCTTCCTGCCCACTGCACAAATAAAGACCATGGCATTGCAGTCAAGAAAGAGTTTCATTGACATGAGGCCAGCCACGCCATGTGGGAGATGGAGTTTTTACTCAAATCAACCTCCCCAAAAATTCATGGATTGGTGTTTTCAAGGATAATTTGGTGAGTAGAGGGTTGGAAAGTGGGGAGTGCTGACTGGTAGGGTCAGAGATGAAATCATAGAAAGTCAAAGCTGTCATCTTGTGCTGAGTCAGTTCCTGGGGAGGGGCCACAAGATCAGATGAGCCAGTTTATTTTTCTGGGTAGAACTAGCTGGTGCATCAGAATGCAGGGTCTGCAAAATATCTGAAGCACTGATCTCAGGTTTTACGACAAGTGACTATAAACTATAATTTCTAATCTTCTAATTTGTAAGTCCAGCAAAGGCAGTCAAGTCTCTAGGCAAGAAGGGGTTTTGTTTTGGGAAAGAGCTGTTATCATCTTTGTTTCAAAGTTTAAGTTCCTTCCAGAGTAAGCTCGGCCTATGCCCAGGAATGAACAAGGACAGCTTGGAGGTAAGAAGCAAGGTGGAGTCAGTTAGGTCAGATCCGCTTCACTGTCGCAATTTTCTCAGTTCTAATTTTTGCACAGGCAGTTTCATGCCCAGACAGAGGAACATTTGACATTGTCGTGCACCCTAGAGTACTGTTGTGAAACCGTTCTTGTGCCCCGTTTACCAACTGCACAAATTCACCAACTTCCTCTAACTGTAGTCGTCCCTCAGTATCCTCGGGATGTTGGTTCTGAGGCTCCCATGGATACCAAACTCTGAGGGTGCTCAAGTCTCTTCTATAAAATTGTGTATTATTTGCATATCCTCCTGTATACATTAAATTGTCTCTGCATTCCTTGTAATACTTAATGTAACATAAATACCATGTCAATAGTTGTTATCACTGCTTTTTTGTTTACTTTTTACTGTATTGTTATTTTTATTGGGTTTTGTTTGTTTGTTTTTTGTTTTTCGAGACAGAGGCTCACTCTGTTGTCCAGGCTGGAGTGCAGTGGTGCGATCTTGGCTCACTGCAACCTCCACCTCCCAGGTTCAAGTGATTCTCCTGCTTCAGCTTCCCAAGTAGCTGGGATTACAGATGCCCACAACCACATCCAGCTAATTTTTGTATTTTTAGTAGAGACGGGGTCTCACCATGGTGGCCAGGCTGGTCTTGAACTCCTGACCTCAAGTGATCTGCCCACCTTGGCCTCCCAAAGTGCTGGGATTACAGGCGTGAGCCACCACACCCAGCCCTGGGTTATTTTTTAATATTTTTGATCCGAGGTCCAAGGATGTGGGGCCCACAGACATGGAGGGCCACATCCATCTGTTTCCCCTCTCAAATTCTTCCCAGTCATCCTTTCAAACTTGCCAATTAGTATTCTATTCCAGTTTAACTCGGGCATTAACTGATCTCAACCTAATCTCAGTGGAATCATGAGGTACATTTTGGATCCGACATTGCCTGGGGGGTTCTGTGGGAGTTAAGAGGAAGAGAAGTGAGTGTTTGTACATCCACTGACGACTATTCCTGTTCTGCCTGTGTCTTCATTGTTTTGAATTTCTATTTCATCTTCTATTTTTAGGCACGTCTTGAGTCAGTTGAAATCAGATTAGCTGTCCTCTGAAGTTCCTTCCAGTTCTGAGAATCTGTGATTTCATTTAATATTAAGCAGGCTTGTGAGCAAACATGATGGATGGGGAGGTATTTTATGAACGATAAACACACCAACACCAGTATGAGATTACTAATTCAAACTTTGTGTGTCTTGTGCATTCACACGGAGTGCAGGTGCCTCAGGGAAGAGACCCTATGGCGTTGGGTCACCGGTTTCAATGCGTGCTCAGTGTGGCGGCCGTAAGATCTCCCTTTGCGTGCGGTGGCTGGTCGGGTGCTTGCATCTGCGGTCACATTGGACCAGGGATGCCTGCAGGAAGGCTGTCCAGACCTTAGAGACGCATCTTCCCCTGCACACAGAATTCCTTTTCTTTCTCACCCACGTGGTCCTTCAAGTTGTTTTCCTGACTCTTTTGTGTATAGGCCACAGATTCCAGCAGTGGTGGGGGGTGAGTCGCTGTCACCCGTGGTAATTTGTCATAGTTACCACTTTGGGAGGTCAGGAGGGGCTGGCTGTCTTTCATTCATCCTCAGACTGTTTTCGTGATTTATCTCAATATCAGTAGGTTGGGGTTTTTTTGATGAATTGTGTTTGTTTGTTTGTTTTTCTACCTTCCAAAAGTCTTTGTGGGATACTTCATTTTGGCCTTTTCATGTGTCTGGATGGTCTGACATTTTTGTTTTATCACAAAATTGAGTGGTAGAAACTATAAATGAAGAATTTCATTCTTAGAAATGTTCAACAAAGATCATTTAAATAAGAGAATAAAGAATTGAAGGTCCTCAACTAGTAACATTACAGTCCAAGCACAAATTCTTCCTTAATTCTTATGTATGATGGGTTAGTTCTGATTAAAAATACCACTGGGGCTTGAGATTTTTGCTTCTCTTCAGTTGCATTCGATATCAATTTTGTTTTAATTGTTTTATTTGCATTTCAGAGGAAATCAATGCAATGGACAAATGAGAGAGAAACAAAAACATATTAATGGCATTTGTTTTTGCCCATGTGACCGTTTTAAGCAATTCTGGGAATAAACAGTTTAAAATCTGTTACTGTTTAGAATTAAATACTTTATATTCGGCATGTACTGCCTTCGTCTGGTTTCTGCGTTGTGTCCATGGAAACGCGCATAATTTATGTTAAAGCACAACACCATGTGTGATCCCTTATGTTTAAGCCCAGTTTAGGATATTGTCTCTCGTTTCCCCACATCTCCTCACCACTATTTTGTCTTTGGTATGGAGCAGGTGTTGGCTAATGCAGGAACATCATTAAGGCAAGTTCCAGCATAGACAACGCAGATATTTTGCTTGGGACGTTTCTACATTTAAAATCTTCGGGGGAGCCAAGCCAACACCCCATATTCGCACTGACACGTGGCTTCTGTGGTTCTGAGAACAGAACCACGCAGTTCCATGAGGGGCCTCCAGGGGGAGGCTGGGGCCGCCCCTCCTGCTCAGCCTGCAAAGGACTCCTCTGGCCAGACAGACTATGGTCAGAGACCTAACAGGCAAATCAAATTTGTTGATTTTCAAAAAAAAAAAAAAAGAGAGAAAGAAAGAAAATGTTTGGTTTGTTTTTTGTATTTTACAGATTTTTTTTTTTTTCAATCGTATTTTGGTGGTTTTTGTTACCTGCATGAATTGTGTGATGGTGAATTCTGAGATTCTAGTGCCCCTGTCACCTGAGGGGTGTCCACTATACCTAGCGTGTAGTCTTTTTATCCCTAGCCCCCATCCGGCCCTCCTCCTTCTGAGCCTCTCAAGCCCATTACGTCACTCCGTATGCCTTTGCGTGTCAGCCTGGCTCCCTCTGACAAAAAGAACATGTGGTTTTGGTTTCCACGCCTGTGTTCCTTCACCTAGAATAATGCCCCTGGTTCCATCCGAGCTGCTGCCCATCGGCTACTGAGTGGATAAAGAAAATGTGCTGTCCATTCACCATGGGGTCCTACTCAGCCATTAAAATGAATGCAATACTCTCTGTTCCAGCAGCATTTTGAGCAGGGCTCGCGCACCTAGCTAGTCAGAGCCTAATGCAGTGCTCTGTTGTCTCAAAAATCAGTACTTGGAGGCAGGAATGTGGCTGCCTGCAGCAAACCATGAGAGACCCTGGGGACCTCGCTGTGGGGTTTTGGTGGGAAGGCGACCCTGAGCCATCCCTGGCTCCTTGGCAGCATTGCAGGGCATCCCTGGGAAGCAGCTGGTGACGCTGGCACCTCTGATCATGAGAGAAGGGCGATGGGGCCATCATGGAAAGCTTTAGAGAACTCAGCTACAAAACAGGTGCGGTGGGCCTTGTGTTCCTGTAGCCTTAACTCAAGAGCAGCATGAAAGAAACAGCTGTGGCTTCACCTGCCCAGAGGGCAGGGGACAAGGTGTAAAAAGACAACATTGTCGCCCTGTTGGTGGAGGCCGTCTCTGTCTTCGTCCACAAATGTGAAGCTTCTGATGGTCAACCTCAGAAATTAATTAAGAGCCTGCAGAGCTGCAGTGGGACAGGAGCATCTCCACTGTTTTACGGCCCATGGCAACACTGGGTCTGTTGGAGCAGGTTTGTCTGAAGGAGCTGGAAAGTGTCTGCCTGCAGTGGTCCCAGATCCCACCTGTCTATGAGGAGGCCCCACCCTCCAGGGCACAGTTGACTGGACCTTTGGTGACCCCTGACACAAGTAGGCCTCTCCCTGGCCACCTGGTCTGGGAGCCAAGAGTCTTGTTTCGGGTTGAGCCTGCCTCGTCAGCAAGGTAAGAGGAACCTCAAGGGCTGTGTGCTGGGCGGGGAGCACATTCTGCCTCATGGACAGAGGTGCAGAGAAGTCAGACCAGCAGAGGAAAGATGACAAAGCCACTTGCAGGGGAGAGCGGGGGCAGCCGGCCTCCTCTTCCCAGCACCCTCTCTTTTCTTGCCTTTTCTTTCATTAAACTTTCCTGGTTTTCTCCCATGTCTCTGGACACCCCTCGGGCCCCCTTGCTAGCTCCTCTGCCTTCTTGTTTAAACAGCATCCCTTCCCACATCATAGCCTGCTGGATAGAGTCCTGGGGCCCTAAGATGGGACAGGATGCAGGAAGCAGGCAATGTCCCTACACACAGCTCCAGCTCCAGAGCGGAGGCTCAGAGATTTTGCCCAGGGGAGGGTAAAAGTGAGGGCTCCAGATCTCTTCCCAAGTGAACTAACTTCCTTTGCAGCACAGTATGGAGAAGCTGAAGCCCAAGGATGCGCCCAAGAACAGTGGAGGTATGGCCAAAGGCGCCAGCGGACAGTAGGTTCCTGGAGATGTGGCCACACTGCAGGCTGCCTAGTTTGCAGGGTCAGGCTGTGGGCTGTTTCTTGGAACAGGGGCATCATGTGGGCAGGGCAGGGCAGAGCCTCCGAGGCACCTGCTACAGCTGCAGCAGCCTTCACAAGGCAGGCTGATGTGCCTGTGGAACGAGGGCCTGGTGCCTGGGGCTCGCATGTGCACAGTGGAGATGGGAGGGAGACAGTGTCTGGGACAGGAAGACCATGACGAAGCCATCTCCTCTGTTTCACTCATTAAAAATAACTCTGGGTCTCAGTTCCTCTGCAGCCAACCAAAATCTTGGTGCCTTGGGTAGGTGGGTATTTGGGGTCTAAATGAGCCTCTGCTTTCTGAGATCTAGCTCTGGGGCTCAGTAGATCGGAGACTCCACGCTAGTTCGTTCAGTTCATGCTGACTGTGCCTCGCATGGGCTGGGGCAGAGGGAAGCCAACCAGAGGCCCTTCAGCCACACGGGGTGTGTGGGGTTCCGTCCAGCCTGCACTCAGCTGCCCGGACACGGCTCTGACGTGGGCTGAGTCCACTCAGAGGCCCTTTGTTCCAATCCATTGTACCGGCGAGGGTGCCTGCTCCCCTTGCCCAGCATGGCCCCACCCACCCGCACAAGAAAGCCCAGGCTCCCTGTGCCCTGGCTCTGTGCCCCCAGGCCCTGTGGCCATGCCGCATGATCCATGGTGCACTTGTTTCTGGCTCTGTGCCCCACCAAATGGCCCACCAGGCCAGGGGAAACCCAGGGCCACGTGTTCCAAATCGTGATGGGGTGAGCCTGCGGTGCTGTCGAGACCCTCGAAAAATCCCCTGGGGTAGGGTCCCACCCTCAGTCTCCACCCCACCTGGCGGCTGACATCGTGGGGGTCCTGCCCCTTCCCCGCTCTGCTGTGAGCCGCCCACCCCCTCCTGCCACCTGCCTGAGTCTTGAGTCATGACACTTTGCAGAATTAAGTTACTTTGCCACTGGCTGTCTTCTCGAAAGTAACCTCTCTAATTATTCATTTGGGGACCAGACCTGACCCTCTCTTGCCTGGGGCCCGAGGCTGCTATGTTAGCAGAAATCCAGCGTCCATGTCCACGTGTCCTGTCTACACACGTACACACAGTCCAAGGTGTCCTTCCTGCCACAGGCACCATTCTCATTAGGGTCCTGCTGCGGGGCCGCTGGCTCTCTGGTTACCGCTGGGCTGGGTGGATCTACAGCACTGGGGGAAGATTTTCTCATTTTGCACTTCGGGGCCCGCACTCGTCCACACTGTGCTGATGATACAGAGCGGAGGGAAGGGCACAGGCCCCGTGCCCACGCCCAGGGCTATGGCACCAGTGGGGCACCTGTGCACCACCCCGAGAAGCCACATTAGAATCCACGTCTGTCAGTGCATTCGAGCTGCTGAAACAAAACCACAGAATGGGTGGCTTAGAAACAACAGAAATTTATTTTTCACCATTCTGGAGGCTGGCAGAGTCCGTGTCTGATGAGGGCCACTTCCTGGTTCATGGAAGACGCCTTCCGGCTACGTCGTTGCGTGGTGGAAGGGGTTGGGAGCTTCCTAGGGACCCTTTTGGAAGGGCACTAACTCCAGAAAAAGTGCTCAGTCCTCACGACCTCATCACCTCCCAGAGTTCCCACCTCCTGACACCAACACCTTGGGGGTTAGGATTTCCGCAGATGCATTTGGGGAGACACAGCATTCAGACCATAGCTGGGTCCCTAGTGGCAGCCGCCTGGGGCCTGCTGGGTCTGAACCTCAGAGACAAGCTGGGCCCTAGACCCTCTGTAATCCAGGTTCAGCGACTCACCACTCAAAAGCCAGACACGAGGGCCAAGGGGTGGCGGGAGGGAAACCAGCTTTCATTGGACAGCCAGCAAGCCAAGAAGATGGACTGATGTTCTAAAGCACCATCTTAAATGTTCAAATGCGCCACAGGGAGCTGGGAAATGTGACACGGGGTCCACGCAGCGTGCAGGGCCTGTGTGTCTCACCCCAGTGGCTGTGCTGGGTGGACGGAGGTCTGGACGGTGCATGCTGACTTGGGCCCGGTGGTGGTGGACTCATTGGTCATAATGTCCCCTAAGCAGGAGAATCCACAGTGGGGGCTCGGTGCCTGGCTTATTTTGAGATCAGCCCCTAGGATTTCTTAAGCAAGATTCTAATTAGGTAAGAGTGCATCGCTAGAGGGGAGTGTCCAGAGAGGGAAAGAATGAGGGGTGAGAGGGGAGGGAGGGAAGAAAAAGAGAGGGTGTGATTTTTAAAACTGAGATCCCTGGTGTTAAATTAAGTTTAGCCTAAAGCTAGCTCCTTATGTATTTTAAGTTCAGCCTAAAGATTTCTCTGTACATAGAGAACTGAAACCTAACTGGATGTGTAAACAGACTAACCTACTCCCGTGCCAACCACCGAGTTCTGGCCAATTAAAAAGAAGGCAAATGCCCAGCTGCAGCCAACCCCGCAGGTTCCGTCCGTCCCAGCTGCAGCCAACCCAGAGGGTTCTGTCCCACCTGCAGCCAACCCCGCGGGGTCCATCCCAGCTGCAGCCAACCCCGCGGGTTCCGTCCGTCCCAGCTGCAGCCAACCCAGAGGGTTCTGTCCCAGCTGCAGCCAACCCCGCGGGGTCCATCCCAGCTGCAGCCAACCCCGCGGGTTCCGTCCCAGCCGCAGCCAACCCCGCGGGTTCCGTCCCAGCCGCAGCCAACCCCGTGGGTTCCGTCCTTACTCCCTTTTCTGTGGTCACTTGCCTCTCTTTCTGTCCATAAATCTTCTTCCACCACGTGGCTGCCCTGGAGCCTCTGAGCCTACTCTGGCTCTGGAGGTGACCCAATTCACAACTTGTTCTTTGCTCAATTAAACTCTGTTAAATTTAACTTGTCTAAGGTTTTTCTTTTAACGCTGGTTACACTTCCACACAGAGCGGCTGCCTGTGTTACATCCGGGCCAAGTGAGAACATCACCTTCCAGCAGCAGCAGGCCTCTCATCCACGGGTGACTTGGTCTGGGAAGCCATGTGTTCACTGCTGACCTCTGTCAACCAAAAATAAAATTCTGAGGCCCCCAACCAACTAGTGGACCCCCCATCTCAGCCACGGGCTTTCCAAAGTCAACCTGAAACACTGGCTTAGGCCCTGATGGAAGGGGGTTCAGACATGCTTCATGATACCTTCCTCCCTTTGAATTTCTGACACAAGTTGGTCCGAGAGTTGTGGGTTATTGTTAAGTTGATTTGAATTTCTAACACAACTGACCAGCATTAGCATTAAAACAGAGATTTTAAGACTGACCAAACAGACCTTTTGTAGCAAGAAGAATTTCCAGTCTGGGCGCGGTGGCTCACGCCTGTAATCCCAGCACTTTGGGAGGCTGAAGTGGGTGGATCACGAGGTCAGGAGATCGAGACCATCCTGGCTAACACGGTGAAACCCCATCTCTACTAAAATTACAAAAAAATATAGCCGGGCGTGGTGGCGGGCGCCTGTAGTCCCAGATACTTGGGAGACTGAGGCAGGAGAACTTCCTGAACCCGGGAGGCAGAGCTTGATTGCACCACTGCACTCCAGCCTGGGAGACAGAGAGAGACTCCATCTCAAAAGAAAAAAAAAAAAAATTCCAACCCTAATTTAGTAAATCATCACATGACAGATAGCAGGCCCTGAAAGAAATCTAAGTATTTTACCCAAAAATATGTTTCTTTAATAGATTTTGGCGTGGCCCTGCACAGCTGTCTCTTGTGGGGGAGATTTGCATTCTGTAGAGAATCCCATTCCCTTTCCAGGTCTTTTCCAGAGAGTCTAGCATCTTTTAAAGGTCTGAATAGGAAACACTTGCCACCTTTTGCCTCTAAGGGTGGTCATCTGTGAGTCTTCACCTATGTAATAAGAACCTTGGTCTCCACAGCCTCTCATCTCCACCCATATATTCCTTTCTATTGATTCCAAGTCCTTCAATAATAACCTCAGTCTCTCAACCAAGTGCCAGTCAGAAAATTTTGAACCCATCTATGACCTCCTATAGCCCCCCAACCCTGCTTCCAGTTGTCCCACCTTTCAGACTAAACCAGTGTACACTTCACATGTATTAACTTATGTCTTATGTCTCCCTAAAATGTATAAAACCAAGCTGCAACCCAACCTCCTGGGCACACGTTCTCAGGACCTCATGAAGCTGTGTCATAGGTCATGGCCCTCACATTTGGCCTGGAATATATCTCTTCAAATATTTTACAGAGTCTGGCATTTCTCATCCACACCTCTGAGCCTCCTGGAAGAAGCTGCCTCATGCAGTCCTGAGATCTGAGCTGTTGCCTGGGCTCTCAGGCAGAACCATCTACACCAGCAGAGAACTGCAGAGAATGCTGGAGGAAATTAAAATATTTGATCCCAAAATACATTTGCTTGACATAATTTGAAACAGCTGCCACTGGCCTCTGATAGAGAATCTTCACTAATGCAGCCAGGCCTCCTCTACTTTCCATGCCTTTCCCAGATCTGGGAGAGATTGAGAGTCTGACGCTGTTAAGAGTCTGAAAAGAAACACTTCCCATGTAATGTCTCCGAGGGACGCTTCATCTCCATAACAAGGCTGCCTGTGCCAGCCAAGCGTCTTCCTTTCTCCCGCTGTTTCCCTGTCTTGCCACTGAGCCTGACTTTGCAGCGTGACCTGTTTCCAGCAGTGCTTAGAGTCCTCTGCCTTCCTCGCCGTGCCTCAGGATGGTGTGGAAGCTTCCATACCTTATCACTGGGTTGGATCCTCATTCCAAAGACTCCCAGGCATACGTGTTAAGTAAATGTGTGTGATTTTCTCCTATTACTCAATCTTCCTCATGTCAGTGACTTTCCAGTGAACCATTAGGGAGCCAAGAGCCTGTGGTCCCACAACACCCCTTTGTCGTAAATATGGGCTCTGCAAGCCAGCCCCAGGCTTCCCCAGATGTCAGGTGAATTAAATGAAGCTCACGGCGGCCCTTACTCCCAACGCTGTCCTCAGAGAGGGCGTCGGGCCTGCAGACCCAGTGACAGCTAAGGGGACACGCTGTGCTCCTGGCCACCTTCTCGGCCCCCTCCAAAGCACACCTGGCCTCACTCTTGTATGTCAGCATCTCCCGCCTCGCAAATGAGTGAAGTCACTGATAAAAGAGTTTCATTAATAATTGTCCATTTCCCGGCAGCTTTTTTAAAAAACATTTTTCCTCCCTGAAAGCCTTAAGATAAATGGCACGTCGACCGTGCCAGCTCCCGCTCCAGGGCTCTTTGTTAGGAGCGGGGCTGTTTATCAACTGCCAGTCACCCCGGCCCGGCACAGCAGGGAACAGAGGCCTCCTCCCCACAATGTGCTCTGCCCAGGCTGCTCCCTTTCAGCTCAGAACCATGGAACGTGTGTTTCTGCTGCACGTGGGATGTGGGCTCTGTTCACCAGAAACATCCAGCTTCACAGCAGCTGGGAAACAGACCTTGGTATAGTACTCGTGGGTGCATAACTGGAGTCATAAACAGCTCCTTTGCGAGAAGACACAGACCCATCCAGGGCCCTCGCGGCTGCCGAACCTGCATCTGCCCAAACCAAACTCGTGACTCCTCCACAAACTTGTGTCCTCCTGTCCTCCCTCCAAGGAAGGTGGCACCAGCCTCCTCTGCAGCTCAAGCCTCCCAAACAGGAGTCACATGTCCCACTCCTCGAACCCGCCCTGTGCACCTCCCAGCCAGGAGTCACGTGGCCCCGTCCCGCTCCTGGAACCTGCCCTGTCCGCCTCCCAGCACACAGGCTCCTCGGATGTGCCCTGCCCTTCTTGTTCCTCTGTTTCTCACACCGGGCATGGCACGTGGCATACAGTAGGTGCTCAGTAAATACATTTTAGTGAAATGACGAATCCCTTGGGTTGGAAACTCGTCTAGGTTCTGAGTAGCTTTATTGGAAATCCCACCGGAAGGAGCTCGCTCTGTCCTGGGGGAAGGGGAGGTCTCCACACAGAGCCAGGCACCCCCTTGCACAGTGGCTCAGATAAACCTTCAGGGTCCTGGAGGCTCCCACTGCCAAGACCCTGGAGTGTCTTCCAGCCCCTGGCTGGTGTCCTGCTCATCCACCTGTGTACCCAGCTCCTTCCATGGAAAGCTCCTTCCATGGAAAGCTCCTGAATGCACGGCCTGGAGTGGGCTTTCTCCTGACCAGTTAGCCACTTCCTTCCTGGAGTCACAGCTTCGTGGGACAGAGCACCAAGTGGGGGTGGAGACTAGAGTGGAGGCAGGCAGGCAGGAGAGGGCTGAGATTGCAGTGTGGTCTCTGGCTGCACCCCAGGACTGTCGGCTGAGGACCACGGCGGTCCCACTTGTGTGAGAGCTCCGAGAATGTTCTGGGAATGGAAGGGACTGGGGCGGGAAGAGCACAGTTTGTTTGGGAGCCTCATAGATTTAAAGACACGGTTGACATCCTATAGTGTTGGCTATGTGGAGGAGTCAGGTCTGAGACCGTGAGGATGAGGGGGGCCAAGTGCCATGTCCTGGGAGCAGCTACCTGGGGACTCACGGGATCCTTTGCAGGGGGCCAAGGCCTCCCCTTACTTTCTCGCCAGCACTGATGCCCTCGTTTCTGATATCAGCCCAAGGATCCTCCCATGCCCCTGGTCTCTGAAGTTCAGGTAGGGCTCAGGCTTCCCTGTGCACCCTCACACCACGGCAGGCATGTGTTCCAGGACAGGCAGTCGGAGACACAGGGGCCAGAGCGAGGCCACCCCCCAGGTATGCAGGGAGCCAGGCTTGTCCTGTGCACCTCCCAGCTCTGGGTCCTGTCCCCAGGGCCTCCGATTGGCCGTTTGTGCTGCTCTGATGATTTGGTGGGTCCAAGTATGCTGGAGAAATTCTGGATGCCATCCATGACTGAAACGGGGCAGTGCACTTGCAGGATGCGGCAGCGCCTGGTGCCACGGCCGCCTCCCACACCAGCCCCTGGGGAGTGGAGCGGCCTCTGGCAGTTGCTTCTGCACCATGCTGTTCACAGACCTGTGGCCTGGAAAGCAATTCAGGTTTGCTCTTGGTGAGCCTCGGAATTTCCAGGCAGCCACTAGATTCTCAGACGTCGCCACCCACAGACCTCTTGGGTTTTGCCATCTTGGCATAAACAGCCTCAGTCCCGACCCCTGCCCTTTATTAAGCCCTCTTCAGTGAACCCGTCATGTCCCTTCTGAGTGCTGGGGGACTCCCGTGGATACAAGCTGTCTCCTCCACTGGGAGGTGAATGCTGTGAGTGCGGGGCCCTGGTTCAGCACCAGAAACAGTGCTGGCACCTGCAGAGACTCAGTGACGTTTGCTGAACGAGCGAGTGGACAAACAATGCTTCAGCTGCGCAGATGCCATCAGCTGTTTCAGGAGCATGGTCTTCGCAGACGCCGTCAGCTCTTTCAGGGGCATGGTCTTCGCAGACGCCCTCAGCTCTTTCAGGAGCATGGTCTTCCCACGTTAGTGACCGTCTGAGTCATGTGGGAGGCTGCTGAGACGCGAGTACCTAGGTCTCTCACACTCCATATTCTGATCCCAGAGTCTGCGCTGGAACCTAGGAATTTGCATTTTTAACTAGGCTCTCATACAGGCTTCTAATCTGACAAAGTCTTCAGAAAGTCAGCCTCTGAGAGACAAGTGCTATCCTCAGAGAACAAGTGTACACAAAGCTGAAAACAATTTTCCTTTCTGCCTCCTCCAAGGCTCAAGGCTCCTGAAAAACTGCTCGAAATTTTCCCAAAATGTGTGCACTATTTTCCACTCTCCTCCCTTCTCTGCATTCCATTCAGCCACCCCAAGAGGACCCACAGGAGACGCTGCTCCATCGTTTCCTTATTCTGGAAACTCCTAAGGCCTCCTCTCTACACTGATGATTTTGCAGAGTGAATGAGAAACAATAAACACCTTCCAGAAAGAATTTCTCAGTGACGGCAAATCGGGAGTGAGATTCGCATTCGGGGAGGCCGTTTGCCCCCAGTGTGGGGGGTCAGCAGTGTCGGAACTTGGCAGTGGACCTGAGGACGAGGACAGGAGCGGATGGGATGTCTGACTTCACCTCCCTTTTGCTCCCCGATGCATTTCAGTGCAGTCTGCTGTGCTGCACCAGCTGTGTGGCTGAGGAGGAGACGAGGAGGAGGTATTCTTGGGCACAGGAGGAGTGGGGCTGGGGTGAAAGCAGCCAGCCAAGTGCGGGGGTGCACTCAGCAGGGGAAGCCAAAGTGCGTGGAAAAGAAAACGAAGTGCTCTCCAGGACCAGCCCTGCCCACGGCCTCCTGGCCCTTGGGGGGACTCACAGAACTGGCTCCACAGGTGCACACACATGTGCGCACACACGGGCACACAATGCATGTACACATATGCATGCACACATATGTATGCACACACAGCGACCCACACACACAGACCCAGACATACATACATGAATGCATATGTACAGACACGTGCATGCGCGCACGCACACACACACACACATACAGTACTGGAATCACCACCACCGCCATGCCACCTGCTTAATCCTGTTCCAAAGGGCTTTCCTTGTCCTCAAGTTTTTCCACACCTGCCACACACTGCAAACCTCCAAGAAGCCAGGCCCCTCAATTTGACAATGTCTGGTTCCTCCACAGGAAGCCGCCGTCACACACCTGGACAGCTGTGGGACTCACCTTCTGGGGAACCCTGCTCTCCTGCTGCAGGGGGAGGACTCACCAGACCCCAGAGCAAAAGTGTAGGATGGTGAAGGCTGCAGAGCCCACACAGTCCGATGTCCCAGCGGAGCAGGGTCTGCTTCCTGGCTGCTGCAGCCACTGCCCAGATCTCCTCTGCCTCTACTCCGTATGTGTTATCTGGGCTCTCTTGGAAGCAAGTGACAGAAGGTGCTTCACCAACCCCCTCCCCCGAGCACCATAAGAAGCGGCTGGCAGCATCAGGACAGGTCCAGGCTCAACTTGCCCTCAGACAGAAAGCAGCTCAGCGGTTCCCCAGCTCAGACTCTGCAGCCAAACTCAGTGCTCAAGACCCAGCTCTACCACTTTCAAGCTGTGTGGCTTTGGTTGCATTGCTTAACCTTTCCAGATCCCGCTTTCCCCGTCTGTGAAATGACCATGGTGAGGTGCTGTGGGGCTCTGATGAGGTTGCCCATGCCAGTGCACACACAGCAGGACTTTGTGGACGACTGGCACCGCCCCGGCGTCACCCTCACCCGGCCCTGGGCATTGCCTTCCCCATCCTCATCTCAGGCGCCCTCCCGTACAGTGGCAGAGACAGACAGAGCTGCACTGCGGCTTCCATGGGCCCTGGGCCCTTTGGCATTCGTGGGCTCCTTCCTCCATCAAATCACCTTTAAACTTCTATTTTACAACCGGTACAAAGATGAATAGGTTAATATTTTATATTAAAATGCTTTCTTTGACCTAAGAGCTCCTATTTTCTTCTAATTTTAAAAGAAATTAAAACATTTTTGTAGCCCGGGAAACGCTCAGGGCTCTTGCACTTTGCCTGTGTCCCTGATGGGGGAAGGCGGCCTGGAAATGGCCCTCAGAGAGCTCCTCTTTTTTCGTTTTTTCTTTTCTTTTCCTTTTTTTTTTTTTTTTTTTTTTTTTTTTTTTTTTTTTTTTTTTGAGAGCTCCTCTTAACCGAGCAACTGCGAGAAAAGCCTCCCTTTCCCAGGGGTTTCGGAAAACGTCCCAGGCACATTCTAATTGGACCAGCTTGGGTCACATGGCCATTCCTGAGCCAATCCCAGGACCACAGTAGGAAATATGCTGATTGGAAGGCGTGGCTCCCCACCTCTGAATCACGTGCACCAAGTAGGGGTGACCTGGCAGAGAAATACAGACAGGCAGGTGAGTCCTGGATGGACGCAAGGGACATCTGTGGTGCCCCTCAGGACCACACAGCAGAGCATGATACGGTGCCTGTCCACAGCTCAGGGACCCTTTTCAGGGGATGGCAGAGCTGGCTGTCCGGGGAGGGGGCAGAAGGTCCAGTCTGGTGCACAGAGAGCTCCATCCCCTCACTGCAGCCCTTCGGGGGCGTCCTCAGCCCTGCCCAGAGCCCCAGGGCTGAGGCCAGACTTAACTACTGGGACCCAGGCCTGCCCTGGGGCCACCTCCCAGGCCAGGCTCTGTTACTCACTGGGGCACTGTCCCTGGGGGAGGCAGACACAAGGGCCCTTATTGTTCCTGGAGGAGGAGGTGGCGGGGAGAGCTGTGCAGTCACTGTGGACTGAGCCAGCACTCTCCTTCCTCCCCAGTCACTCCCAGGATGGCCAGATCCCTCCCAGGCCTGGAAACTGCTTCTCAGCCTCTCCTCGGGGCAAGGGAGAGGGGGTCAGGGCTCCCCTGGACAGGGAGGCCCAGCATGGCCATTTCCGCTCATGTACCCACCGCACGATTAATGCACATTGCAGCAATTTCCAGTCTGGCGCTCACGAATGTGCTGCTAAAAGCACCTTCTGGTGAACACACATGCCCCTGTCTGTGGTGTAGACACCCCAGAGTGGAATGGCTGCATCGGGATAAGTGGATCTTCAGCTCTGGGCAACGCTGCCGGGCTGCTTCCCAAGGGATCCGCTCCCCTGGCCATTCCCTGTCAGAGTTCCAGATCCACCACACCCCCAAGGGGTTCCAGCCTGCAGCGATGGCAAAGACCCACCGCTCTGCTGTGTACATGAGAACACACACAGGCACATGCACCCACACGCACACTTTTCCTGAATTCACACACATGATATGTGGGCGGAGGCTGTGTACACACACATGCACATGTGCACACACAGGCACGCACGTGTACACTCGCATTTCCTAAGACCACACCCAATACGTGGCCCAGGACTGCATACAGCCGGTGTCTCTGCTTGGCTGGGCAGCAGCCACAGCCTCCTCCCGGCTCTCCTGCTGCCACAGCTCCTGCGCTCCACAGGGCCTTGCCTGGCCACTCTCCCTGCACGGGGCAGCTCAGGGTCCTCGGCGTCTGGGAGGAGAGGCTGCAGGGAAGGGGCTGGCAGGCGGCTGGGGTCCCTGTAGTCCGGCTCTTTTCTCCTCCTCACACACTGCTGTCTGCTCCCTGTTTGCCTGGCCCCGAGGCGAAGGGCCCAGGGGTCGCTGGTGAGGAGGGGCTGCAGCTGGGCTGTCCCGGGGGAGGGAAGATTATAAAAGGCCCTCAGAGAGCTACACAAGGCGGCCTTGTTTGGGGAACAGCCTCCCCCGAACTCAGGGTTTCCTCCCACGTGAGCAGGAAGAGGTGGCCCAGGACCTGTGGTCAGGAGGCCGGCACTGTGTGGCTGGGGTGGGGGTCACCGTGGGTCTATTTCTAGCTCTGGCCTCTGCCCCGCAACAGGGGGTATTGGGCGAAGCTGTTTGCAGTCTGAAGCATCCGGCCCCCCGGCCCTCCCTGCAGCTGTGACCTCACCAAAAACAGAGGCCACGCTTCCCAGGGCGGGAGGGGGCGGAGGGCCCAGCTTTGAGGGTGAATGTGGCTGAGACCTCAGCTCCCTGGGGGACCTGGGGCAGGATGACCTTCCTCTACAAGCTTCTGTGGCTCCCCATTGATGTGCAGGAGAGTCCATGCCCCTCCTCACCCGGGGTTCATCGGTGTCACTGCCACCCTCAGTCCTACCCCTCTACACCCCACCCCTGCCACCTTGCCCTCCTTCTCTGGGCTGTGGCCTCACCCACCTCCCTCTGCGTCCTGGTGGAGACCAGCAGCCTCCCAGGGCAGGGCAGGAGGGCTGCCCTTTGTACCTCGGTGCCCAGAGTAGGACCCGGCAGGGTCCTCACCTTGCAAAGACGGACACGGTGAGTGCACAGGGTGAGGACGATGACATCTACCCGTGGGCATGCTGTGAGCTCCCATGCCTTCGAGCCTGGAAAGTGCTGGCCACGGTTCCTGAGCGGTCAGGATGCAGTGGGGCTGACGGCCCTGGGGAGTCAACTTAGCCCAGCCCAGCCAGCAACAGGCTCTGCCCCGAGGCCCGAGTTCAAATCCCCTCCACGCTCCAGTTGGGAGGGCGGCCCACTCCGCCTCCCTGGGCCTCAGGGACCTCGTCTGTGAAATGGGAGTGAAAGTCACAGTGAGTAAGCCTGGGAGGGCTGCTGTGAGGTTGAATGAGGGACCAGCTCCTGGCACAATGCGCACCCCTTCCAGCCAGTAACCGTCACAGGTCGTCAGCAACAAGGACGATTCCCCTTCCTCCCACCAAGGCGCAGAGGGCCTCTGAGTCACAAAGGAAAGGAACAGAGAAAACAGGCTGTGCTCCCGGTGACAAAGTGTCAGCTCTAAAACCCAAATCCGCTTTACAGACTAGAAAACAACCACCACAGGCTGCAGGTGCTGATCCTCAAGCCTGTGATGGGCCGCAAAGCCCAGGGACTCGGCAGGGAAACGCAGAGCCCATGGCCCTGGCCTTAGCAATGAACTGTACACTTTGCCTAGGTGCGTTAACACCCAGGGAGGCAGAGGGCGAGGACAGATGGTCCTGGCACTCACTCCTGGGCCTCGGGAGGTGAAGGAGGCATCACCCCACTCTACTCCCTGTGTCCCTCCTGCGCCTGGGCTGAGAGGTGGGGACGTCCGTGGGGCTCAGACCCCAGCATGGTGGCCAGGAGCCGAGTGACCAACAGCAGGGCCAGCAGCAGACGGCAGGACTGATCTCATGTGTCAACAGCAGCAACCCAAAGGCTCCAGAGACCTTTTTGGGGAGGAGGCCCCCGTTGGGGAGCAGGGTCCTGATGTCACACAGGAGGTGAATTCAGCACCACATCACTGTCCTTGGATGGCCACAGGCGGCTGCACTGGGTGTGAGACTGTCCACATCCACCCTCTTCTACAGGCCACAGGGGGCGCTCAGGAGTCAGGACTCTGTGGGTGACAGAAACCCCAGACCAGCCCAGGCACCAGAGGAAATGCATTGAAATCCTCAGGCCAGGACAGCTTCAGGCACAGCGTGATCCTGCAGCTCAGGCATGACCTCAGGGCTCTGGTTTCCTGTGTCCAGGGCCCTCCCAGGCCAGTGTCTCCTTGGGGCTAAGTCCACTGAAGCTGACTGACTTCTCCAAGTAGGGCCAGTCAAGTGCCCACCCCTGAACCCATCGCCCAGGCCATGGGAATGGAATGTTCTACTCTCATAGGTCTGGGTCACAGGAGCACACCTGACCTGGGGTGGAGTCAGCCCAGACCAGACCACGTGGACAGAGTGAGGGAACCGGGGACTCCCAGATAAGCCAGGTGTGTGGCCTGCAGCAGAGACAGCCCCCCAGCTGTTCCCTCCAGGACTCCCAGGCTGCTGTCACCAGGGCTCATCAAAGCCTCTGGCAGATGGGAGGCCCCACCCAGCACCTGTGATGCCCACTGAGCTTCTCCTGGCAGCCTGCCAGGTTCCACAGGGAGGACGGTGCCAGGAAGCCAGTGCATGGAGGGGCTCACAGATGCCCATGGGAAGACAGCTGGGTGCACCCTGCTCCCACGGGATGTGGACGTGTCCCCTGTGTCGCAGGCTGTGGGTCCGTTTGTGTCACTCGTCACCCTGGCCTCATTTTCTGAGTGACTGTGCCTCTCCCTAGGAGCCCCGAGAAGAGAGAGCCAGCGTGTGCTGCTAATTCAGGAGGCTCAGCTGGAATCAGCTGTTTCAGACTTAAAAGGCTGTTAATGGGACTTCTAATTTCCGGAGGTGGAACGAGTTAAATTGTATTGCGAACCAGTCATGTGATCCAAGATGTTTTCTGATTCTGCGTTTTGTTCTGGTAATTAATTGGATGGAAATTGTCCAAGTCTGTGGACGGACCAGAGTTATTGCAGGTTTCACTGAGTCTCTGGAAGACTCAGTTACTTTGTCTCCCCCCGGAACTCCCAGAACCGTCCACATCGGTGCTGTTTTAAAGACAAAGGGCTGAACCGCTTTCAGAGCATGTGTCTGTTGCTTTCTAATTCCAGAACCATGGAAGAGCAGCAGGCTCTGGGCTCACCCGGCCTGGACCCCAGGACCCCAGGACCCAGGAGCCCCGCTGAGGCGCTGGCTGGGGCCTCGGGCAGGTCCAAGCCTTGGTTTTCTTATCTGGAGAAAGGGGTTGAGGGCCGTGCCTGCTGTCTAGGGTCTCTGTTGGCTGCAGGAGAGAGTGCAGCAGGCGTTTGGTCCCAGGCCCGGCATATCCTAAGCCTCACAAATGTCCAGGAAATGACCCCGTGGGTGGATCGCCGCTCCTCTGTCACAGCTTGTGATGCCTTCCCACTGTCCTGAAAGTCCGAGTCGGAAACCTTTATCACGCCGTGGAACCGTCCCCAGAAGGCAGGCTAAGGATGTGTTTCCGGAACCGAACATGGAAGAAGTTTTTAAACAGGGAGAGACTCTGTGTTTGCATTTTCTGAAGAGTGTGGTGCTCATGAGAGATTCGAACTTCGCTGGGCTCCCGTGCCTTCCCTGGGGAGGTAGAATCGTCTTTGGTTTCAGTAACACAGGGGGCTCCACAGCCTTGGCCAACTCAGACCTGGCAGCCTGGATCCGTCCAGCCCTGTGGGACCAGCCCCACCTCCCACATCTGCTGTCCTTCATCCTCCGGAGATCCTGGGTCTGGGCTAGGGCGGGCTCCCACCCACCACAAGCTCCCACACAATCAGCCGCCCCCCAACTTCACCCGCAACCCCCTTAACTGCTGCTCCTGTCTTCCAGGATTTGCCACCTGTGCTTGGAGGCGCCCCCACCACCTCCATGCTGGTGGGCTTTAAAACATTTCCATGAAGTCTCCACCCCCTCACTCTTATCTCCTCACTTGTTCACATCAAGTATTTTCATTTAAAATGTAAAGAAACGGTTGCAGAAATGTAATTCCCCATGTATTATAAACATTGGTATTTTAGAAACTGCCCCATCCTCTGTGTCCCCAGTAACGCCGAGACCACAGCCACTCCCTTCTCACCATCCACATTTAAAAGTACAGCGGGAAAACTCCAGCGTCCTTTCTACTCCGACTCACCGTTCACTGCGTCCCGTTTCTCCATGGAGTGAGTACTTGATGCCTGGAAGTATTTGCTAATTGCCAGATTACATTCCCCACAACAAAAAACGTGTTTGAAATTTAAATAGCAACGTAATTCTTGTGTCTAAAGAGCTCCAAGTGTTAAAATACTTTTCTGGATCCGCTTATGGTCCCACTTTTAGTAACAGGCAATTCTCCCAAACAACATGAGGGATGAAATATTTATATTATGTCATATGTACATTTCCGTCGCATATATATGCTTACATATGTATAAATATATGGCATAAATCTATTTACATAATGCATGCGTAAATATTGACATATGGGATATGTAATATGGTGTATGTTATTTATTTATGTAATTAATATATCAAACTTTTTTAGAGTTATTTTAAAGGAAATGGATTGGAAAATTTCCGGAGTCTCATTTGGAGGGCGCCCTGGGGTCTCTGCTCCCCCTCCCAGGTCATGCCTCTGGGGGATTTTGGATGGGGGGTTGTCCTTCCTGGGAAAAGCAGGAGCTGGGAAGTCATGACGGGGAAGGGGAGACCAGGGAGCCGACCGCAGACACCTTCCAGCCAGGTATTTTTAGGACTTTAGGCAGCCGTGCTGATGCCCTGGGTGGTCCCTGAGGGAGCGCCCACCTCAGGGTCCCGCAGACTCAGGGGCCCTGGCTGGGCCATGCCTGGGATTTTCCTGCCACGTCCATGGTCTCCTTGGGCTCCTCCCCAACTGTGCCCTGCGTTTCCTGTCCTCATCCCACACGCAGCCTGACCCCGAACACCGTGGGTCTTTTGTTCAGGGGCCCTGCACACTGGGCCTCAGGATTCCATCCTCCCAGAATCATGGCCACAGAATAAGGTCCGCAGAGACAGGTACTGAAAGCATCTCAAACACCGGGGGGGCAGACAAGTGAGGAGCCGGCCTCTCTCCACCCTCAGCCGCCCTCCAGCCTGGCCTCCCTCTATCCTGGATGCCTCGGCCCCTCCTCACTCTGCACCTGCGGGTCCTCGGCCCTTGGGCCCTCCCCTTCCCGTGCCCTCCTAACTCCACACCAGCAGTGTGGGGCTGGGGGCTGCAGGTCCACTCCACCCCCAACCTCATGCTGTGAGGGGCTGAGGGGGAGCTGGGTGCCCTTTGGCTGCACCCCAATTGTGGTCAGAGACCCCATGTTCTCCCTGGCTGGGCACATGGGCTCTGTGGGGTGTGTGAGTCCATTGAGTTTGAACACCAGGTCCCAGGACTTAGAACTCAAGGACAGCCCTGCCCCGTGCAATGCTGAGTGGTGCCTGGGGTATTGCGGAAACAGCTCCCCTGAAGGCCAGACTCAACAAGGCCCCCTAGGGTGACCCACTGATCGCAGGACCCCGCTCCCTGGGAAGCCCCCCAATGCAGTCCTTGCCCCTCTGCTGACACCCCTTGATCTCCACCCTGGCCTTGGCCCTGTCCCTGCCTTGTTGACAGCTCCTGGGTCATCTCAGAGGACCTCAGACTCATTGAGTCCCAGGTGCACTCGTGATTCTCCCAGAACATTTTCCTCTTCCAGTGTCCTGCCTCAGCCTCCCGACACTGACACCGGAAACCTGGGACATGCTGGATGCCCATCTCCTCTCCCCATCCAACAGTCACCGAGCCGCAGATCCTGCGTCCTGAAGGCACCTACCACCAACCTTCTTCCCCTGTCTTCACAGCTCCACCTCATTCCTGCAAGGCTTCCAGACCTGCCCTCCCTCCGTCCCCTTCTCTAGCGCTCAGTGAGGGGCCAGTGACGACCCACTCTGTGCGGCCACCTCTGTGTGAGGCCCTCACATGACTTCTCCCCGCATTCAGCGACCCCATGACCTCTGTCATAAACCCCAGGGCCCTGCCACACCCTGACTCATGGGGCCTCCCCGCTCACTTCCTCTCTGTTCTCCCCACATCATGCTCCTGCCAGGCCCAGGGACTGGGCACCTGCAGTTCCCCGGGTCCGGAAGCTTCCTGAGCCAACTCCTCCCCTCCTCCCAGGTTTCTCTACACATCACATCCTCAGAGGAACCTCCCAAGGCCAGCCCAGGATGGGTGTCCTGTACCGACTGAGGAACTTATCAGACTGGGGGCTTGAAGTTAATTCTTATATCATATGGCAAGAGCTACAAACACACAGGATGTCCCCACACGTGTGTTTGTGGCTGCTCTGTGTGTGGTGGCTGAGAACTGGGAATAGTGACCCGATGTCACCCGTCGGAGGGCAGCCGAGATGCGGCAGTCCATGGGCACTGCAGGATGTTCGGCAGCTGCTGCACAGAGTGAGTAGAATTCCCGGGCCTGGGAGCCTGTCCCGGACACACAAGGGGTGCAGTGAGAAGTGAAAATGTAAACTACAAATTCAGATGCTCCTCAACTTACAGTGGGGCTGTGTCATGAGGACCCATCCTAAGTTGAAAATGTCCTAACTCAAAATGCATCAATGCACCAAACCTATGGAACAGCATGGCTTTACCTGGCCTACCTTAAATGTGCCCAGAACAATCTCCTGTAATTTATTGAACACAGCACTGAAAATGAAAGGATGACTGTACAGATAATCAAAGTACGGTTCCTACTGAAAGCAGATCATTTTCACACCATCAGACCGTCTGTTTGTATTTATGATAATGGTACAAACTTGTTACAAAGCAAATGGTCCTGTGGACAAATATTACAAAATAATATGGACAAATGAAATTACAAATCTGAGGCCAAGCGCAGTGGCTCATGCCTATAATCCCAGCACTTTGGGAGGTCGAGGCGGGTGGATCACTTGAGGTCAGGAGCTCGAGACCAGCCTGGCCAACATGTTGAAACCCTGTTTCTACTAAAAATACAAAAATTAGCCAGGTGTGATGGCACACACCTGTAATCCCAGCTACTCAGGAGCCTGGGGCAGGAGAATTGCTTGAACCTGGGAGGTCAGGGACTTTGTTTTTCTTCCTAATGGCTCTATCCCAAGCTTCAGCAGACAGTCTGGCCCACAGCATGTGCTCAGTGAACTGGATGAAAGAATGGGCAGATGGGTGGCTAAGTGGAAGGATGGATAAATGGGTGGGGGACAAGAGGTGGACTGGTGGAAGGATGAAACAATGGATGAATGGGTAGATGGGTGGAAGGATGGCTGAATAGGTGGATGAGTGGAAGGATGGAAGAATGGATGAATGGGTGGATGGTAGAAGGATGGATGGGTGGATGGATCCAGGGATGGATGGATGGATGAAGGATGAATCGACGGATGGAAGGACGGATGGATGGGTGGATGGACGGACGGACAGACGGATGGATGGATGGATGGATGGATGGATGGATGGATGGATGGGTGAATGGGTGATGGAATGATGGATGGGTGGGTGGAAAGATGGATGGATGGATGGATGGATGGATGAGTAGATGGAAGGATGGATGAATGAGTGGATATGTAGAAGGTTGGATGAATGGATGGATGGATGGATGGATTAATGGGTGAATGGAAGGATGGATGAATGGTGGATAGGTAGGTGGGTGGATGGATGGATGAATGGATGCTGTTGGCCTGGTCAGGGGATCACTGACCCATGCTGGGAACCTACATATTTCCTGCTCCTCCAGGTCGGCCCTGTGCTGACCTTTAGAGCTGAGTAATCTTAACCTGCATGTGTGGAACCGGGATGGCTCCTTGGAAGCCTGGGCTGAGGCTTCTTCCTATAAGGTTGGCAGGAGAATGGCAAGTCTCCTTAGCTGCAGACTTACAGGCTGGAGCAACAACTGAAAAATACATTTCCTTTTGAATAGACAAAGCGTGCTCCGACAGTTCAAAGGCCACTCACTGACAAGCAGGTCTCCCACACCGTCCCTCCGCCTCCAGTTCCCTCCCCAGATGCAGCTGGTGTTATCCTCTTTGTTCATCCTTCCGGAGAATACTGTGTCACTAACAAGGAAACACATGGCCATGTCTCTTCTTCTCACACAAGTGACGGCGGTCTGTGCAGCTCTACATCCCTTTCCCACGCGCTCATGGGAAGTCCCTGTCAGCCACCCGTGATCTGCCGCATTCTTTACCCCGGAATGGAGGACTCCAGGCCTGGAAGCTGCAGCCTCATTTAACCCGCGCCGGCAGCGGGTCCCTCACAGGCTCCCCATCCTTTGCTGAGACGCTCGTGTGGGTGCGTTGGTGGGAATCATTGCTGGAGAACTGCTTGGTGGGAGAGGAAATGCGTTCTCAACTTCGTCTTCCAGCTTGCATGCCCGCGTTGGGGTGCGCTTCTGTGGGTTTGGACAACGGCCCAGACTCCTGCGAGCACCTCCAGAGCAGCCCGGTCACCCCACATCCCTCCCACTCCCCTGGCGCTCACCCTCCCTCCACCCCAACACCTGGACACCGCAGGCCTCTTCTCTGGCATCCAGAGCGCCCTATGCGTGGGCTCCTGCAGCGGGAGCCTTCTGGGTGCGCTCCCGGCCCTCAGCCCGGGGCCCTGAGAGTCGCCCGGCGGCTGTGCGCACCCACGGCCTGCCCTGCCCCGCGGAGCGGCGTCCCCCGCGCGAGGCCTGGCGCTGGTCCTCCGCTCGCTGGTGGGGGCGAGTGCGTTGTTTCCAGTTTCTGCCGTCACAAATAAAGTCGCTGGGAGCGTTAACCGGCATTTCTCTGTGTGCGCGTCGGTTTCCACTCCACGCGAGCGCGTCCCCGGGGTGGGGCTGCGGTCCCCGCGGTGAGCGGGGGGAGCGCTCGGCTGGAGGAGCCGCCGCCCTGTTTCTAGAACGAGGTGGCTGCTGCTCTTGGCGGTGAGCTCCGCTCGCTCGGCAGCCTCAGCAGCGCCGGGGATCAGTTCCTTCTTCTTCCTTTGCTTCCCTTTTTTGGTTAATTTTAGCGTCCTAATAGGTGTGGGCTGTGACCTCATCGCGACTTCAATGTGCATTTTCCACCCATTCTTTGATGTGCTCATTTGCCACTTGTATATTTTATTTGGGAAAACGTCTGTGTACATTTTTCCTCATTTAAAAAATATTGTGTCCTCTGTTTTGTTACGGTTGAGCTTTAAGAGTTATTTACATATTCCAGATACAGGACCTTGGTCACATATATGAATCGCAAATGTTTCCTACCAGTCTGTGGCTGGTCTGAGCATTCTCTCAACTCTGTCTTTTGCAGAGCAAAAGGGTTTAATTTTGATGAAGTCAAGTTTATAGATTTTTTTTTTTAAGGATTGTGCTTTTGCCATTGCCTAACCCAAAGTCACAAAGCTTTCTCCAATGTTGCTTCTAAAATGTTTATGATTTTACCTTTTACACATAGGTCCCCAATACACGCTGAGGTAGTTTCTGCATGAGGTGGGAGGTGTAGGTGGAGCTCACTGTTTTGCTTGCGGACCCGCAATGGCTACAGCCTCATCTGTTGAAAACGTGATTCCTTCCTGTTGTGTCGTCTTTGTGGATAGATGCATTTAACATTGTAGTGAGTAATCAAAAGCCCTCTCCAGTCAACACACATTTATTCCACTGTGAATGAATGGACTGCGGGTGGATGGGGCTTTGTCATCCTGGCGCTCAGTGCACGGGGCGGGGATGGGTTCTGCCTGTGGGGGGAGGTGTGGGCCTCTGTGGGGGAGGCAGAAGGTGCCCGGGAACTGGTCACCAATCAGCTGCACATAGTTACCCCTGGGGTCTGTGCTGACTCCCATGCCCACCTGCATCTCTGGGGGTTGTCTCTAGGCACGAGCATTGTCTCAGGCTCCTTGGGTTCCAGAGTGCACCAGGATTGAGAATCCCTGTTCCTGGGGCAATGCTGCTGACACCGCTGCTGGTCAGGCCTCTGGCCGGCCAAGGTCAGGGTCCAGGGGCCTCTGAGTTGGAGGAGGGGCTCCTTTTCCCAGGCAGCCCCACTCTCCCAGCCAGGGCCCAGGAAGCCAAGGGTGCTCCCCACTCACTGCTGCTCCAGTGGCTGGCTGGGTGGGCCTGGGTCCTGCCACTGCTCTCCAGGGAGCTGTAATTAGGCTTCCCATGCAAGGAATTGATGGAAATGGCATTTCACAACACTAATGAACTTCTGCTTTCTTTCCAGAGCCCCTTAGTCTATTTAAAATGCAAATTGAAATCAATAGGAAGTGGCTTGTCTGAGTTCCATCCAGGGATGTGGTGGGTTTGTGTTGAAGGAAAGATGGGCTGTGGTTCCCCTGGGGGAGAAGACAGAAACGTTCAGACCTGTCTGTGCCTAGGGTCGGCTCAGCATTGCCCTCTGCAGGGAAGGGGCTCCCTGGGTCAGGACCTGCACAGGGACTGGGAGGGGAGTGACCCAAGGATCGTGTCCCACCAGAGCCCATGAGGCCCGAGTCCTCCGGGTTCTTGAGTGGAGTTGTTTTCATCCCAAATATCCATGTAACTGCCCGAATTCCTCCCCCGTGGCCTGTGTAGGTTCAATCACCACCCACTGTGGGCTGCCTGGGGCATCCACACCGCTGGCCGGGTTGGCTGACCTGCTGACTCAGGTTGTGACCCCCTCATTCCCTGAGTGTCTGAATCGAACGGGGAAGTGGTGGAAACAGGAAGTGTGGGCTGCTGGGAACAGCAGGTGAGGATTAATGCACCACCTGCGTGTCTCCTGGGAACGTGATGACCCTAAGATTTAAGTCAAACATTCACTCTCAAAGTTGTCATTTTTGTGTATGTCCATCCACCTTCTCACTAATCCATCCACCATCCATCCATCTGTTCATCTGTCTGTCCATCCACTTATCTGAACTTATACTCAGTTTACTATTCAATCTTCTCTCTTCCATCTATCCATCCGTCCATCTGTCCATCCATCTGTCCATCTGTCCATCTGTTCATCTGTTCATCCACTTATCTTCTCTCATCCATCCATCCTTCCATTCATCCATCCATCTATCCACTTTTCTGAACATATACCCAAGTTATTATACATCTTTCTCTCTCTTTCATCCATCCATCCATCCATCCGTCTGCCCATCCATTTACCTGAACTTATACCCAGGTTACTATCCATTCATCTCCCTTCCATTAATCCATCCATCCATCCATCGTCCATCCACTTATCTGAACATATACCCAGGTTACTATCCATTCTTCTCTCTTCCTTCCATCCATCCATCCATCCATCCATCCATCCATTCATCCATCCATCTCCCCACTCACTTATCTGAACATATACTCAGGTTACTATACATCCTTCTTTCTTCCACCCATCTGTCCATCTGTCCATCCATCATCCATCTACCCTCTCATCCATTTATACACCTATCCCCCATTTAACCAATCATCTGGATTTTAACCAATTATACCGTTTGTCCTGCAATTATCCAGTCGTCCATTGCACACCCATCCCTGTTTTCACCAATTTTCCGTGTATTTGTCTGCTCACTTGCTCCTCTGTTTCTTAATGACCCCGTCATCCACCTCTGGTTGCACCTGCCCATCACCTGACAGCACCAGCTATTTCCCTGGAGACTTTATCAAACACTGGAATATGGATGGATTGATGAATGCGTGGTACCTGGCCAGCATTAGAGGGAGCCTGATGAGTACATTAGGGCTGGGACGTATCTGTCCATGTTTGTCACTGGCCTATTTCTTACCTTGACATTTCCACTGGAGGGAGCCTGGAAAAGAAAGTGAGATTTATGCCTCCTGGTCTAGGAGCTACTGTCCTTCCATGTTAAGAGAATCAGTGTGGTCACTTAATCAGATGCCACTTTGTTTAATTGCCACATGATCACACCAGAACCACTGTTCCTGCCTTGACCCAGCCTCTGCTCCCCAAGGGAGTCAATGAGCCGCCTGAGTGGCCACCCGACACATGATGGGCAGAGATGGGAGGAGACGCGCAGAGCAATTTGTTTTACCCTGGGGCTGGGAATGCTGTGAAGTCTGGCTAAGGGTTTCTGTCCACTGATGGTGCTTTTCACGTGATGCATGTGGTTCTGCTCCTGCCTGAGTGCCCTGAGTCTGCCTTTCTTCCACACCTGGAGTCCCCTTCCATGCAAATGGGCCTTTCCTGACAGCCAGGCTGGTGTGGACAGAGGAGACTGAGGCAGCCACGTGGAGTGTGCTTGTAACATGTCTTCTCTGGAAACATCAGCCTTCCCCCAAAACCAGGGAAGTGCTTTGAGCTTCACCGTCCTAGATGCCTTCCTGTGGGCTGTCCCCAGGCCTCTCTCTGATGGATAATACATTAAATCATTCTTAGAATAGGCCCCATTAAATCATTCTTAGAATAGGCCCCAAAGGGATTTGCTTGGATGAGAAAGAAGCACCAGGGGGGTGGGAGGGTGTGCAGACCTGAGAGGTGAGTCTGAGAGTATCCAGGAGCTGCCACTCCCCCTGCAGGGGCGACCATGGGAGATGCGTGAGGGAACCACGGGAGACCAAGGAAGGAACCACGGGAGACCCAGGAGGGAACCACAGGAGAGCCCAGGGCTGGAGGTGTGGGTGAAGAGTGAGTGCAGGAAGGGGCTGACCATAACCACGGAATCCTCTTCTCCTTTCTTCCAGGCCCTCTTGGGCCCTGTTTCTAGGGCTCAGCACCCAGATCAATGAGAGGAGGATGGTGCCATTCATGGAAATAACAGGAATAGGTGTGTGAGGAGGAGCTGGCAGGGTGGGAGGTGAAGGCTCTGTCTGGGGAATGCACTCACTGAGGAGCGCCTGGACATGGCCTCAGCTCCCACCCTCCAGACACCCACTCTGTTCTACCAAGTTGAAGGTAGAGGCACCTTTCTCTTGGCAACAGGAGGTCCAGCAGGGCTTTTTCTGTTAATGTAACCCCCGTACACACACACACACACACACACACACACACGCACACACATGGCTTAAGAGGAGATGGAGACGGACCCAGTGAGTGCAACAATCACTCACTCTGGGCCTGGACAGGACCAGGGAGGGCGGGCACGGACAGGGGCATTGCTTGCCTGATGGGGAGGCCGTGTAGGAGTGAGTGCTGACTCAGCTAAACACAGTGAGGGTCTCCTGGGGATCCTGTGTGAACATCAGGGTCCCTGCAGGACAAGAAGACCAGTATCCCACCCCATGCTGGACGCATGATGAACAGAAGAGCCACAGGTCACCTGCAGCCGTTAGCCCCATGCCAGGAGGGCTGGGAAGGGCTGCACAGTCATCCTCTGAGGGGTCAGCCTGAGTCTAGAGCTGGTGCCAACTCCCGTCTGTAGACTCAGGAGAGGTAGACCAAACGGCAGGCCCCGAAGAACCCCAGTGTGTGGGACCACCCTCCACCCCAACGTGCCCTTGGGTGGCCACAAGGGGATTGTGCAGCACAGCCCCAGACAGTCCAAGGCCGTCCCTGGTGGACATGCTGGAAGGCGGATGGGCCCGGAAGCAGCCAGTCGGTGACTCTCCATTCTGCAGCAGCGTCTGCAGAATAAGGGTGGTGAAGGGACAGATAAGGGTGGTGAGGAGACAGATGAGGGTGGTGAGGGGACAGATGAGGCTGGTGAGGGGACAGATGAGGGTGGTGAGGGGACAGATGAGGGTGGTGAGGGGACAGATGAGGGCGGTGAGGGGACAGATGAGGGCGGTGAGGGGACAGATGAGGGTGCTGAGGGGACAGATAAGGGTGGCAAGGGGACAGATGAGGGTGGTGAGAGGACAGATGAGGGTGGTGAGGGGCTCTGACGGGAGCACTGTGCATGACCAGCAACAGACTCTCCAGTCCCTGGGCTCATGTGGGGACACTGATGGTGCTCAGCTCTTGTGTCTTCCCTCTAGGAATCCACCCTGCAGAAAATACACCTGTGGGAGCTAAGATGTAGACTACAGGATGTCCTCTCTGGCTCTGTGGGGTTCAGGGTCACATTGAACTGCCCTGAATTCCATCAGCAGAAAGCAGATTAGGTGAATGACACCGCATCTCTACCACAGAATGCTGGCCAAAAAAAAAAAAAAAAATCGATTAGTTTTAGGAGGGTTCTGTATGCTCCGATGTTGAAGGATTCCATGGGCTAAAGCTCCACCTGGGAACTGGACTTGACCTATCAAGCACAGTTTGCAAGCCCTGCCCAGGTGGTGGGGCTGGTGACCCCTGCTGCTGCATCAACCCCTGCAGTTCTAAGGGGACACGGACCAGCCAAGTACTTCTCAGTGAGGTAAAAATGAGTCCCGGGCAGGTGTTACCTTGCTGGAGAGTGGGCAGGAAGGGAGGGGCATCTCTAGTTCTGAAGACTCCACAGACAGGTGAGGGGTGGGCATAGGGGGTGGGGTGGAAGGAAGCTCTAATGCAGGTGTTTTCCTTGGCTCTGTACCAGCCAGGCCTGGGGACATCAATCTGACTCCATCCCCAGGGCTCTGCCAGCTGTTCAAGGCCAATGTCCAGCCTTCCGGGTCATGTTCAGGCTTTCACCTTCATCCCTGCCGTCCTCACCTCACCTGTGGAAGCCTTTTCACTCAGACCTTGGGTGAAGTGGTCCCTTCTCCACCCCAGTCCCTCCAGTGGGCAGGACCTGGGATGTCTGTGCTGATGGATGAGTTGAGGAGCCCGAACACAGAGCCTCCCTCCTGGGAGGGCATTCTGGACACATCCCTCAGCCGTCCCTGCAGCTGCTTCTGTGGGTGGGTGCTGAGAGGAAACTGGAAGGGGTCTCTAGTCTGGAGGTGCTCCTTGTAAACTGGAGGTTTGTCAAAGCATCTCCGTCTCCCCCTCTGATATCTTCTCCATATTTAGGACTCTGTGGTTGAAGGAGATAAAAAACCCAACTCAAGCCAACTGAAGGGTCCAGGGTTGTGCACTTCCGTGTACAGCTTGATGGAGGGACCCGGGAGATGCCCCCAGGACCTCTCTGCCTCTCTGTGTCTGTCTCTCTGTCTCCTTCTCTCTGACTCTGCTCCCTGTCTGGCTCCTCTCCTGGTTGAGCTCAGCCACGTGGGGCCAACCCCTCCACCTGCAGTGCCAAGCCCACTCCCCTCCTCTCAGGAACATTTATGAAGAGATGCATCCTCCCAGTCCTCTGTCAAAGCCCAGATGTGGGTCCCTGTGGCTTTCACTGTCTGAGGCTTGTGTCTATCCAGCACCAGGTGCCCTGATGAGGATGCTGTGATTGGCCAGGTCTCATCAACATCCATCCCAGAGCTGGGACAGATGCGTGATCTGAGAACGGGGGGTGTCATTTCCATGGGAAATCAGTGCGCTGTTGGTGGAATAAGAGGGAAAGGTTCTCGGGGCACCATAAAAAGCAGATGCGAGCACTCGGTGACATTGAGAGCTGGGTTGAGTTCCCCGGCAGGTTTTAATTGTAAAAGAGCTTCCGAGGGGCAATGCTTACCTAGAGGAAGGGAGGTGTGCCCCTGGGATCTGACACTGTACTTGGTTGCAGAGGAGACATTTTGGGGTGGGTACGGGGAACTCCAAGTCTGAGAGTCGCTCTGTGAAGGGGAAGGGTTGAGGGGAATTGAGCCCCGGCTGGGGAGGGGCCTCTCAGCTGCAGAGCGTAGTGTGAACACAGTTGCATATCTTTATAGGATTAGAAAATGAGATTCCAGAACCAAGCAGCCTTCCCTCTCTGGGTGCCACCAGTGAGCGTCTGTTACTGAAGCAGTGATATGGCCCTCGGCACAGTCAAGAATTGTGCCATTTGGGAGGCAGGAAATCATTTCCAGGAGCGAGTGCTCCATGCAGATGGCTAAGCATCTGGCCCTGGAGAATCCGCAAATGCTGAAAACTTCAGGATTTAAAAGAAACCCAAACTTGTTCCCAACCCTTCCCTGAGCCTTTTCTCCTTAGAGACAATGGAATGGGCTAGAATGTGCTCAAGGATGCAGAATGCTGAGCAGGAATCTTCGGGATGAACAGCAGAGAGGTGATGGGGTGGGGAGAATTTCCCAGTCATTTCCAAACCTGTGGGAAGTTCCAACTGGGAATATATTTCAGATATGTTCAGAATTGACCACAGACCACACAGACTGGAGCATGGGCCAATCAAGATGAGGGATTTGCCAATCAGGATGGAGCATAGATCAATGAGAATGGATCATGAACCACAAAGATGGATCACGAGCTAATCAGGATGGAGCACAGGCCAATCACAATGGAGCACCATCCAATCAGGCTGGAGCATTTTTCAATCAGAATGGAGCACGGGCCAATCACAATGGACACCTGTCTAAAGACCCAGCACGGAGGAAGCACTGTGTCCAGCTGAATGTCCCTCCTGGTGCTGCACTCACCAGGCCCTTCCCCTTCTTATCCCACCACCCCAGGCCATGAGTCAGGAGACACAGGTGCCTGGAGGAGACAAGACCAAACCCCACTTCTGCCTGTGCAATGGGACACCCACGCTGAGAGAGGACAGTGAGGGGCAGAAGGACAGGAGCCCAGGGATGTGCTGCATCTGTCTGTCCAGATATCTGTCTGTGCAGGAGCCCAGAGACCTCAGGCAGCCTCAGGCCTCCAAGCTAGCATTTGTGCTCCTCAGATCTGGGGTCGACTCCAGGACAAGCTGATACTTTGAGACACAGAAGGCGATTTAAATGTGTCCCCAGGAGCTGACAATGTAGTCTGGGGTGAATTCATTTCTAAGAGTCTGTTGACATTCATTGTAAAAGATGCGTACTTCTCACTGGTCCTCACATGTCTCATCCCTGAGACGGAGGGGAGAACATCATTTTAATTGCCGTACGGTATGTGTTTCCTGAAGACTTTACGGCTGCTTTGCAGTTTACCATCGAGGGATAGATTTATAGCACTGTCTGCGCGTCCTTGCCTGTGCTGGGCTCGTTGTCAGGTTGTGGGTAAAATGGAGAGGGTCTAAGGGGCGCACCTTTGCCACCCAGGCATCTCCAGAGCTGACTTGCGGCTCAGGGCCAGAGGCAGGCCAAGGACAGTTCAACCAGCAGTCAGAGTCAGAGTCCAGGCCTTCCAGGCAGGTCCAAATCCCAGTGCCAACCCTGACAGCTGTGCTGTGTGACCCCGGAGCCATCCTCACCACTGAGCACAGTTCCCTCCTCTCTAAAGCAGGGAAACTGATGCTCTCCCAGGGACACCACTCGGCAGCCATTCCCCCAGTGCCTGGAACAGGCAGCTGAGGACCGCCCTTCACCCAGCCTCAGTCCACATGGTTCGGGGACATCCCCAGTCCAGGGACAGATCACATGACCGAGTCACAGCCAATCAACACACGGCTGTCCCAGGGCACATGATTGGCTCAGGCATAGGGGTGTGACTCCATCGGAGCCAATCAGATGCAAGGAAACAGGCTGAGCGGCTCTGGCCTTTCTCATTGCCTGTGACTTGAGGGGGCGTGGCACAGGCTGCTCCCCTGGGACCAGTGGACAGAGCCTGCTTGATACTGGAGTCCACATGGAGGAAGCAGAGCCAGGGGTGGAGCAAGCCTTGGTGATTGTGACCCGAGCCCTGGATACACCCAGACCTCAAATCAGGTCGCTCTGCCCCTCCCCTAGATTCAACCATTCATCCCCTTTTGGGGTTTAGATTCTTCCAGTGGGGCTTGTGTCACTAACACCATTGAGGACAAGATAAGTCTATTTCAGAAACAGGAGGTGATGAGGGTGCCTGGCCACAGGAATTCTTAAATAGGGGCTTCTGTTAGTATATGGAGCTCTCCTGCTATCGGGGTGTCCCTCATTTCCCCGAGACAGAGCAGGTAGAAGGACCCCCTTCAGCCCCACGATATCCGGATGGAAGTGCGAGTCTCTGGTGTGGGCATTGTCCTCCCCAGTGCTGGTGTTGCTGCACTGCCCCCGGCCCCAGCCTGGCCACGGTCCCCGTAAGGCTCCCCTCTAGGTCTTCTTGGTGGGCGTTCCTCTTCCTGCCAAGTTCATCCCAGGCCTCCTTCTCTCCACCTGCTCCCCCTCCCCAGGAGTCAGCCCCTGAGGCTTGAACACCTTCTACTGCTGCTGACCAGGCATCTGAAGGAGCCCCGCCCACACCCCTGCTATTTCACGCTTTCACCTATTTCATTTTTTTTCCCTTATCACCACCCAGTGCTTTACCGTGGATTATTTTGGTTACTCTTTGTCTGCAGCACAAACAAGC
Organism: Rhinopithecus bieti; assembly: GCF_001698545.2. NCBI lineage: Eukaryota > Metazoa > Chordata > Mammalia > Primates > Cercopithecidae > Rhinopithecus > Rhinopithecus bieti. The sequence goes on from NW_016804501.1 coordinate 320,007, forward strand.
CCAACGAGCGACAGGACTTGGTCTTGGTCTCAGTCTCAGTTGTCTCCTATTTGTTGAATGGATAAATGGATTGATTAATGAACAAAATGACTAATGGATAGATGGATAAGTGGGAGGATGAATTAATGGATGAATGCATAGGTAAATGAATGAATGAATGGATGGATGAGTGGGTGAATGGATGAATGGACAGATGAAGGAATGAAGAATGACATGGATGCGATGGTATGGACTGAAAATGAATAATGCGACAGAACTAGATGAATGCGATGAATGGGATAGGTTGCGCATTAATGGATAGATGAATTGATAGGCTGAAAGGGGGATGTGGATGGATGGATAGATGGATGGAATGGATAGATGATTGATTAGGTGAAAGGAGTGGATGGATGGATAGATGGATGGATGGATAGATGAATTGATAGGTGAAAGGGGATGCGATGATAGATGGATGATGGTAGATGAAGTTGATAGGTGAAAGAGTGGATGGATGGGATAGATGGGGATGGATGGATAGGATGAATTGATAGGGTGAAAGAGTAGGATGGATAGATGGAATGGATGGATGATGATATGAATGGATGAGGATGAATAGATGTATAATTTGCAGAGCTCCAAATTCTCTCTCAAATGAGTTTCTGAGTCCTTCCCACTCTCACTGGCTCGTGGTCACCTGCCAGTGTCCTGTCTGGCTGTGTTCCCCATAATCTCCAGGAGGACCCTGTGGCCTGCATGGTCAGGGAAGGCTTCTTGGAGGAGGGCTCAGGCAGAGCATGGAAGGAGAGAAGAACTTGGGGATAGGTGGGTACACAGCTGCAGGATGGTGGGGAGGAGGGCTCCATCCCAGGGTGGGGTCTCACAGCCTCGCTCTGGCTACTGTTGATTGGGGAGAGTGCTGGTAGCTAAAATGCTTTTTCCCAAAAGTCCCTGTAACTGGGAGCAGAAAGATAGGGGGCGGTTCCGTCCAGCAGGAATGAGGGCCAGGAAGAAAACAGGATCCAAACCGAGCGTTGCTGCTCATTTGCGTATCATTTGCATGGAATTCTTAGTGCTCCTCCTCTCCCCACCCCCTCCTGCCACCTTTCTCTGGGACTCAATCACAGTGGGCTTGTCATCAGCCCGAGGGAGGGCACAGGCAGCACCATGAACACAGGATGGGTCTCCAGTGAGTGTGGCCCTGAAGGAGAGAGGAAGGAGTTCCTGGCTGGGCATTTCCAGTGGGCTAAGAAGACAGAGGGGGCTTGGACTGGGGACAACCAGCAAGCTGGTATGCCGACCTGCTGAGGATGCCCTGCTGAGTCTGTTGTTAGGGTACCTTTTGTTTGCCTGACCACGCGGGGCCCTGCAGAGGAGGGTCTGGGGACAAACACAGGACAGAGGGCTGGGGGACAAACCTCAGGACACGGAGGGCCTGGGACAATTCAGGACAGGAGAGGTCTGGACCCCTTCTTGCTTCCTTCCTGAGTTTCTTGTGTGAGAAAGAAGAAGCTACCCAGGCTGCACCACAGACAACTGAGAGGCCATAACTGGGCTGTTTTAAGCCTGCAGGGCCTGTGGAAGTTGTGGTGCAGGACAGAACCTCGGTCCAGCCCTCTGGAGAGGAGGATGGGGAGCTTCCTGGGCCCTCTCCTGTCCCTGAAGTCCACAGCCATGGCCAGAACTGGTCACAGAGCACAGGAGCAACGCCCCCTGCAGGGATCAGGGGCCTGGGGAGCACCACAGGGCCCTTGGGGAACAAGGGCTCCTCTGCTGCATTGGGATGGCACAGGTGCGTTAGGGCAGGGTGTAGCCCCTGTGGGGCAGAAGCAGAGAGTGAAAACCCTGCTAACACAGAGGGAGGGACCCCAGGCAGCTGTGTGGGGAGTGCAAGGCCTGGGTGCAGGCAGCAGCCTGGGGTGTGTCCCGCAGGACCCCAAGGAGAGGCCACAGGTGCAGAAGAGAATCCTGGGGCAAATCTCAGGAGAGCAGCACTGGGACGTGTCTGCCGCTAAGGTTATTCAAAGGTGGAAGCACAGGGATGTCCTGAAAGGCTGCGCAGGAGCTCCAGGCTTGGGCTCGGCTGCCTGGAAGAAGGGAGGTGCTCTGTGCTTGGAGGCCAGAAGATGAGGGTGAGGCAGGCTAAGGAGGAAATCATGGCCCAATCTGGGCCTGGGGCAGGGGCCTGGCTGGGGAAACTCCTGGCTCAGGAGCAGAGCATGGGAGGAGAAGCACAGCCGGCCCCTGCTCTCGAGGCCTCTGGGCGGTCGGGAAGTGCATGAAAGCACCGCTGAGCCTCAGGTTCTCCATCTGCACAGTGGGCAGGATGATGCTGGGCCCTTCTTCCCTAGAAGGAACTTTTAGGCACAAATGAAGAAATAACATAGAAAGACTTGGAGGCTTTGCCAGCATAAGGCAGGAGACCACTCCAAGGTAAGATGACTGCTATTTTAATTGGCTGTAATCAAATGTAATGTCTCATTTTCATGATTTGGATTGGAGGTGGAAATATTAATTTACGAATCATCTATTCTGCAGCCAACGGACCTCCCTGATGGCGGCTTCCCCTGTTCCCTGTAACTGCTGTGACTGATGAGCTGTCAGCAGGGATGGGAGGGATGGAGCCTCGGACGTCATGTACTCCCTTCCGCTTGTGAAATAACTCAGGACCTGGGGCTGCTTCTCAGGGCTGGACCGAGTCTCCCGTGCCCACCGTGGTGCTGGGCGTATCTGCTGTCTCTGGGGAGACAGACACGAAGCAGAAAGGCAGGAGAAGGAAAAGGTGTCAGCCCAGGCGCTCCTGTCCCACTCCGGCCTGCAGGCCACCGCCCTCTGCCCATCCCGGAAGGACGTGTCTTCCTCTTAAACACCTGAGCCAAGAGGCTGGGGTGCACCTTCCCCTCTGCTCTCGTGCTCAGCTGCGTGGCTGCATTGAGGGGTTTTCTGTCTCTGCCATTAAACAAATCCTGGCAGGTTAATTAGCTACAGGAGGTTTCAGGTGCTTTCGTTTTCAAAAGAAGTCAAAACAAGCACATATTATGCTTGAAACAAGCCTAGCTTTCTAATGAAAAGAGACTGCAACTGGATCGTCGAACAAACGTAAACAAACAGATCAATAAACATGTGTGCACACACGTGTTCATAGAGGACGATTTGAAGGTGGAACGTGAAATGAGAGCCCGCACGGAGGTGCCAGCCACGAGATGTGCGGGGCCAAGGGCGCAGGGCCAGGGCCAGGAGGATGTGCAGTTAATGTTACTGCCGCGCCCTAAGAAACAGGGAGGGGAGGGGAGGCAGATCCGGAACCACCTAGGAGGCAGATTTGGCTGATTTGTTTCAGGAATCCTTTCTGCCTTGTGATTTAGGAGTCAACGTTTCCTTCTCTTTCTGCTCCTCCTCCCTCCAATAAAGTGCCTGACCATCAGCACACACACAGGTGGCACTGGCTCAGGGCCCATCGAGGACCAGTGTCCTGGGCTCTGCAGGGCATGTCTGTGGGAGGGCCACTAGGGTCAGGGGACAGGGCCGTGGGGAAAATCTGCCCCGAGGACGGATCTGACCACAGCCACGCTGTCCTTCTGGGGAATCGAGGCGGAGCCTTCCCTTGTCCCTGGGACAGCAGGGCCTTCCCCAGGTGGTGGCCTCTCAAGGGCCCCTCCCCAGCATGCTTCCTGCCCTCCCACTGCTCTGATCAAGTTCCTCCCGCCCACCTGCTGACTTCATTCCTGTTCCCCTCATCGTCCTGGGCGGGGCCTTCCTGAGCCGCTCCCCTAACCCTGAGGAGCTTGACCAGCCACGGGGCCTGGCCCTCTCCATGGTGCTGAAACCTGCTGCCGCTTCCTGGGTGGGGACGGCGTGGCTGTCCCAGGATGAGCAGATGTGGGACCCCGTGGCAGAACTACAGTTGTTTCTATGTTTCCATCGTGTCCTAAATCCAGCCAGAAGCAGCATGAAGATACCTGGTGCGGAATGTCCTGCCGATAGCACGCTGCTGAGCTGACGCCTGGGAGAGAGCATCTTTATCCTGGATGGGCTCAGAGGACCCTCAGAGTCCAACACACACCTCTCCAGAATCCATTCAGGCGTCTGCAGGCTGGAGACTGAGGGCAGAGGAAACAATGCCCATGGGATTATCACCCAGCTCAGCACATGCTCATCAACTCCTTCCTGCACACGGCACTGCGCTGAGCACCTGGGGGCTTTAGAGAGGGTGAGATGTGGTCTTTGAATGTGGAGAGTCATCGCTTGGTTGTGAGCCACACTATAGGTCCTCAACAGGGAAACAGTGAGGAGGCATCATCAAACAGAAGAATCTCGAAGACGAGGCAAGAGCACTGAGGTGCCTCCACCGCCTCCAGCCAACTCTCGCC